>NW_027149866.1:0-300000 GCF_031143425.1 Pleurodeles waltl | reverse complement strand
CAGAGCCCCACAAGTCACCCCATCTTGCATTCCCCTAGGTCTCTAGTTTTCAAAAATGCACAGGTTTGGTAGGTTTCCCTAGGTGCCGGCTGAGCTAGAGGCCAAAATCTACAGGTAGGCACTTTGCAAAAAACACCTATGTTTTCTTTAAAAAAATGTGATGTGTCCACGTTGCGTTTTGGGGCATTTCCTGTCGCGGGCGCTAGGCCTACCCACACAAGTGAGGTATCATTTTTATCAGGAGACTTGGGGGAATGCTGGGTGGAAGGAAATTTGTGGCTCCTCTCTGATTCCAGAACTATCTGTCACCAAAATGTGAGGAAAACGTGTTTTTTTAGCCAAATTTTGAGGTTTGCAAAGGATTCTGGGTAACAGAACCTGGTCAGAGCCCCACAAGTCACCCCATCTTGGATTCCCCTAGGTCTCTAGTTTTCAAAAATGCACAGGTTTGGTAGGTTTCCCTAGGTGCCGGCTGAGCTAGAGGCCAAAATCTACAGGTAGGCACTTTGCAAAAAACACCTCTGTTTTCTTTCAAAAAATGTGATGTGTCCACGTTGCGTTTTGGGGCATTTCCTGTCACGGGCGCTAGGCCTACCCATACAAGTGAGGTATCATTTTTATCAGGAGACTTGGGGGAATGCTGGGTGGAAGGAAATTTGTGGCTCCTCTCTGATTCCAGAACTATCTGTCACCAAAATGTGAGGAAAACGTGTTTTTTTAGCCAAATTTTGAGGTTTGCAAAGGATTCTGGGTAACAGAACCTGGTCAGAGCCCCACAAGTCACCCCATCTTGGATTCCCCTAGGTCTCTAGTTTTCAAAAATGCACAGGTTTGGTAGGTTTCCCTAGGTGCCGGCTGAGCTAGAGGCCAAAATCTACAGGTAGGCACTTTGCAAAAAACACCTCTGTTTTCTTTCAAAAAATGTGATGTGTCCACGTTGCGTTTTGGGGCATTTCCTGTCACGGGCGCTAGGCCTACCCATACAAGTGAGGTATCATTTTTATCAGGAGACTTGGGGGAATGCTGGGTGGAAGGAAATTTGTGGCTCCTCTCTGATTCCAGAACTATCTGTCACCAAAATGTGAGGAAAACGTGTTTTTTTAGCCAAATTTTGAGGTTTGCAAAGGATTCTGGGTAACAGAACCTGGTCAGAGCCCCACAAGTCACCCCATCTTGCATTCCCCACGGTCTCTAGTTTTCAAAAATGCACAGGTTTGGTAGGTTTCCTTAGGTGCCGGCTGAGCTAGAGGACAAAATCTACAGGTAGGCACTTTGTGAAAAACACCTCTGTTTTCTTTCAAAAAATGTGATGTGTCCACGTTGCGTTTTGGGACATTTCCTATCACGGGCGCTAGGTCTACCCACACAAGTGAGGTATCATTTTTATCAGGAGACTTGGGGGAATGCTGGGTGGAAGAAAATTTGTGGCTCCTCTCTGATTCCAGAACTATCTGTCACTAAAATGTGAGCAAAACGTGTTTTTTTAGCCAAATTTTGAGGTTTGCAAAGGATTCTGGGTAACAGAACCTGGTCAGAGCCCCACAAGTCACCCCATCTTGGATTCCCCTAGGTCTCTAGTTTTAAAAAATGCACAGGTTTGGTAGGTTTCCCTAGGTGCCGGCTGAGCTAGAGGCCAAAATCTACAGGTAGGCACTTCGCAAAAAACACCTCTGTTTTCTTTAAAAAAATGTGATGTGTCCACGTTGCGTTTTGGGGCATTTCCTGTCACAGGCGCTAGGCCTACCCACACAAGTGAGATATCATTTTTATCAGGAGACTTGGGGGAATGCTGGGTGGAAGGAAATTTGTGGCTCCTCTCTGATTCCAGAAGTATCTGTCAACAAAATGTGAGGAAAACGTGTTTTTTTAGCCAAATTTTGAGGTTTGCAAAGGATTCTGGGTAACAGAACCTGGTCAGAGCCCCACAAGTCACCCCATCTTGCATTCCCCTAGGTCTCTAGTTTTCAAAAATGCACAGGTTTGGTAGGTTTCCCTAGGTGCCGGCTGAGCTAGAGGCCAAAATCTACAGGTAAGCACTTTGCAAAAAACACCTCTGTTTTCTTTAAAAAAATGTGATGTGTCCACGTTGCGTTTTGGGGCATTTCCTGTCACAGGCGCTAGGCCTACCCACACAAGTGAGATATCATTTTTATCAGGAGACTTGGGGGAATGCTGGGTGGAAGGAAATTTGTGGCTCCTCTCTGATTCCAGAAGTATCTGTCAACAAAATGTGAGGAAAACGTGTTTTTTTAGCCAAATTTTGAGGTTTGCAAAGGATTCTGGGTAACAGAACCTGGTCAGAGCCCCACAAGTCACCCCATCTTGCATTCCCCTAGGTCTCTAGTTTTCAAAAATGCACAGGTTTGGTAGGTTTCCCTAGGTGCCGGCTGAGCTAGAGGCCAAAATCTACAGGTAGGCACTTTGCAAAAAACACCTCTGTTTTCTTTAAAAAAATGTGATGTGTCCACGTTGCGTTTTGGGGCATTTCCTGTCACAGGCGCTAGGCCTACCCACACAAGTGAGGTATCATTTTTATCAGGAGACTTGGGGGAATGCTGGGTGGAAGGAAATTCGTGGCTCCTCTCTGATTCCAGAACTATCTGTCACCAAAATGTGAGGAAAACGTGTTTTTTTAGCCAAATTTTGAGGTTTGCAAAGGATTCTGGGTAACAGAACCTGGTCGGAGCCCCACTAGTCACCCCATCTTGGATTCCCCTAGGTCTCTAGTTTTCAAAAATGCACAGGTTTGGTAGGTTTCCCTAGGTGCCGGCTGAGCTAGAGGCCAAAATCTACAGGTAAGCACTTTGCAAAAAACACCTCTGTTTTCTTAAAAAAAATGTGATGTGTCCACGTTGCGTTTTGGGGCATTTTCTGTTGCGGGCGCTAGGCCTACCCACACAAGTGATGCATCATTTTTATCGGGAGATTTGGGGGAACGCTGGGTGGAAGGAAATTTGTGGCTCCTCTCTGATTCCAGAACTTTCTGTCACCAAAATTTGAGAAAAATGTGTATTTTTAGCCAAATTTTGAGGTTTGCAAAGGATTCTGGGTAACAGAACCTGGTCAGAGCCCCACAAGTCACCCCATCTTGGATTCCCCTAGGTCTCTAGTTTTCAAAAATGCACAGGTTTGGTAGGTTTCCCTAGGTGCCGGCTGAGCTAGAGGCCAAAATCTACAGGTAGGCACTTTGCAAAAAACACCTCTGTTTTCTTTAAAAAAATGTAATGTGTCCACATTGCGTTTTGGGGCATTTCCTGTCGCGGTCGCTAGGCCAACCCACACAAGTGATGTATCATTTTTACCGGGAGATTTGGGGGAACGCTGGGTGGTAGGAAATTTGTGGCTCCTCTCTGATTCCAGAACTATCTGTCACCAAAATGTGAGGAAAACATGTTTTTTTAGCCAAATTTTGAGGTTTGCAAAGGATTCTGGGTAACAGAACCTGGTCGGAGCCCCACTAGTCACCCCATCTTGGATTCCCCTAGGTCTCTAGTTTTCAAAAATGCACAGGTTTGGTAGGTTTCCCTAGGTGCCGGCTGAGCTAGAGGCCAAAATCTACAGGTAAGCACTTTGCAAAAAACACCTCTGTTTTCTTTAAAAAAATGTGATGTGTCCACGTTGCGTTTTGGGGCATTTTCTGTTGCGGGCGCTAGGCCTACCCACACAAGTGATGCATCATTTTTATCTGGAGATTTGGGGGAACGCTGGGTGGAAGGAAATTTGTGGCTCCTCTCTGATTCCAGAACTTTCTGTCACCAAAATTTGAGAAAAATGTGTATTTTTAGCCAAATTTTGAGGTTTGCAAAGGATTCTTGGTAACAGAACCTGGTCAGAGCCCCACAAGTCACCCCATCTTGGATTCCCCTAGGTCTCTAGTTTTCAAAAATGCACAGGTTTGGTAGGTTTCCCTAGGTGCCGGCTGAGCTAGAGGCCAAAATCTACAGGTAGGCACTTTGCAAAAAACACCTCTGTTTTCTTTAAAAAAATGTAATGTGTCCACATTGCGTTTTGGGGCATTTCCTGTCGCGGGTGCTAGGCCAACCCACACAAGTGATGTATCATTTTTATCGGGAGATTTGGGGGAACGCTGGGTGGTAGGAAATTTGTGGCTCCTCTCTGATTCCAGAAATATCTGTCACCAAAATGTGAGGAAAACTTGTTTTTTTAGCCAAATTTTGAGGTTTGCAAAGGATTCTGGGTAACAGAACTTGGTCAGAGCCCTACAAGTCACCCCATCTTGCATTCCCCTAGGCCTCTAGTTTTCAAAAATGAACAGGTTTGGTAGGTTTCCCTAGGTGCCGGCTGAGCTAGAGGACAAAATCTACAGGTAGGCACTTTGCAAAAAACACCTCTGTTTTCTTTAAAAAAATGTGATGTGTCCACGTTGCATTTTGGGGCATTTCCTGTCACAGGCGCTAGGCCTACCCACACAAGTGAGGTATCATTTTTATCAGGAGACTTGGGGGAATGCTGGGTGGAAGGAAATTCGTGGCTCCTCTCTGATTCCAGAACTATCTGTCACCAAAATGTGAGGAAAACGTGTTTTTTTAGCCAAATTTTGAGGTTTGCAAAGGATTCTGGTAACAGAACCTGGTCAGAGCCCCACAAGTCACCCCATCTTGGATTCCCCTAGGTCTCTAGTTTTCAAAAATGCACAGGTTTGGTAGGTTTCCCTAGGTGCCGGCTGAGCTAGAGGCCAAAATCTACAGGTAGGCACTTTGCAAAAAACACCTCTGTTTTCTTTCAAAAAATGTGATTTGTCCACGTTGCGTTTTGGGGCATTTCCTGTCACGGGCGCTAGGCCTACCCACACAAGTGAGGTATCATTTTTATCAGGAGACTTGGGGGAATGCTGGGTGGAAGGAAATTTGTGGCTCCTCTCTGAGTCCAGAACTATCTGTCACCAAAATGTGAGGAAAACGTGTTTTTTTTGCCAAATTTTGAGGTTTGCAAAGGATTCTGGGTAACAGAACCTGGTCAGAGCCCCACAAGTCACCCCATCTTGCATTCCCCTAGGTCTCTAGTTTTCAAAAATGCACAGGTTTGGTAGGTTTCCCTAGGTGCCGCATGAGCTAGAGGCCAAAATCTACAGGTAGGCACTTTGCAAAAAACACCTCTGTTTTCTTTCAAAAAATGTGATGTGTCCACGTTGCGTTTTGGGGCATTTCCTGTCGCGGGCGCTAGGCCTACCCACACAAGTGAGGTATCATTTTTATCAGGAGACTTGGGGGAATGCTGGGTGGAAGGAAATTTGTGTCTCCTCTCTGATTCCAGAACTATCTGTCACCAAAATGTGAGGAAAACGTGTTTTTTTAGCCAAATTTTGAGGTTTGCAAAGGATCCTGGGTAACAGAACCTGGTCAGAGCCCCACAAGTCTCCCCATCTTGGATTCCCCTAGGTCTCTAGTTTTCAAAAATGCACAGGTTTGGTAGGTTTCCCTAGGTGCCGGCTGAGCTAGAGGCCAAAATCTACAGGTAGGCACTTTGCAAAAAACACCTCTGTTTTCTTTCAAAAAATGTGATGTGTCCACGTTGCGTTTTGGGGCCTTTCCTGTCACGGGCGCTAGGCCTACCCATACAAGTGAGGTATCATTTTTATCAGGAGACTTGGGGGAATGCTGGGTGGAAGGAAATTTGTGGCTCCTCTCTGATTCCAGAACTATCTGTCACCAAAATGTGAGGAAAACGTGTTTTTTTAGCCAAATTTTGAGGTTTGCAAAGGATTCTGGGTAACAGAACCTGGTCAGAGCCCCACAAGTCACCCCATCTTGCATTCCCCTAGGTCTCTAGTTTTCAAAAATGCACAGGTTTGGTAGGTTTCCTTAGGTGCCGGCTGAGCTAGAGGACAAAATCTACAGGTAGGCACTTTGCGAAAAACACCTCTGTTTTCTTTCAAAAAATGTGATGTGTCCACGTTGCGTTTTGGGGCATTTCCTATCACGGGCACTAGGCCTACCCACACAAGTGAGGTATCATTTTTATCAGGAGACTTGAGGGAATGCTGGGTGGAAGAAAATTTGTGGCTCCTCTCTGATTCCAGAACTATCTGTCACTAAAATGTGAGGAAAACTTGTTTTTTTAGCCAAATTTTGAGGTTTGCAAAGGATTCTGGGTAACAGAACCAGGTCAGAGCCCCACAAGTCACCCCATCTTGGATTCCCCTAGATCTCTAGTTTTCAAAAATGCACAGGTTTGGTAGGTTTCCCTAGGTGCCGGCTGAGCTAGAGGCCAAAATCTACAGGTAGGCACTTTGCAAAAAACACCTCTGTTTTCTTTCAAAAAATGTGATTTGTCCACGTTGCGTTTTGGGGCATTTCCTGTCACGGGCGCTAGGCCTACCCACACAAGTGAGGTATCATTTTTATCAGGAGACTTGGGGGAATGTTGGGTGGAAGGAAATTTGTGGCTCCTCTCTGATTCCAGAATTATCTGTCACCAAAATGTGAGGAAAACGTGTTTTTTTTGCCAAATGTTGAGGTTTGCAAAGGATTCTGGGTAACAGAACCTGGTCAGAGCCCCACAAGTCACCCCATCTTGCATTCCCCTAGATCTCTAGTTTTCAAAAATGCACAGGTTTGGTAGGTTTCCCTAGGTGCCGGCTGAGCTAGAGGCCAAAATCTACAGGTAGGCACTTTGCAAAAAACACCTCTGTTTTCTTTCAAAAAATGTGATGTGTCCACGTTGCGTTTTGGGGCATTTCCTGTCGCGGGCGCTAGGCCTACCCACACAAGTGAGGTATCATTTTTATCAGGAGACTTGGGGGAATGCTGGGTGGAAGGAAATTTGTGGCTCCTCTCTGGTTCCAGAACTATCTGTCACCAAAATGTGAGGAAAACGTGTTTTTTTAGCCAAATTTTGAGGTTTGCAAAGGATTCTGGGTAACAGAACCTGGTCAGAGCCCCACAAGTCAACCCATCTTGGATTCCCCTAGGTCTCTAGCTTTAAAAAATGCACAGGTTTGGTAGGTTTCCCTAGGTGCCGGCTGAGCTAGAGGCCAAAATCTACAGGTAGGCACTTTGCAAAAAACACCTCTGTTTTCTTTCAAAAAATTTGATGTGTCCACGTTGCGTTTTGGGGCATTTCCTGTCACGGGCGCTAGGCCTACCCACACAAGTGATGTATCATTTTTATCGGGAGATTTGGGGGAACGCTGGATGGAAGGAAATTTGTGGCCCCTCTCTGATTCCAGAACTATCTGTCACCAAAATGTAAGGAAAACGTGTTTTTTTAGCCAAATTTTCAGGTTTGCAAAGGATTCTGGGTAACAGAACCTGGTCAGAGCCCCACTAGTCACCCCATCTTGGATTCCCCTAGGTCTCTAGTTTTCTAAAATGCACAGGTTTGGTAGGTTTCCCTAGGTGCCGGCTGAGCTAGAGGCCAAAATCTACAGGTAAGCACTTTGCAAAAAACACCTCTGTTTTCTTTCAAAAAATGTGATGTGTCCACATTGCGTTTTGGGGCATTTCCTGTTGCGGGCCCTAGGCCTACCCACACAAGTGATGTATCATTTGTATCAGGAGATTTGGGGGAATGCTGGGTGGAAGGAAATTTGTTGCTCCTCTCTGATTCCAGAACTTTCTATCACCAAAATTTTAGGAAAATGTGTATTTTTAGCCAAATTTTGAGGTTTGCAAAGGATTCTGGGTAACAGAACCTGGTCAGAGCCCCACAAGTCACCCCATCTTGGATTCCCCTAGGTCTCTAGTTTTCAAAAATGCACAGGTTTGGTAGGTTTCCCTAGGTGGCGGCTGAGCTAGAGGCCAAAATCTACAGGTAGGCACTTTGCAAAAAACACCTCTGTTTTCTTTAAAAAAATGTGATGTGTCCACGTTGCGTTTTGGGGCATTTCCTGTCACGGGCGCTAGGCCTACCCACACAAGTGAGGTATCATTTTTATCAGGAGACTTGGGGGAATGCTGTGTGGAAGGAAATTTGTGGCTCCTCTCTGATTCCAGAACTATCTGTCACCAAAATGTGAGGAAAACGTGTTTTTTAAGCCAAATTTTGAGGTTTGCAAAGGATTCTGGGTAACAGAACCTGGTCAGAGCCCCACAAGTCACCCCATCTTGAATTCCCCTAGGTCTCTAGTTTTCAAAAATGCACAGGTTTGGTAGGTTTCCCTAGGTGCCGGCTGAGCTAGAGGCCAAAATCTACAGGTAGGCACTTTGCAAAAAACACCTCTGTTTTCTTTCAAAAAATGTGATGTGTCCACGTTGCGTTTTGGGGCATTTCCTGTTACGGGCGCTAGGCCTACCCACACAAGTGAGGTATCATTTTTATCAGGAGACTTGGGGGAATGCTGGGTGGAAGGAAATTTGTGGCTCCTCTCTGATTCCAGAACTATCTGTCACCAAAATGTGAGGAAAATGTGTTTTTTTAGCCAAATTTTGAGGTTTGCAAAGGATTCTGGGTAACAGAACCTGATCAGAGCCCCACAAGTCACCCCATATTGCATTCCCCTAGGTCTCTAGTTTTCAAAAATGCACAGGTTTGGTAGGTTTCCTTAGGTGCCGGCTGAGCTAGAGGCCAAAATCTACAGGTAGGCCCTTTGCAAGAAACACCTCTGTTTTCTTTAAAAAAATGTGATGTGTCCACGTTGCGTTTTGGGGCATTTCCTGTCACGGGCGCTAGGCCTACCCACACAAGTGAGGTATCATTTTTATCAGGAGACTTGGGGGAATGCTGGGTGGAAGGAAATTTGTGGCTCCTCTCTGATTCCAGAACTATCTGTCACCAAAATGTGAGGACAACGTGTTTTTTTAGCCAAATTTTGAGGTTTGCAAAGGATTCTGGGTAACAGAACCTGGTCAGAGCCCCACAAGTCACCCCATCTTGCATTCCCCTAGGTCTCTAGTTTTCAAAAATGCACAGGTTTGGTAGGTTTTCATAGGTGCCGGCTGAGCTAGAGGCCAAAATCTACAGGTAGGCACTTTGCAAAAAACACCTCTGTTTTCTTTCAAAAAATGTGATTTGTCCACGTTGCGCTTTGGGGCATTTACTGTCACGGGCGCTAGGCCTACCCACACAAGTGAGGTATCATTTTTATCAGGAGACTTGGGGGAATGCTGGGTGGAAGGAAATTTGTGTCTCCTCTCTGATTCCAGAACTATCTGTCACCAAAATGTGAGGATAACGTGTTTTTTTAGCCACATTTTGAGGTTTGCAAAGGATTCTGGGTAACAGAACCTGGTCGGAGCCCCATAAGTCAGCCCATCTTGGATTCCCCTAGGTCTCTAGTTTAAAAAAATGCACAGGTTTGGTAGGTTTCCCTAGGTGCCGGCTGAACTAGAGGACAAAATCTACAGGTAGGCACTTTTGCAAAAACACCTCTGTTTTCTTTAAAAAACATGTGATGTGTCCACGTTGCGTTTTGGGGCATTTCCTGTCGCGGGCGCTAGGCCTACCCACACAAGTGAGGTATCATTTTTATCAGGAGACTTGGGGGAATACTGGGTGGAAGGATATTTGTGGCTCCTCTCTGATTCCAGAACTTTCTGTTACCAAAATTTGAGGAAAATGTGTATTTTTAGCCACATTTTGAGGTTTGCAAAGGATTCTGGGTAACAGAACCTGGTCAGAGCCCCACAAGTCACCCCATCTTGGATTCCCCTAGGTCTCTAGTTTTCAAAAATGCACAGGTTTGGTAGGTTTCCCTAGGTGCCGGCTGAGCTAGAGGCCAAAATCTACAGGTAGGCACTTTGCAAAAAACACCTCTGTTTTCTTTAAAAAAATGTGATGTGTCCACGTTGCGTTTTGGGGCATTTCCTGTCACGGGCGCTAGGCCTACCCACACAAGTGAGGTATCATTTTTATCAGGAGACTTGGGGGAATGCTGGGTGGAAGGAAATTTGTGGCTCCTCTCTGATTCCAGAACTATCTGTCAACAAAATGTGAGGAAAACGTGTTTTTTTAGCCAAATTTTGAGGTTTGCAAAGGATTCTGGGTAACAGAACCTGGTCAGAGCCCCACAAGTCAACCCATCTTGGATTCCCCTAGGTCTCTAGTTTTCAAAAATGCACAGGTTTGGTAGGTTTCCCCAGGTGCCGGCTGAGGTAGAGGCCAAAATCTACAGGCAGGCCCTTTGCAAGAAACACCTCTGTTTTCTTTAAAAAAATGTGATGTGTCCACGTTGCGTTTTGGGGCATTTCCTGTCACGGGCGCTAGGCCTACCCACACAAGTGAGGTATCATTTTTATCAGGAGACTTGGGGGAATGCTGGGTGGAAGGAAATTTGTGGCTCCTCTCTGATTCCAGAACTATCTGTCACCAAAATGTGAGGACAACGTGTTTTTTTAGCCAAATCTTGAGGTTTGCAAAGGATTCTGGGTAACAGAACCTGGTCAGAGCCCCACAAGTCACCCCATCTTGCATTCCCCTAGGTCTCTAGTTTTAAAAAATGCACAGGTTTGGTAGGTTTCCATAGGTGCCGGCTGAGCTAGAGGCCAAAATCTACAGGTAGGCACTTTGCAAAAAACACCTCTGTTTTCTTTCAAAAAATGTGATTTGTCCACGTTGCGCTTTGGGGCATTTTCTGTCACGGGCGCTAGGCCTACCCACACAAGTGAGGTATCATTTTTATCAGGAGACTTGGGGGAATGCTGTGTGGAAGGAAATTTGTGGCTCCTCTCTGATTCCAGAACTATCTGTCACCAAAATGTGAGGAAAACGTGTTTTTTTAGCCACATTTTGAGGTTTGCAAAGGATTCTGGGTAACACAACCTGGTCAGAGCCCCATAAGTCAGCCCATCTTGGATTCCCCTAGGTCTCTAGTTTTAAAAAATGCACAGGTTTGGTACGTTTCCCTAGGTGCCGGCTGAACTAGAGGACAAAATCTACAGGTAGGCACTTTTGCAAAAACACCTCTGTTTTCTTTAAAAAACATGTGATGTGTCCACGTTGCGTTTTGGGGCATTTTCTGTCGCGGGCGCTAGGCCTACCAACACAAGTGAGGTATCATTTTTATAAGGAGACTTGGGGGAATGCTGGGTGGAAGGATATTTGTGGCTCCTCTCTGATTCCAGAACTTTCTGTTACCAAAATTTGAGGAAAAGTGTTTTTTTAGCCAAATTTTGAGGTGTGCAAAGGATTCTGGGTAACAGAACCTGGTCAGAGCCCCACAAGTCACCCCATCTTGGATTCCCCTAAGCCTCTAGTTTTCAAAAATGCACAGGTTTGGTAGGTTTCCCTAGGTGCCGGCTGAGCTAGAGGCCAAAATCTACAGGTAGGCACTTTGCAAAAAACACCTCTGTTTTCTTTAAAAAACATGTGATGTTTCCACATTGCGTTTTGGGGCATTTCCTGTCGCGGGCGCTAGGCCTACCCACACAAGTGATGTATCATTTTTATCGGGAGATTTGGGGGAACGCTGGATGGAAGGAAATTTGTGGCTCCTCTCTGATTCCAGAACTTTCTGTCACCAAAATTTGAGGAAAATGTGTATTTTTAGCCAACTTTTGAGGTTTGCAAAGGATTCTGAGTAACAGAACCTGGTCAGAGCCCCACACGTCACCCCATCTTGCATTCCGCTAGGTCTCTAGTTTTCAAAAATGAACAGATTTGGTAGGTTTCCCTAGGTGCCGGCTGAGCTAGAGGCCAAAATCTACAGGTAGGCACTTTGCAAAAAACACCTCTGTTTTCTTTCAAAAAATGTGATGTGTCCACGTTGCGTTTTGGGGCATTTCCTGTCACGGGCGCTAGGCCTACCCACACAAGTGAGGTATCATTTTTATCAGGAGACTTGGGGGAATGCTGGTTGGAAGGAAATTTGTGGCTCCTCTCTGATTCCAGAACTATCTGTCACCAAAATGTGAGGAAAATGTATATTTTTAGCCAAATTTTGAGGTTTGCAAAGGATTCTGGGTAACAGAACCTGGCCAGAGCCCCACAAGTCACCCCATCTTGCATTCCCCTAGGTCTCTAGTTTTCAAAAATGCACAGGTTTGGTAGGTTTCCCTAGGTGCCGGCTGAGCTAGAGGCCAAAATCTACAGGTAGGCACTTTGCAAAAAACACCTCTGTTTTCTTTCAAAAAATGTGATGTGTCCACGTTGCGTTTTGGGGCGTTTCCTGTCGCGGGCGCTAGGCCTACCCACACAAGTGAGGTATCATTTTTATCAGGAGACTTGGGGGAATGCTGGGTGGAAGGAAATTTGTGGCTCCTCTCTGATTCCAGAACTAGCTGTCACCAAAATGTGAGGAAAATGTGTTTTTTTAGCCAAATTTTGAGGTTTGCAAAGGATTCTTGGTAACAGAACCTGGTCAGAGCCCCACTAGTCACCCCATCTTGGATTCCCCTAGGTCTCTAGTTTTCTAAAATGCACAGGTTTGGTAGGTTTCCCTAGGTGCCGGCTGAGCTAGAGGCCAAAATCTACAGGTAAGCACTTTGCAAAAAACACCTCTGTTTTCTTTCAAAAAATGTGATGTGTCCACGTTGCGTTTTGGGGCATTTCCTGTTGCGGGCCCTAGGCCTACCCACACAAGTGATGTATCATTTGTATCGGGAGATTTGGGGGAATGCTGGGTGGAAGGAAATGTGTGGCTCCTCTCTGATTCCAGAACTTTCTATCACCAAAATTTTAGGAAAATGTGTATTTTTAGCCAAATTTTGAGGTTTGCAAAGGATTCTGGGTAACAGAACCTGGTCAGAGCCCCACAAGTCACCCCATCTTGGATTCCCCTAGGTCTCTAGTTTTCAAAAATGCACAGGTTTGGTAGGTTTCCCTAGGTGCCGGCTGAGCTAGAGGCCAAAATCTACAGGTAGGCACTTTGCAAAAAACACCTCTGTTTTCTTTCAAAAAATGTGATGTGTCCACGTTGCGTTTTGGGGCATTTCCTTTCACGGGCGCTAGGCCTACCCACACAAGTGAGGTATCATTTTTATCAGGAGACTTGGGGGAATGCTGGGTGGAAGGACATTTGTGGCTCCTCTCTGATTCCAGAACTATCTGTCACCAAAATGTGAGGAAAACGTGTTTTTTTAGCCAAATTTTGAGGTTTGCAAAGAATTCTGGGTAACAGAACCTGGTCAGAGCCCCACAAGTCACCCCATATTGCATTCCCCTAGGTCTCTAGTTTTCAAAAATGCACAGCTTTGGTAGGTTTCCTTAGGTGCCGGCTGAGCTAGAGGCCAAAATCTACAGGTAGGCCCTTTGCAAGAAACACCTCTGTTTTCTTTAAAAAAATGTGATGTGTCCACGTTGCGTTTTGGGGCATTTCCTGTCACGGGCGCTAGGCCTACCCACACAATTGAGGTATCATTTTTATCAGGAGACTTGGGGGAATGCTGGGTGGAAGGAAATTTGTGGCTCCCCTCTGATTCCAGAACTATCTGTCACCAAAATGTGAGGACAACGTGTTTTTTTAGCCAAATTTTGAGGTTTGCAAAGGATTCTGGGTAACAGAACCTGGTCAGAGCCCCACACGTCACCCCATCTTGGATTCCTCTAGGTCTCTAGTTTTCAAAAATGAACAGGTTTGGTAGGTTTCCCTAGGTGCCGGCTGAGCTAGAGGCCAAAATCTACAGGTAGGCACTTTGCAAAAAACACCTCTGTTTTCTTTAAAAAACATGTGATGTGTCCACGTTGCGTTTTGGGGCATTTCCTGTCCCGGGCAATAGGCCTACCCACACAAGTGATGTATCATTTTTATCGGGAGATTTGGGGGAACGCTGGATGGAAGGAAATTTGTGGCTCCTCTCTGATTCCAGAACTTTCTGTCACCAAAATTTGAGGAAAATGTGTATTTTTAGCCAACTTTTGAGGTTTGCAAAGGATTCTGAGTAACAGAACCTGGTCAGAGCCCCACACGTCACCCCATCTTGGATTCCGCTAGGTCTCTAGTTTTCAAAAATGAACAGGTTTGGTAGGTTTCCCTAGGTGCTGGCTGAGCCAGAGGCCAAAATATACAGGTAGGCACTTTGCAAAAAACACCTCTGTTTTCTTTAAAAAAATGTGATGTGTCCACGTTGCGTTTTGGGGCATTTCCTGTCACGGGCGCTAGGCCTACCCACATAAGTGAGGTATCATTTTTATCAGGAGACTTGGGGGAATGCTGGGTGGAAGGAAATTTGTGGCTCCTCTCTGATTCCAGAACTATCTGTCACCAAAATGTGAGGAAAATGTGTATTTTTAGCCAAATTTTGAGGTTTGCAAAGGATTCTGGGTAACAGAACCTGGCCAGAGCCCCACAAGTCACCCCATCTTGCATTCCCCTAGGTCTCTAGTTTTCAAAAATGCACAGGTTTGGTAGGTTTCCCTAGGTGCCGTCTGAGCTAGAGGCCAAAATCTACAGGTAGGCACTTTGCATAAAACACCTCTGTTTTCTTTCAAAAAATGTGATGTGTCCACGTTGCGTTTTGGGGCATTTCCTGTCACGGGCGCTAGGCCTACCCACACAAGTGAGGTATCATTTTTATCAGGAGACTTGGGGGAATGCTGGGTGGAAGGACATTTGTGGCTCCTCTCTGATTCCAGAAGTATCTGTCACCAAAATGTGAGGAAAATGTGTTTTTTTAGCCAAATTTTGAGGTTTGCAAAGGATTCTGGGTAACAGAACCTGGTCAGAGCCCCACACGTCACCCCATCTTGCATTCCGCTAGGTCTCTAGTTTTCAAAAATGAACAGGTTTGGTAGGTTTCCCTAGGTGCCGGCTGAGCTAGAGGCCAAAATCTACAGGTAGGCACTTTGCAAAAAACACCTCTGTTTTCTTTCAAAAAATGTGATGTGTCCACGTTGCGTTTTGGGGCATTTCCTTTCACGGGCGCTAGGCCTACCCACACAAGTGAGGTATCATTTTTATCAGGAGACTTGGGGGAATGCTGGGTGGAAGGACATTTGTGGCTCCTCTCTGATTCCAGAACTATCTGTCACCAAAATGTGAGGAAAACGTGTTTTTTTAGCCAAATTTTGAGGTTTGCAAATGATTCTGGGTAACAGAACCTGGTCAGAGCCCCACAAGTCACCCCATCTTGCATTCCCCTAGGTCTCTAGTTTTCAAAAATGCACAGGTTTGGTAGGTTTCCTTAGGTGCCGGCTGAGCTAGAGGCCAAAAACTACAGGTAGGCACTTTGCAAAAAACACCTCTGTTTTCTTTAAAAAAAATGTGATGTGTCCACGTTGCGTTTTGGGGCATTTCCTGTCACGGGCGCTAGGCCTACCCACACAATTGAGGTATCATTTTTATCAGGAGACTTGGGGGAATGCTGGGTGGAAGGAAATTTGTGGCTCCCCTCTGATTCCAGAACTATCTGTCACCAAAATGTGAGGACAACGTGTTTTTTTAGCCAAATTTTGAGGTTTGCAAAGGATTCTGGGAAACAGAACCTGGTCAGAGCCCCACACGTCACCCCATCTTGGATTCCTCTAGGTCTCTAGTTTTCAAAAATGAACAGGTTTGGTAGGTTTCCCTAGGTGCCGGCTGAGCTAGAGGCCAAAATCTACAGGTAGGCACTTTGCAAAAAACACCTCTGTTTTCTTTAAAAAACATGTGATGTGTCCACGTTGCGTTTTGGGGCATTTCCTGTCCCGGGCAATAGGCCTACCCACACAAGTGATGTATCATTTTTATCGGGAGATTTGGGGGAACGCTGGATGGAAGGAAATTTGTGGCTCCTCTCTGATTCCAGAACTTTCTGTCACCAAAATTTGAGGAAAATGTGTATTTTTAGCCAACTTTTGAGGTTTGCAAAGGATTCTGAGTAACAGAATCTGGTCAGAGCCCCACACGTCACCCCATCTTGGATTCCGCTAGGTCTCTAGTTTTCAAAAATGAACAGGTTTGGTAGGTTTCCCTAGGTGCTGGCTGAGCCAGAGGCCAAAATATACAGGTAGGCACTTTGCAAAAAACACCTCTGTTTTCTTTAAAAAAATGTGATGTGTCCACGTTGCGTTTTGGGGCATTTCCTGTCACGGGCGCTAGGCCTACCCACATAAGTGAGGTATCATTTTTATCAGGAGACTTGGGGGAATGCTGGGTGGAAGGAAATTTGTGGCTCCTCTCTGATTCCAGAACTATCTGTCACCAAAATGTGAGGAAAATGTGTATTTTTAGCCAAATTTTGAGGTTTGCAAAGGATTCTGGGTAACAGAACCTGGCCAGAGCCCCACAAGTCACCCCATCTTGCATTCCCCTAGGTCTCTAGTTTTCAAAAATGCACAGGTTTGGTAGGTTTCCCTAGGTGCCGTCTGAGCTAGAGGCCAAAATCTACAGGTAGGCACTTTGCATAAAACACCTCTGTTTTCTTTCAAAAAATGTGATGTGTCCACGTTGCGTTTTGGGGCATTTCCTGTCACGGGCGCTAGGCCTACCCACACAAGTGAGGTATCATTTTTATCAGGAGACTTGGGGGAATGCTGGGTGGAAGGACATTTGTGGCTCCTCTCTGATTCCAGAACTATCTGTCACCAAAATGTGAGGAAAACGTGTTTTTTTAGCCAAATTTTGAGGTTTGCAAATGATTCTGGGTAACAGAACCTGGTCAGAGCCCCACAAGTCACCCCATCTTGCATTCCCCTAGGTCTCTAGTTTTCAAAAATGCACAGGTTTGGTAGGTTTCCTTAGGTGCCGGCTGAGCTAGAGGCCAAAATCTACAGGTAGGCACTTTGCAAAAAACACCTCTGTTTTCTTAAAAAAAAATTGATGTGTCCACGTTGCGTTTTGGGGCATTTCCTGTCATGGGCGATAGGCCTACCCACACAAGTGAGGTATCATTTTTATCAGGAGACTTGGTGGAATGCTGGGTGGAAGGAAATTTGTGGCTCCTCTCTGATTCCAGAACTATCTGTCACCAAAATGTGAGGAAAAGTGTTTTTTTAGCCAAATTTTGAGGTTTGCAAAGGATTCTGGGTAACAGAACCTGGTCAGAGCCCCACAAGTCACCCCATTCTGGATTCCCCTAGGTCTCTAGTTTTAAAAAATGCACAGGTTTGGTAGGTTTCCCTAGGTGCCGGCTGAGCTAGAGGCCAAAATCTACAGGTAGGCACTTTGCAAAAAACATCTCTGTTTTCTTTAAAAAAATGTGATGTGTCCACGTTGCGTTTAGGGGCATTTCCTGTCACGGGCGCTAGGCCTACCCACACAAGTGAGGTATCATTTATATCAGGAGACTTGGGGGAATGCTGGGTGGAAGGAAATTTGTGGCTCCTCTCTGATTCCAGAACTATCTGTCACCAAAATGTGAGGAAAACATATTTTTTTAGCCAAATTTTGAGGTTTGCAAAGGATTCTGGGTAACAGAACGTGGTCAGAGCCCCACAAATCACCCCATCTTGGATTCCCCTAGGTCTCTAGTTTTAAAAAATGCACAGGTTTGGTAGGTTTCCCTAGGTGCCGGCTGAGGTAGAGGCCAAAATCTACAGGTAGTCAGTTTGCAAAAAACACCTCTGTTTTCATTCAAAAAATGTGATGTGTAAACGTTGCGTTTTGGGGGATTTCCTGTCATGGGCGCTAGGCCTACCCACACAAGTGAGGTATCATTTTTATCAGGAGACTTGGGGGAATGCTGGGTGGAAGGAAATTTGTGGCTCCTCTCTGATTCCAGAACTATCTGTCACCAAAATGTGAGGAAAACGTGTTTTTTTAGCCAAATTTTGAGGTTTGCAAAGGATTCTGGGTAACAGAACCTGGTCAGAGCCCCACAAGTCACCCCATCTTGGATTCCCCTAGGTCTCTAGTTTTCAAAAATGCACAGGTTTTCTAGGTTTCCCTAGGTGCCGGCTGAGCTAGAGGCCAAAATCTACAGGTAGGCACTTTGCAAAAAACACCTCTGTTTTCTTTAAAAAAATGTGATGTGTCCACGTTGCGTTTTGGGGCATTTCCTGTCGCGGGCGCTAGGCCTACCCACACAAGTGAGGTATCATTTTTATCAGGATACTTGGGGGAATGCTGGGTGGAAGGAAATTTGTGGCTCCTCTCTGATTCCAGAACTATCTGTCACCAAAATGTGAGGACAGCGTGTTTTTTTAGCCAAATTTTGAGGTTTGCAAAGGATTCTGGGTAACAGAACCTGGTCAGAGCCCCACAAGTCACCCCATCTTGCATTCCCCTAGGTCTCTAGTTTTAAAAAATGCACAGGTTTTGTAGGTTTCCCTAGGTGCCGGCTGAGCTAGAGGCCAAAATCTACAGGTAGGCACTTTGCAAAAAACACCTCTGTTTTCTTTAAAAAAATGTGATGTGTCCACGTTGCGTTTTGGGGCATTTCCTGTCACGGGCGCTAAGCCTACCCACACAAGTGATGTATCATTTTTATCTGGAGATTTGGGGGAACGCTGGGTGGAAGGAAATTTGTGGCTCCTCTCTGATTCCAGAAATATCTGTCACCAAATATGAGGAAAACGTGTTTTTTTAGCCAAATTTTGAGGTTTGCAAAGTATTCTGGGTAACAGAACTTGGTCAGAACCCCACAAGTCACACCATCTTGCATTCCCCTAGGTCTCTAGTTTTCAAAAATGCACAGGTTTGGTAGGTTTCCCTATGTGCCGGCTGAGCTAGAGGCCAAAATCTACAGGTAGGCACTTTGCAAAAAACACCTCTGTTTTCTTTCAAAAAATTTGATGTGTCCACGTTGCGTTTTGGGGCATTTCCTGTCACGGGCGCTAGGCCTACCCACACAAGTGAGGTATCATTTTTATGAGGAGACTTGGGGGAATGCTGGGTGGAAGGAAATTTGTGGCTCCTCTCTGATTCCAGAACTATCTGTCACCAAAATGTGAGGAAAACGTGTTTTTTTAGCCAAATTTTGAGGTTTGCAAAGGATTCTGGGTAACAGAACCTGGTCAGAGCCCCACAAGTCACCCCATCTTGCATTCCCCTAGGTCTCTAGTTTTCAAAAATACACAGGTCTGGTAGGTTTCCTTAGGTGCCGGCTGAGCTAGAGGCCAAAATCTACAGGTAGGCACTTTGCAAAAAACCCCTCTGTTTTCTTTAAAAAAAATGTGATGTGTCCACGTTGCGTTTTGGGGCATCTCCTGTCGCGGGCGCTAGGCCTACCCACACAAGTGAGGTGTCATTTTTATCAGGAGACTTGGGGGAATGCTGGGTGGAAGGAAATTTGTGGCTCCTCTCTGATTCCAGAACTATCTGTCACCAAAATGTGAGGAAAACATATTTTTTTAGCCAAATTTTGAGGTTTGCAAAGGATTCTGGGTAACAGAACGTGGTCAGAGCCCCACAAATCACCCCATCTTGGATTCCCCTAGGTCTCTAGTTTTCAAAAATGCACAGGTTTGGTAGGTTTCCCTAGGTGCCGGCTGAGCTAGAGGCCAAAATCTACAGGTAGTCAGTTTGCAAAAAACACCTCTGTTTTCTTTTAAAAAATGTGATGTGTCCACGTTGCGTTTTGGGGCATTTCCTGTCACGGGCGCTAGGCCTACCCACAAAAGTGAGGTATCATTTTTATCAGGAGACTTGGGGGAATGCTGGGTGGAAGGAAATTTGTGGCTCCTCTCTGATTCCAGAACTATCTGTCACCAAAATGTGAGGAAAACGTGTTTTTTTAGCCAAATTTTGAGGTTTGCAAAGGATTCTGGGTAACAGAACCTGGTCAGAGCCCCACAAGTCACCCCATCTTTGATTCCCCTAGGTCTCTAGTTTTCAAAAATGCACAGGATTTTTAGGTTTCCCTAGTTGCCGGCTGAGCTAGAGGCCAAAATCTACAGGTAGGCACTTTGCAAAAAACACCTCTGTTTTCTTTAAAAAAATGTGATGTGTCCACGTTGCGTTTTGGGGCATTTCCTGTCGCGGGCGCTAGGCCTACCCACACAAGTGAGGTATCATTTTTATCAGGAGACTTGGGGGAATGCTGGGTGGAAGGACATTTGTGGCTCCTCTCTGATTCCAGAACTATCTGTCACCAAAATGTGAGGACAACGTGTTTTTTTAGCCAAATTTTGAGGTTTGCAAAGGATTCTGGGTAACAGAACCTGGTCAGAGCCCCACAAGTCACCCCATCTTGCATTCCCCTAGGTCTCTAGTTTTCAAAAATGCACAGGTTTTGTAGGTTTCCCTAGGTGCCTGCTGAGCTAGAGGCCAAAATCTACAGGTAGGCACTTTGCAAAAAACACCTCTGTTTTCTTTAAAAAAATGTGATGTGTCCACGTTGCGTTTAGGGGCATTTCCTGTCACGGGCGCTAAGCCTACCCACACAAGTGATGTATCATTTTTATCGGGAGATTTGGGGGAACGCTGGGTGGAAGGAAATTTGTGGCTCCTCTCTGATTCCAGAAATATCTGTCACCAAATATGAGGAAAACGTGTTTTTTTAGCCACATTTTGAGGTTTGCAAAGTATTCTGGATAACAGAACGTGGTCAGAGCCCCACAAATCACCCCATCTTGGATTCCCCTAGGTCTCTAGTTTTCAAAAATGCACAGGTTTGGTAGGTTAGGTTTCCCTAGGTGCCGGCTGAGCTAGAGGCCAAAATCTACAGGTAGTCAGTTTGCAAAAAACACCTCTGTTTTCTTTTAAAAAATGTGATGTGTCCACGTTGCGTTTTGGGGCATTTCCTGTCACGGGCGCTAGGCCTACCCACAAAAGTGAGGTATCATTTTTATCAGGAGACTTGGGGGAATGCTGGGTGGTAGGAAATTTGTGGCTCCTCTCTGATTCCAGAACTATCTGTCACCAAAATGTGAGGAAAACGTGTTTTTTTAGCCAAATTTTGAGGTTTGCAAAGGATTCTGGGTAACAGAACCTGGTCAGAGCCCCACAAGTCACCCCATCTTTGATTCCCCTAGGTCTCTAGTTTTCAAAAATGCACAGGACTTTTAGGTTTCCCTAGGTGCCGGCTGAGCTAGAGGCCAAAATCTACAGGTAGGCACTTTGCAAAAAACACCTCTGTTTTCTTTAAAAAAATGTGATGTGTCCACGTTGCGTTTTGGGGCATTTCCTGTCACGGGCGCTAAGCCTACCCACACAAGTGATGTATCATTTTTATCGGGAGATTTGGGGGAACGCTGGGTGGAAGGAAATTTGTGGCTCCTCTCTGATTCCAGAAATATCTGTCACCAAATATGAGGAAAACGTGTTTTTTTAGCCACATTTTGAGGTTTGCAAAGTATTCTGGATAACAGAACGTGGTCAGAGCCCCACAAATCACCCCATCTTGGATTCCCCTAGGTCTCTAGTTTTCAAAAATGCACAGGTTTGGTAGGTTTCCCTAGGTGCCGGCTGAGCTAGAGGCCAAAATCTACAGGTAGTCAGTTTGCAAAAAACACCTCTGTTTTCTTTCAAAAAATGTGATGTGTCCACGTTGCGTTTTGGGGCATTTCCTGTCACGGGCGCTAGGCCTACCCACAAAAGTGAGGTATCATTTTTATCAGGAGACTTGGGGGAATGCTGGGTGGAAGGAAATTTGTGGCTCCTCTCTGATTCCAGAACTATCTGTCACCAAAATGTGAGGACAACGTGTTTTTTTAGCCCAATTTTGAGGTTTGCAAAGGATTCTGGGTAACAGAACCTGGTCAGAGCCCCACAAGTCACCCCATCTTACATTCCCCTAGGTCTCTAGTTTTAAAAAATGCACAGGTTTGGTCGGTTTCCTTAGGTGCCGGCTGAGCTAGAGGCCAAAATCTACAGGTAGGCACTTTGCAAAAAACACCTCTGTTTTCTTTAAAAAAAATTGATTTGTCCACGTTGCGTTTTGGGGCATTTCCTGTCACGGGCGCTAGGCCTACCCACACAAGTGAGGTATCATTTTTATCAGGAGACTTGGGGGAATGCTGGGTGGAAGGAAATTTGTGGCTCCTCTCTGATTCCAGAACTATCTGTCACCAAAATGTGAGGAAAAGTGTTTTTTTAGCCAAATTTTGAGGTTTGCAAAGGATTCTGGGTAACAGAACCTGGTCAGAGCCCCACAAGTCACCCCATCTTGGATTCCCCTAGGTTTCTAGTTTTCAAAAATGCACAGGTTTGGTAGGTTTCCCTAGGTGCCGGCTGAGCTAGAGACCAAAATCTACAGGTAGGCACTTTGCAAAAAACACCTCTGTTTTCCTTAAAAAAATGTGATTTGTCCACGTTGCGTTTTGGGGCATTTCCTGTCACGGGCGCTAGGCCTACCCACACAAGTGAGGTTTCATTTTTATCAGGAGACTTGGGGGAATGCTGGGTGGAAGGAAATTTGTGGCTCCTCTCTGATTCCAGAACTATCTGTCACCAAAATGTGAGGAAAAGTGTTTTTTTAGCCAAATTTTGAGGTTTGCAAAGGATTCTGGGTAACAGAACCTGGTCAGAGCCCAAGAAGTCACCCCATTCTGGATTCCCCTAGGTCTCTAGTTTTAAAAAATGCACAGGTTTGGTAGGTTTCCCTAGGTGCCGGCTGAGCTAGAGGCCAAAATCTACAGGTAGGCACTTTGCAAAAAACACCTCTGTTTTCTTTAAAAAAATGTGATGTGTCCACGTTGCGTTTAGGGGCATTACCTGTCACGGGCGCTAGGCCTACCCACACAAGTGAGGTATCATTTATATCAGGAGACTTGGGGGAATGCTGGGTGGAAGGAAATTTGTGGCTCCTCTCTGATTCCAGAACTATCTGTCACCAAAATGTGAGGAAAACATATTTTTTTAGCCAAATTTTGAGGTTTGCAAAGGATTCTGGGTAACAGAACGTGGTCAGAGCCCCACAAATCACCCCATCTTGGATTCCCCTAGGTCTCTAGTTTTCAAAAATGCACAGGTTTGGTAGGTTTCCCTAGGTGCCGGCTGAGCTAGAGGCCAAAATCTACAGGTAATCAGTTTGCAAAAAACACCTCTGTTTTCATTCAAAAAATGTGATGTGTAAACGTTGCGTTTTGGGGGATTTCCTGTCACGGGCGCTAGGCCTACCCACACAAGTGAGGTATCATTTTTATCAGGAGACTTGGGGGAATGCTGGGTGGAAGGAAATTTGTGGCTCCTCTCTGATTCCAGAACTATCTGTAACCAAAATGTGAGGAAAACGTGTTTTTTTAGCCAAATTTTGAGGTTTGCAAAGGATTCTGGGTAACAGAACCTGGTCAGAGCCCCACAAGTCACCCCATCTTGGATTCCCCTAGGTCTCTAGTTTTCAAAATTGCACAGGTTTTCTAGGTTTCCCTAGGTGCCGGCTGAGCTAGAGGCCAAAATCTACAGGTAGGCACTTTGCAAAAAACACCTCTGTTTTCTTTAAAAAAATTTGATGTGTCCACGTTGCGTTTTGGGGCATTTCCTGTCGCGGGCGCTAGGCCTACCCACACAAGTGAGGTATCATTTTTATCAGGATACTTGGGGGAATGCTGGGTGGAAGGAAATTTGTGGCTCCTCTCTGATTCCAGAACTATCTGTCACCAAAATGTGAGGACAACGTGTTTTTTTAGCCAAATTTTGAGGTTTGCAAAGGATTCTGGGTAACAGAACCTGGTCAGAGCCCCACAAGTCACCCCATCTTGCATTCCCCTAGGTCTCTAATTTTAAAAAATGCACAGGTTTTGTAGGTTTCCCTAGGTGCCGGCTGAGCTAGAGGCCAAAATCTACAGGTAGTCAGTTTGCAAAAAACACCTCTGTTTTCTTTAAAAAAATGTGATGTGTCCACGTTGCGTTTTGGGGCATTTCCTGTCACGGGCGCTAGGCCTACCCACAAAAGTGAGGTATCATTTTTATCAGGAGACTTGGGGGAATGCTGGGTGGAAGGAAATTTGTGGCTCCTCTCTGATTCCAGAACTATCTGTCACCAAAATGTGAGGAAAACATATTTTTTTAGCCAAATTTTGAGGTTTGCAAAGGATTCTGGGTAACAGAACGTGGTCAGAGCCCCACAAATCACCCCATCTTGGATTCCCCTAGGTCTCTAGTTTTCAAAAATACACAGGTTTGGTAGGTTAGGTTTCCCTAGGTGCCGGCTGAGCTAGAGGCCAAAATCTACAGGTAGTCAGTTTGCAAAAAACACCTCTGTTTTCATTAAAAAAATGTGATGTGTAAACGTTGCGTTTTGGGGGATTTCCTGTCACGGGCGCTAGGCCTACCCACACAAGTGAGGTATCATTTTTATCAGGAGACTTGGGGGAATGCTGGGTGGAAGGAAATTTGTGGCTCCTCTCTGATTCCAGAACTATCTGTAACCAAAATGTGAGGAAAACGTGTTTTTTTAGCCAAATTTTGAGGTTTGCAAAGGATTCTGGGTAACAGAACCTGGTCAGAGCCCCACAAGTCACCCCATCTTGGATTCCCCTAGGTCTCTAGTTTTCAAAATTGCACAGGTTTTCTAGGTTTCCCTAGGTGCCGGCTGAGCTAGAGGCCAAAATCTACAGGTAGGCACTTTGCAAAAAACACCTCTGTTTTCTTTAAAAAAATGTGATGTGTCCACGTTGCGTTTTGGGGCATTTCCTGTCGCGGGCGCTAGGCCTACCCACACAAGTGAGGTATCATTTTTATCAGGATACTTGGGGGAATGCTGGGTGGAAGGAAATTTGTGGCTCCTCTCTGATTCCAGAACTATCTGTCACCAAAATGTGAGGACAACGTGTTTTTTTAGCCAAATTTTGAGGTTTGCAAAGGATTCTGGGTAACAGAACCTGGTCAGAGCCCCACAAGTCACCCCATCTTGCATTCCCCTAGGTCTCTAGTTTTAAAAAATGCACAGGTTTTGTAGGTTTCCCTAGGTGCCGGCTGAGCTAGAGGCCAAAATCTACAGGTAGGCACTTTGCAAAAAACACCTCTGTTTTCTTTAAAAAAATGTGATGTGTCCACGTTGCGTTTTGGGGCATTTCCTGTCACGGGCGCTAAGCCTACCCACACAAGTGATGTATCATTTTTATCTGGAGATTTGGGGGAACGCTGGGTGGAAGGAAATTTGTGGCTCCTCTCTGATTCCAGAAATATCTGTCACCAAATATGAGGAAAACGTGTTTTTTTAGCCAAATTTTGAGGTTTGCAAAGTATTCTGGGTAACAGAACTTGGTCAGAACCCCACAAGTCACCCCATCTTGCATTCCCCTAGGTCTCTAGTTTTCAAAAATGCACAGGTTTGGTAGGTTTCCCTATGTGCCGGCTGAGCTAGAGGCCAAAATCTACAGGTAGGCACTTTGCAAAAAACACCTCTGTTTTCTTTCAAAAAATTTGATGTGTCCACGTTGCGTTTTGGGGCATTTCCTGTCACGGGCGCTAGGCCTACCCACACAAGTGAGGTGTCATTTTTATCAGGAGACTTGGGGGAATGCTGGGTGGAAGGAAATTTGTGGCTCCTCTCTGATTCCAGAACTATCTGTCACCAAAATGTGAGGAAAACATATTTTTTTAGCCAAATTTTGAGGTTTGCAAAGGATTCTGGGTAACAGAACGTGGTCAGAGCCCCACAAATCACCCCATCTTGGATTCCCCTAGGTCTCTAGTTTTCAAAAATGCACAGGTTTGGTAGGTTAGGTTTCCCTAGGTGCCGGCTGAGCTAGAGGCCAAAATCTACAGGTAGTCAGTTTGCAAAAAACACCTCTGTTTTCTTTTAAAAAATGTGATGTGTCCACGTTGCGTTTTGGGGCATTTCCTGTCACGGGCGCTAGGCCTACCCACAAAAGTGAGGTATCATTTTTATCAGGAGACTTGGGGGAATGCTGGGTGGTAGGAAATTTGTGGCTCCTCTCTGATTCCAGAACTATCTGTCACCAAAATGTGAGGAAAACGTGTTTTTTTAGCCAAATTTTGAGGTTTGCAAAGGATTCTGGGTAACAGAACCTGGTCAGAGCCCCACAAGTCACCCCATCTTTGATTCCCCTAGGTCTCTAGTTTTCAAAAATGCACAGGACTTTTAGGTTTCCCTAGGTGCCGGCTGAGCTAGAGGCCAAAATCTACAGGTAGGCACTTTGCAAAAAACACCTCTGTTTTCTTTAAAAAAATGTGATGTGTCCACGTTGCGTTTTGGGGCATTTCCTGTCACGGGCGCTAAGCCTACCCACACAAGTGATGTATCATTTTTATCGGGAGATTTGGGGGAACGCTGGGTGGAAGGAAATTTGTGGCTCCTCTCTGATTCCAGAAATATCTGTCACCAAATATGAGGAAAACGTGTTTTTTTAGCCACATTTTGAGGTTTGCAAAGTATTCTGGATAACAGAACGTGGTCAGAGCCCCACAAATCACCCCATCTTGGATTCCCCTAGGTCTCTAGTTTTCAAAAATGCACAGGTTTGGTAGGTTTCCCTAGGTGCCGGCTGAGCTAGAGGCCAAAATCTACAGGTAGTCAGTTTGCAAAAAACACCTCTGTTTTCTTTCAAAAAATGTGATGTGTCCACGTTGCGTTTTGGGGCATTTCCTGTCACGGGCGCTAGGCCTACCCACAAAAGTGAGGTATCATTTTTATCAGGAGACTTGGGGGAATGCTGGGTGGAAGGAAATTTGTGGCTCCTCTCTGATTCCAGAACTATCTGTCACCAAAATGTGAGGACAACGTGTTTTTTTAGCCCAATTTTGAGGTTTGCAAAGGATTCTGGGTAACAGAACCTGGTCAGAGCCCCACAAGTCACCCCATCTTACATTCCCCTAGGTCTCTAGTTTTAAAAAATGCACAGGTTTGGTCGGTTTCCTTAGGTGCCGGCTGAGCTAGAGGCCAAAATCTACAGGTAGGCACTTTGCAAAAAACACCTCTGTTTTCTTTAAAAAAAATTGATTTGTCCACGTTGCGTTTTGGGGCATTTCCTGTCACGGGCGCTAGGCCTACCCACACAAGTGAGGTATCATTTTTATCAGGAGACTTGGGGGAATGCTGGGTGGAAGGAAATTTGTGGCTCCTCTCTGATTCCAGAACTATCTGTCACCAAAATGTGAGGAAAAGTGTTTTTTTAGCCAAATTTTGAGGTTTGCAAAGGATTCTGGGTAACAGAACCTGGTCAGAGCCCCACAAGTCACCCCATTCTGGATTCCCCTAGGTCTCTAGTTTTAAAAAATGCACAGGTTTGGTAGGTTTCCCTAGGTGCCGGCTGAGCTAGAGGCCAAAATCTACAGGTAGGCACTTTGCAAAAAACACCTCTGTTTTCTTTAAAAAAATGTGATGTGTCCACGTTGCGTTTTGGGGCATTTCCTGTCGCGGGCGCTAGGCCTACCCACACAAGTGAGGTATCATTTTTATCAGGAGACTTGGGGGAATGCTGGGTGGAAGGAAATTTGTGGCTCCTCTCTGATTCCAGAACTATCTGTCACCAAAATGTGAGGCAAATATATTTTTTTAGCCAACTTTTGAGGTTTGCAAAGGATTCTGGGTAACAGAACGTGGTCAGAGACCCACAAATCACCCCATCTTGGATTCCCCTAGGTCTGTAGTTTTCAAAAATGCACAGGTTTGGTAGGTTTCCCTAGGTGCCGGCTGAGCTAGAGGCCAAAATCTACAGGTAGTCAGTTTGCAAAAAACACCTCTGTTTTCTTTAAAAAAATGTGATGTGTCCACGTTGCGTTTTGGGGCATTTCCTCTCACGGGCGCTAGGCCTACCCACACAAGTGAGGTATCATTTTTATCAGGAGACTTGGGGGAATGCTGGGTGGAAGGAAATTTGTGGCTCCTCTCTGATTCCAGAACTATCTGTCACCAAAATGTGAGGAAAACGTGTTTTTTTAGCCAAATTTTGAGGTTTGCAAAGGATTCTGGGTAACAGAACCTGGTCAGAGCCCCACAAGTCACCCCATCTTGGATTCCCCTAGGTCTCTAGTTTTCAAAAATGCACAGGTTTTCTAGGTTTCCCTAGGTGCCGGCTGAGCTAGAGGCCAAAATATACAGGTAGGCACTTTGCAAAAAACACCTCTGTTTTCTTTAAAAAAATGTGATGTGTCCACGTTGCGTTTTGGGGCATTTCCTGTCGCGGGCACTAGGCCTACCCACACAAGTGAGGTATCATTTTTATCAGGAGACTTGGGGGAATGCTGGGTGGAAGGAAATTTGTGGCTCCTCTCTGATTCCAGAACTATCTGTCACCAAAATGTGAGGACAATGTGTTTTTTTAGCCAAATTTTGATGTTTGCAAAGGATTCTGGGTAACAGAACCTGGTCAGAGCCCCACAAGTCACCCCATCTTGCATTCCCCTAGGTCTCTAGTTTTCACAAATGCACAGGTTTTGTAGTTTTCCCTAGGTGCCGGCTGAGCTAGAGGCCAAAATCTACAGGTAGGCACTTTGCAAAAAACACCTCTGTTTTCTTTAAAAAAATGTGATGTGTCCACGTTGCGTTTTGGGGCATTTCCTGTCACGGGCGCTAAGCCTACCCACACAAGTGATGTATCATTTATATCGGGAGATTTGGGGGAACGCTGGGTGGAAGGAAATTTGTGGCTCCTCTCTGATTCCAGAAATATCTGTCACCAAATATGAGGAAAACGTGTTTTTTTAGCCAAATTTTGAGGTTTGCAAAGGATTCTGGGTAACAGAACTTGGTCAGAACCCCACAAGTCACCCCATCTTGCATTCCCCTAGGTCTCTAGTTTTAAAAAATGCACAGGTTTGGTAGGTTTCCCTAGGTGCCGGCTGAGCTAGAAGTCAAAATCTACAGGTAGGCACTTTGCAAAAAACACCTCTGTTTTCTTTCAAAAAATGTGATGTGTCCACGTTGCGTTTTGGGGCATTTCCTGTCACGGGCGCTAGGCCTACCCACACAAGTGAGGTATCATTTTTATGAGGAGACTTGGGGGAATGCTGGGTGGAAGGAAATTTGTGGCTCCTCTCTGATTCCAGAACTATCTGTCACCAAAATGTGAGGAAAACGTGTTTTTTTAGCCAAATTTTGAGGTTTGCAAAGGATTCTGGGTAACAGAACCTGGTCAGAGCCCCACAAGTCACCCCATCTTGCATTCCCCTAGGTCTCTAGTTTTCAAAAATACACAGGTCTGGTAGGTTTCCTTAGGTGCCGGCTGAGCTAGAGGCCAAAATCTACAGGTAGGCACTTTGCAAAAAACACCTCTGTTTTCTTTAAAAAAAATGTGATGTGTCCACGTTGCGTTTTGGGGCATCTCCTGTCGCGGGCGCTAGGCCTACCCACACAAGTGAGGTGTCATTTTTATCAGGAGACTTGGGGGAATGCTGGGTGGAAGGAAATTTGTGGCTCCTCTCTGATTCCAGAACTATCTGTCACCAAAATGTGAGGAAAACATATTTTTTTAGCCAAATTTTGAGGTTTGCAAAGGATTCTGGGTAACAGAACGTGGTCAGAGCCCCACAAATCACCCCATCTTGGATTCCCCTAGGTCTCTAGTTTTAAAAAATGCACAGGTTTGGTAGGTTTCCCTAGGTGCCGGCTGAGCTAGAGGCCAAAATCTACAGGTAGTCAGTTTGCAAAAAACACCTCTGTTTTCTTTTTAAAAATGTGAT
The DNA here is from genome assembly GCF_031143425.1 of Pleurodeles waltl. Classification (NCBI taxonomy): domain Eukaryota; kingdom Metazoa; phylum Chordata; class Amphibia; order Caudata; family Salamandridae; genus Pleurodeles; species Pleurodeles waltl. Next base: position 270,719 of record NW_027149866.1, on the reverse strand, counting down.
GTGTCCACGTTGCGTTTTGGGGCATTTCCTGTCACGGGCGCTAGGCCTACCCACAAAAGTGAGGTATCATTTTTATCAGGAGACTTGGGGGAATGCTGGGTGGAAGGAAATGTGTGGCTCCTCTCTGATTCCAGAACTATCTGTCACCAAAATGTGAGGAAAACGTGTTTTTTTAGCCAAATTTTGAGGTTTGCAAAGGATTCTGGGTAACAGAACCTGGTCAGAGCCCCACAAGTCACCCCATCTTTGATTCCCCTAGGTCTCTAGTTTTCAAAAATGCACAGGATTTTTAGGTTTCCCTAGGTGCCGGCTGAGCTAGAGGCCAAAATCTACAGGTAGGCACTTTGCAAAAAACACCTCTGTTTTCTTTAAAAAAATGTGATGTGTCCACGTTGCGTTTTGGGGCATTTCCTGTCGCGGGCGCTAGGCCTACCCACACAAGTGAGGTATCATTTTTATCAGGAGACTTGGGGGAATGCTGGGTGGAAGGACATTTGTGGCTCCTCTCTGATTCCAGAACTATCTGTCACCAAAATGTGAGGACAACGTGTTTTTTTAGCCAAATTTTGAGGTTTGCAAAGGATTCTGGGTAACAGAACCTGGTCAGAGCCAACCAAGTCACCCCATCTTGCATTCCCCTAGGTCTCTAGTTTTAAAAAATGCACAGGTTTTGTAGGTTTCCCTAGGTGCCGGCTGAGCTAGAGGCCAAAATCTACAGGTAGGCACTTTGCAAAAAACACCTCTGTTTTCTTTAAAAAAATGTGATGTGTCCACGTTGCGTTTTGGGGCATTTCCTGTCACGGGCGCTAAGCCTACCCACACAAGTGATGTATCATTTTTATCGGGAGATTTGGGGGAACGCTGGGTGGAAGGAAATTTGTGGCTCCTCTCTGATTCCAGAAATATCTGTCACCAAATATGAGGAAAACGTGTTTTTTTAGCCACATTTTGAGGTTTGCAAAGTATTCTGGATAACAGAACGTGGTCAGAGCCCCACAAATCACCCCATCTTGGATTCCCCTAGGTCTCTAGTTTTCAAAAATGCACAGGTTTGGTAGGTTTCCCTAGGTGCCGGCTGAGCTAGAGGCCAAAATCTACAGGTAGTCAGTTTGCAAAAAACACCTCTGTTTTCTTTAAAAAAATGTGATGTGTCCACGTTGCGTTTTGGGGCATTTCCTGTCACGGGCGCTAGGCCTACCCACAAAAGTGAGGTATCATTTTTATCAGGAGACTTGGGGGAATGCTGGGTGGAAGGAAATTTGTGGCTCCTCTCTGATTCCAGAACTATCTGTCACCAAAATGTGAGGACAACGTGTTTTTTTAGCCCAATTTTGAGGTTTGCAAAGGATTCTGGGTAACAGAACCTGGTCAGAGCCCCACAAGTCACCCCATCTTACATTCCCCTAGGTCTCTAGTTTTAAAAAATGCACAGGTTTGGTCGGTTTCCTTAGGTGCCGGCTGAGCTAGAGGCCAAAATCTACAGGTAGGCACTTTGCAAAAAACACCTCTGTTTTCTTTAAAAAAATTTGATTTGTCCACGTTGCGTTTTGGGGCATTTCCTGTCACGGGCGCTAGGCCTACCCACACAAGTGAGGTATCATTTTTATCAGGAGACTTGGGGGAATGCTGGGTGGAAGGAAATTTGTGGCTCCTCTCTGATTCCAGAACTATCTGTCACCAAAATGTGAGGAAAAGTGTTTTTTTAGCCAAATTTTGAGGTTTGCAAAGGATTCTGGGTAACAGAACCTGGTCAGAGCCCCACAAGTCACCCCATTCTGGATTCCCCTAGGTCTCTAGTTTTAAAAAATGCACAGGTTTGGTAGGTTTCCCTAGGTGCCGGCTGAGCTAGAGGCCAAAATCTACAGGTAGGCACTTTGCAAAAAACACCTCTGTTTTCTTTAAAAAAATGTGATGTGTCCACGTTGCGTTTTGGGGCATTTCCTGTCGCGGGCGCTAGGCCTACCCACACAAGTGAGGTATCATTTTTATCAGGAGACTTGGGGGAATGCTGGGTGGAAGGAAATTTGTGGCTCCTCTCTGATTCCAGAACTATCTGTCACCAAAATGTGAGGCAAATATATTTTTTTAGCCAAATTTTGAGGTTTGCAAAGGATTCTGGGTAACAGAACGTGGTCAGAGCCCCACAAATCACCCCATCTTGGATTCCCCTAGGTCTGTAGTTTTCAAAAATGCACAGGTTTGGTAGGTTTCCCTAGGTGCCGGCTGAGCTAGAGGCCAAAATCTACAGGTAGTCAGTTTGCAAAAAAAACCTCTGTTTTCTTTCAAAAAATGTGATGTGTCCACTTTGCGTTTTGGGGCATTTCCTGTCACGGGCGCTAGGCCTACCCACACAAGTGAGGTATCATTTTTATCAGGAGACTTGCGGGAATGCTGGGTGGAAGGAAATTTGTGGCTCCTCTCTGATTCCAGAACTATCTGTCACCAAAATGTGAGGAAAACGTGTTTTTTTAGCCAAATTTTGAGGTTTGCAAAGGATTCTGGGTAACAGAACCTGGTCAGAGCCCCACAAGTCACCCCATCTTGGATTCCCCTAGGTCTCTAGTTTTCAAAAATGCACAGGTTTTCTAGGTTTCCCTAGGTGCCGGCTGAGCTAGAGGCCAAAATATACAGGTAGGCACTTTGCAAAAAACACCTCTGTTTTCTTTAAAAAAATGTGATGTGTCCACGTTGCGTTTTGGGGCATTTCCTGTCACGGGCGCTAAGCCTACCCACACAAGTGATGTCTCATTTTTATCGGGAGATTTGGGGGAACGCTGGGTGGAAGGAAATTTGTGGCTCCTCTCTGATTCCAGAAATATCTGTCACCAAATATGAGGAAAACGTGTTTTTTTAGCCACATTTTGAGGTTTGCAAAGTATTCTGGATAACAGAACGTGGTCAGAGCCCCACAAATCACCCCATCTTGGATTCCCCTAGGTCTCTAGTTTTCAAAAATGGACAGGTTTGGTAGGTTTCCCTAGGTGCCGGCTGAGCTAGAGGCCAAAATCTACAGGTAGTCAGTTTGCAAAAAAAACCTCTGTTTTCTTTCAAAAAATGTGATGTGTCCACGTTGCGTTTTGGGGCATTTCCTGTCACGGGCGCTAGGCCTACCCACAAAAGTGAGGTATCATTTTTATCAGGAGACTTGGGGGAATGCTGGGTGGAAGGAAATTTGTGGCTCCTCTCTGATTCCAGAACTATCTGTCACCAAAATGTGAGGAAAAGTGTTTTTTTAGCCAAATTTTGAGGTTTGCAAAGGATTCTGGGTAACAGAACCTGGTCAGAGCCCCACAAGTCACGCCATTCTGGATTCCCCTAGGTCTCTAGTTTTCAAAAATGCACAGGTTTGGTAGGTTTCCCTAGGTGCCGGCTGAGCTAGAGGCCAAAATCTACAGGTAGGCACTTTGCAAAAAACACCTCTGTTTTCTTTAAAAAAATGTGATGTGTCCACGTTGCGTTTTGGGGCATTTCCTGTCGCGGGCGCTAGGCCTACCCACACAAGTGAGGTATCATTTTTATCAGGAGACTTGGGGGAATGCTGGGTGGAAGGACATTTGTGGCTCCTCTCTGATTCCAGAACTATCTGTCACCAAAATGTGAGGCAAATATATTTTTTTAGCCAAATTTTGAGGTTTGCAAAGGATTCTGGGTAACAGAACGTGGTCAGAGCCCCACAAATCACCCCATCTTGGATTCCCCTAGGTCTGTAGTTTTCAAAAATGCACAGGTTTGGTAGGTTTCCCTAGGTGCCGGCTGAGCTAGAGGCCAAAATCTACAGGTAGTCAGTTTGCAAAAAAAACCTCTGTTTTCTTTAAAAAAATGTGATGTGTCCACTTTGCGTTTTGGGGCATTTCCTGTCACGGGCGCTAGGCCTACCCACACAAGTGAGGTATCATTTTTATCAGGAGACTTGCGGGAATGCTGGGTGGAAGGAAATTTGTGGCTCCTCTCTGATTCCAGAACTATCTGTCACCAAAATGTGAGGAAAACGTGTTTTTTTAGCCAAATTTTGAGGTTTGCAAAGGATTCTGGGTAACAGAACCTGGTCAGAGCCCCACAAGTCACCCCATCTTGGATTCCCCTAGGTCTCTAGTTTTCAAAAATGCACAGGTTTTCTAGGTTTCCCTAGGTGCCGGCTGAGCTAGAGGCCAAAATATACAGGTAGGCACTTTGCAAAAAACACCTCTGTTTTCTTTAAAAAAATGTGATGTGTCCACGTTGCGTTTTGGGGCATTTCCTGTCACGGGCGCTAAGCCTACCCACACAAGTGATGTCTCATTTTTATCGGGAGATTTGGGGGAACGCTGGGTGGAAGGAAATTTGTGGCTCCTCTCTGATTCCAGAAATATCTGTCACCAAATATGAGGAAAACGTGTTTTTTTAGCCACATTTTGAGGTTTGCAAAGTATTCTGGATAACAGAACGTGGTCAGAGCCCCACAAATCACCCCATCTTGGATTCCCCTAGGTCTCTAGTTTTCAAAAATGCACAGGTTTGGTAGGTTTCCCTAGGTGCCGGCTGAGCTAGAGGCCAAAATCTACAGGTAGTCAGTTTGCAAAAAAAACCTCTGTTTTCTTTCAAAAAATGTGATGTGTCCACGTTGCGTTTTGGGGCATTTCCTGTCACGGGCGCTAGGCCTACCCACAAAAGTGAGGTATCATTTTTATCAGGAGACTTGGGGGAATGCTGGGTGGAAGGAAATTTGTGGCTCCTCTCTGATTCCAGAACTATCTGTCACCAAAATGTGAGGAAAAGTGTTTTTTTAGCCAAATTTTGAGGTTTGCAAAGGATTCTGGGTAACAGAACCTGGTCAGAGCCCCACAAGTCACGCCATTCTGGATTCCCCTAGGTCTCTAGTTTTCAAAAATGCACAGGTTTGGTAGGTTTCCCTAGGTGCCGGCTGAGCTAGAGGCCAAAATCTACAGGTAGGCACTTTGCAAAAAACACCTCTGTTTTCTTTAAAAAAATGTGATGTGTCCACGTTGCGTTTTGGGGCATTTCCTGTCGCGAGCGCTAGGCCTACCCACACAAGTGAGGTATCATTTTTATCAGGAGACTTGGGGGAATGCTGGGTGGAAGGACATTTGTGGCTCCTCTCTGATTCCAGAACTATCTGTCACCAAAATGTGAGGCAAATATATTTTTTTAGCCAAATTTTGAGGTTTGCAAAGGATTCTGGGTAACAGAACGTGGTCAGAGCCCCACAAATCACCCCATCTTGGATTCCCCTAGGTCTGTAGTTTTCAAAAATGCACAGGTTTGGTAGGTTTCCCTAGGTGCCGGCTGAGCTAGAGGCCAAAATCTACAGGTAGTCAGTTTGCAAAAAACACCTCTGTTTTCTTTAAAAAAATGTGATGTGTCCACGTTGCGTTTTGGGGCATTTCCTCTCACGGGCGCTAGGCCTACCCACACAAGTGAGGTATCATTTTTATCAGGAGACTTGGGGGAATGCTGGGTGGAAGGAAATTTGTGGCTCCTCTCTGATTCCAGAACTATCTGTCACCAAAATGTGAGGACAATGTGTTTTTTTAGCCAAATTTTGAGGTTTGCAAAGGATTCTGGGTAACAGAACCTGGTCAGAGCCCCACAAGTCACCCCATTCTGGATTCTCCTAGGTCTCTAGTTTTAAAAAATGCACAGGTTTGGTAGGTTTCCCTAGGTGCCGGCTGAGCTAGAGGCCAAAATCTACAGGTAGGCACTTTGCAAAAAACACCTCTGTTTTCTTTAAAAAAATGTGATGTGTCCACGTTGCGTTTTGGGGCATTTCCTGTCGCGGGCGCTAGGCCTACCCACACAAGTGAGGTATCATTTTTATCAGGAGACTTGGGGGAATGCTGGGTGGAAGGAAATTTGTGGCTCCTCTCTGATTCCAGAACTATCTGTCACCAAAATGTGAGGCAAATATATTTTTTTTGCCAAATTTTGAGGTTTGCAAAGGATTCTGGGTAACAGAACGTGGTCAGAGCCCCACAAATCACCCCATCTTGGATTCCCCTAGGTCTGTAGTTTTCAAAAATGCACAGGTTTGGTAGGTTTCACTAGGTGCCGGCTGAGCTAGAGGCCAAAATCTACAGGTAGTCAGTTTGCAAAAAACACCTCTGTTTTCTTTAAAAAAATGTGATGTGTCCACGTTGCGTTTTGGGGCATTTCCTCTCACGGGCGCTAGGCCTACCCACACAAGTGAGGTATCATTTTTATCAGGAGACTTGCGGGAATGCTGGGTGAAAGGAAATTTGTGGCTCCTCTCTGATTCCAGAACTATCTGTCACCAAAATGTGAGGAAAACGTGTTTTTTTAGCCAAATTTTGAGGTTTGCAAAGGATTCTGGGTAACAGAACCTGGTCAGAGCCCCACAAGTCACCCCATCTTGGATTCCCCTAGGTCTCTAGTTTTCAAAAATGCACAGGTTTTCTAGGTTTCCCTAGGTGCCGGCTGAGCTAGAGGCCATAATATACAGGTAGGCACTTTGCAAAAAACACCTCTGTTTTCTTTCAAAAAATGTGATGTGTCCACGTTGCGTTTTGGGGCATTTCCTGTCGCGGGCACTAGCCCTACCCACACAAGTGAGGTATCATTTTTATCAGGAGACTTGGGGGAATGCTGGGTGGAAGGAAATTTGTGGCTCCTCTCTGATTCCAGAACTATCTGTCACCAAAATGTGAGGACAATGTGTTTTTTTAGCCAAATTTTGATGTTTGCAAAGGATTCTGGGTAACAGAACCTGGTCAGAGCCCCACAAGTCACCCCATCTTGCATTCCCCTAGGTCTCTAGTTTTCACAAATGCACAGGTTTTGTAGTTTTCCCTAGGTGCCGGCTGAGCTAGAGGCCAAAATCTACAGGTAGGCACTTTGCAAAAAACACCTCTGTTTTCTTTAAAAAAATGTGATGTGTCCACGTTGCGTTTTGGGGCATTTCCTGTCACGGGCGCTAAGCCTACCCACACAAGTGATGTATCATTTATATCGGGAGATTTGGGGGAACGCTGGGTGGAAGGAAATTTGTGGCTCCTCTCTGATTCCAGAAATATCTGTCACCAAATATGAGGAAAACGTGTTTTTTTAGCCAAATTTTGAGGTTTGCAAAGGATTCTGGGTAACAGAACTTGGTCAGAACCCCACAAGTCACCCCATCTTGCATTCCCCTAGGTCTCTAGTTTTAAAAAATGCACAGGTTTGGTAGGTTTCCCTAGGTGCCGGCTGAGCTAGAGGTCAAAATCTACAGGTAGGCACTTTGCAAAAAACACCTCTGTTTTCTTTCAAAAAATGTGATGTGTCCACGTTGCGTTTTGGGGCATTTCCTGTCGCGGGCACTAGGCCTACCCACACAAGTGAGGTATCATTTTTATCAGGAGACTTGGGGGAATGCTGGGTGGAAGGAAATTTGTGGCTCCTCTCTGATTCCAGAACTATCTGTCACCAAAATGTGAGGACAACGTGTTTTTTTAGCCAAATTTTGAGGTTTGCAAAGGATTCTGGGTAACAGAACCTGGTCAGAGCCCCACAAGTCACCCCATCTTGCATTCCCCTAGGTCTCTAGTTTTCAAAAATGCACAGGTTTTGTAGGTTTCCCTAGGTGCCGGCTGAGCTAGAGGCCAAAATCTACAGGTAGGCACTTTGCAAAAAACACCTCTGTTTTCTTTAAAAAAATGTGATGTGTCCACGTTGCGTTTTGGGGCATTTCCTGTCACGGGCGCTAAGCCTACCCACACAAGTGATGTATCATTTTTATCGGGAGATTTGGGGGAACGCTGGGTGGAAGGAAATTTGTGGCTCCTCTCTGATTCCAGAAATATCTGTCACCAAATATGAGGAAAACATGTTTTTTTAGCCACATTTTGAGGTTTGCAAAGTATTCTGGATAACAGAACGTGGTCAGAGCCCCACAAATCTCCCCATCTTGGATTCCCCTAGGTCTCTAGTTTTCAAAAATGCACAGGTTTGGTAGGTTTCCCTAGGTGCCGGCTGAGCTAGAGGCCAAAATCTACAGGTAGTCAGTTTGCAAAAAACACCTCTGTTTTCTTTCAAAAAATGTGATGTGTCCACGTTGCGTTTTGGGGCATTTCCTGTCATGGGCGCTAGGCCTACCCACAAAAGTGAGGTATCATTTTTATAAGGAGACTTGGGGGAATGCTGGGTGGAAGGAAATTTGTGGCTCCTCTCTGATTCCAGAACTATCTGTCACCAAAATGTGAGGAAAACGTGTTTTTTTAGCCAAATTTTGAGGTTTGCAAAGGATTCTGGGAAAACAGAACCTGGTCAGAGCCCCACAAGTCACCCCATCTTGGATTCCCCTAGGTCTCTAGTTTTCAAAAATGCACAGGTTTTCTAGGTTTCCCTAGGTGCCGGCTGAGCTAGAGGCCAAAATATACAGGTAGGCACTTTGCAAAAAACACCTCTGTTTTCTTTCAAAAAATGTGATGTGTCCACGTTGCGTTTTGGGGCATTTCCTGTCGCGGGCACTAGCCCTACCCACACAAGTGAGGTATCATTTTTATCAGGAGACTTGGGGGAATGCTGGGTGGAAGGAAATTTGTGGCTCCTCTCTGATTCCAGAACTATCTGTCACCAAAATGTGAGGACAATGTGTTTTTTTAGCCAAATTTTGATGTTTGCAAAGGATTCTGGGTAACAGAACCTGGTCAGAGCCCCACAAGTCACCCCATCTTGCATTCCCCTAGGTCTCTAGTTTTCAAAAATGCACAGGTTTTGTAGGTTTCCCTAGGTGCCGGCTGAGCTAGAGGCCAAAATCTACAGGTAGGCACTTTGCAAAAAACACCTCTGTTTTCTTTAAAAAAATGTGATGTGTCCACGTTGCGTTTTGGGGCATTTCCTGTCACGGGCGCTAAGCCTACCCACACAAGTGATGTCTCATTTTTATCGGGAGATTTGGGGGAACGCTGGGTGGAAGGAAATTTGTGGCTCCTCTCTGATTCCAGAAATATCTGTCACCAAATATGAGGAAAACGTGTTTTTTTAGCCACATTTTGAGGTTTGCAAAGTATTCTGGATAACAGAACGTGGTCAGAGCCCCACAAATCACCCCATCTTGGATTCCCCTAGGTCTCTAGTTTTCAAAAATGCACAGGTTTGGTAGGTTTCCCTAGGTGCCGGCTGAGCTAGAGGCCAAAATCTACAGGTAGTCAGTTTGCAAAAAAAACCTCTGTTTTCTTTCAAAAAATGTGATGTGTCCACGTTGCGTTTTGGGGCATTTCCTGTCACGGGCGCTAGGCCTACCCACAAAAGTGAGGTATCATTTTTATCAGGAGACTTGGGGGAATGCTGGGTGGAAGGAAATTTGTGGCTCCTCTCTGATTCCAGAACTATCTGTCACCAAAATGTGAGGCAAATATATTTTTTTAGCCAAATTTTGAGGTTTGCAAAGGATTCTGGGTAACAGAACGTGGTCAGAGCCCCACAAATCACCCCATCTTGGATTCCCCTAGGTCTGTAGTTTTCAAAAATGCACAGGTTTGGTAGGTTTCCCTAGGTGCCGGCTGAGCTAGAGGCCAAAATCTACAGGTAGTCAGTTTGCAAAAAACACCTCTGTTTTCTTTAAAAAAATGTGATGTGTCCACGTTGCGTTTTGGGGCATTTCCTCTCACGGGCGCTAGGCCTACCCACACAAGTGAGGTATCATTTTTATCAGGAGACTTGGGGGAATGCTGGGTGGAAGGAAATTTGTGGCTCCTCTCTGATTCCAGAACTATCTGTCACCAAAATGTGAGGACAATGTGTTTTTTTAGCCAAATTTTGAGGTTTGCAAAGGATTCTGGGTAACAGAACCTGGTCAGAGCCCCACAAGTCACCCCATTCTGGATTCCCCTAGGTCTCTAGTTTTAAAAAATGCACAGGTTTGGTAGGTTTCCCTAGGTGCCGGCTGAGCTAGAGGCCAAAATCTACAGGTAGGCACTTTGCAAAAAACACCTCTGTTTTCTTTAAAAAAATGTGATGTGTCCACGTTGCGTTTTGGGGCATTTCCTGTCGCGGGCGCTAGGCCTACCCACACAAGTGAGGTATCATTTTTATCAGGAGACTTGGGGGAATGCTGGGTGGAAGGAAATTTGTGGCTCCTCTCTGATTCCAGAACTATCTGTCACCAAAATGTGAGGCAAATATATTTTTTTAGCCAAATTTTGAGGTTTGCAAAGGATTCTGGGTAACAGAACGTGGTCAGAGCCCCACAAATCACCCCATCTTGGATTCCCCTAGGTCTGTAGTTTTCAAAAATGCACAGGTTTGGTAGGTTTCACTAGGTGCCGGCTGAGCTAGAGGCCAAAATCTACAGGTAGTCAGTTTGCAAAAAACACCTCTGTTTTCTTTAAAAAAAAGTGATGTGTCCACGTTGCGTTTTGGGGCATTTCCTCTCACGGGCGCTAGGCCTACCCACACAAGTGAGGTATCATTTTTATCAGGAGACTTGCGGGAATGCTGGGTGGAAGGAAATTTGTGGCTCCTCTCTGATTCCAGAACTATCTGTCACCAAAATGTGAGGAAAACGTGTTTTTTTAGCCAAATTTTGAGGTTTGCAAAGGATTCTGGGTAACAGAACCTGGTCAGAGCCCCACAAGTCACCCCATCTTGGATTCCCCTAGGTCTCTAGTTTTCAAAAATGCACAGGTTTTCTAGGTTTCCCTAGGTGCCGGCTGAGCTAGAGGCCAAAATATACAGGTAGGCACTTTGCAAAAAACACCTCTGTTTTCTTTCAAAAAATGTGATGTGTCCACGTTGCGTTTTGGGGCATTTCCTGTCGCGGGCACTAGGCCTACCCACACAAGTGAGGTATCATTTTTATCAGGAGACTTGGGGGAATGCTGGGTGGAAGGAAATTTGTGGCTCCTCTCTGATTCCAGAACTATCTGTCACCAAAATGTGAGGACAATGTGTTTTTTTAGCCAAATTTTGATGTTTGCAAAGGATTCTGGGTAACAGAACCTGGTCAGAGCCCCACAAGTCACCCCATCTTGCATTCCCCTAGGTCTCTAGTTTTCACAAATGCACAGGTTTTGTAGTTTTCCCTAGGTGCCGGCTGAGCTAGAGGCCAAAATCTACAGGTAGGCTCTTTGCAAAAAACACCTCTGTTTTCTTTAAAAAAATGTGATGTGTCCACGTTGCGTTTTGGGGCATTTCCTGTCACGGGCGCTAAGCCTACCCACACAAGTGATGTATCATTTATATCGGGAGATTTGGGGGAACGCTGGGTGGAAGGAAATTTGTGGCTCCTCTCTGATTCCAGAAATATCTGTCACCAAATATGAGGAAAACGTGTTTTTTTAGCCAAATTTTGAGGTTTGCAAAGGATTCTGGGTAACAGAACTTGGTCAGAACCCCACAAGTCACCCCATCTTGCATTCCCCTAGGTCTCTAGTTTTCAAAAATGCACAGGTTTGGTAGGTTTCCCTAGGTGCCGGCTGAGCTAGAGGCCAAAATCTACAGGTAGGCACTTTGCAAAAAACACCTCTGTTTTCTTTAAAAAAATGTGATGTGTCCACGTTGCGTTTTGGGGCATTTCCTGTCACGGGCGCTAAGCCTACCCACACAAGTGATGTATCATTTTTATCGGGAGATTTGGGGGAACGCTGGGTGGAAGGAAATTTGTGGCTCCTCTCTGATTCCAGAAATATCTGTCACCAAATATGAGGAAAACATGTTTTTTTAGCCACATTTTGAGGTTTGCAAAGTATTCTGGATAACAGAACGTGGTCAGAGCCCCACAAATCTCCCCATCTTGGATTCCCCTAGGTCTCTAGTTTTCAAAAATGCACAGGTTTGGTAGGTTTCCCTAGGTGCCGGCTGAGCTAGAGGCCAAAATCTACAGGTAGTCAGTTTGCAAAAAACACCTCTGTTTTCTTTCAAAAAATGTGATGTGTCCACGTTGCGTTTTGGGGCATTTCCTGTCATGGGCGCTAGGCCTACCCACAAAAGTGAGGTATCATTTTTATCAGGAGACTTGGGGGAATGCTGGGTGGAAGGAAATTTGTTGCTCCTCTCTGATTCCAGAACTATCTGTCACCAAAATGTGAGGACAACGTGTTTTTTTAGCCAAATTTTGAGGTTTGCAAAGGATTCTGGGAAAACAGAACCTGGTCAGAGCCCCACAAGTCACCCCATCTTACATTCCCCTAGGTCTCTAGTTTTAAAAAATGCACAGGTTTGGTCGGTTTCCTTAGGTGCCGGCTGAGTTAGAGGCCAAAATCTACAGGTAGGCACTTTGCAAAAAACACCTCTGTTTTCTTTAAAAAAATTTGATTTGTCCACGTTGCGTTTTGGGGCATTTCCTGTCACGGGCGCTAGGCCTACCCACACAAATGAGGTATCATTTTTATCAGGAGACTTGGGGGAATGCTGGGTGGAAGGAAATTTGTGGCTCCTCTCTGATTCCAGAACTATCTGTCACCAAAATGTGAGGCAAATATATTTTTTTATCCAAATTTTGAGGTTTGCAAAGGATTCTGGGTAACAGAACGTGGTCAGAGCCCCACAAATCACCCCATCTTGGATTCCCCTAGGTCTGTAGTTTTCAAAAATGCACAGGTTTGGTAGGTTTCCCTAGGTGCCGGCTGAGCTAGAGGCCAAAATCTACAGGTAGTCAGTTTGCAAAAAACACCTCTGTTTTCTTTAAAAAAATGTGATGTGTCCACGTTGCGTTTTGGGGCATTTCCTCTCACGGGCGCTAGGCCTACCCACACAAGTGAGGTATCATTTTTATCAGGAGACTTGGGGGAATGCTGGGTGGAAGGAAATTTGTGGCTCCTCTCTGATTCCAGAACTATCTGTCACCAAAATGTGAGGACAACGTGTTTTTTTAGCCAAATTTTGAGTTTTGCAAAGGATTCTGGGTAACAGAACCTGGTCAGAGCCCCACAAGTCACCCCATCTTGCATTCCCCTAGGTCTCTAGTTTTCAAAAATGCACAGGTTTTGTAGGTTTCCCTAGGTGCCGGCTGAGCTAGAGGCCAAAATCTACAGGTAGGCACTTTGCAAAAAACACCTCTGTTTTCCTTAAAAAAATGTGATGTGTCCACGTTGCGTTTTGGGGCATTTCCTGTCACGGGCGCTAAGCCTACCCACACAAGTGATGTATCATTTTTATCGGGAGATTTGGGGGAACGCTGGGTGGAAGGAAATTTGTGGCTCCTCTCTGATTCCAGAAATATCTGTCACCAAATATGAGGAAAACGTGTTTTTTTAGCCACATTTTGAGGTTTGCAAAGTATTCTGGATAACAGAACGTGGTCAGAGCCCCACAAATCACCCCATCTTGGATTCCCCTAGGTCTCTAGTTTTCAAAAATGCACAGGTTTGGTAGGTTTCCCTAGGTGCCGGCTGAGCTAGAGGCCAAAATCTACAGGTAGTCAGTTTGCAAAAAACACCTCTGTTTTCTTTCAAAAAATGTGATGTGTCCACGTTGCGTTTTGGGGCATTTCCTGTCACGGGCGCTAGGCCTACCCACAAAAGTGAGGTATCATTTTTATCAGGAGACTTGGGGGAATGCTGGGTGGAAGGAAATTTGTGGCTCCTCTCTGATTCCAGAACTATCTGTCACCAAAATGTGAGGACAACGTGTTTTTTTAGCCCAATTTTGAGGTTTGCAAAGGATTCTGGGTAACAGAACCTGGTCAGAGCCCCACAAGTCACCCCATCTTACATTCCCCTAGGTCTCTAGTTTTAAAAAATGCACAGGTTTGGTCGGTTTCCTTAGGTGCCGGCTGAGCTAGAGGCCAAAATCTACAGGTAGGCACTTTGCAAAAAACACCTCTGTTTTCTTTAAAAAAATTTGATTTGTCCACGTTGCGTTTTGGGGCATTTCCTGTCACGGGCGCTAGGCCTACCCACACAAGTGAGGTATCATTTTTATCAGGAGACTTGGGGGAATGCTGGGTGGAAGGAAATTTGTGGCTCCTCTCTGATTCCAGAACTATCTGTCACCAAAATGTGAGGAAAAGTGTTTTTTTAGCCAAATTTTGAGGTTTGCAAAGGATTCTGGGTAACAGAACCTGGTCAGAGCCCCACAAGTCACCCCATTCTGGATTCCCCTAGGTCTCTAGTTTTAAAAAATGCACAGGTTTGGTAGGTTTCCCTAGGTGCCGGCTGAGCTAGAGGCCAAAATCTACAGGTAGGCACTTTGCAAAAAACACCTCTGTTTTCTTTAAAAAAATGTGATGTGTCCACGTTGCGTTTTGGGGCATTTCCTGTCGCGGGCGCTAGGCCTACCCACACAAGTTAGGTATCATTTTTATCAGGAGACTTGGGGGAATGCTGGGTGGAAGGAAATTTGTGGCTCCTCTCTGATTCCAGAACTATCTGTCACCAAAATGTGAGGCAAATATATTTTTTTAGCCAACTTTTGAGGTTTGCAAAGGATTCTGGGTAACAGAACGTGGTCAGAGACCCACAAATCACCCCATCTTGGATTCCCCTAGGTCTGTAGTTTTCAAAAATGCACAGGTTTGGTAGGTTTCCCTAGGTGCCGGCTGAGCTAGAGGCCAAAATCTACAGGTAGTCAGTTTGCAAAAAACACCTCTGTTTTCTTTAAAAAAATGTGATGTGTCCACGTTGCGTTTTGGGGCATTTCCTCTCACGGGCGCTAGGCCTACCCACACAAGTGAGGTATCATTTTTATCAGGAGACTTGGGGGAATGCTGGGTGGAAGGAAATTTGTGGCTCCTCTCTGATTCCAGAACTATCTGTCACCAAAATGTGAGGAAAACGTGTTTTTTTAGCCAAATTTTGAGGTTTGCAAAGGATTCTGGGTAACAGAACCTGGTCAGAGCCCCACAAGTCACCCCATCTTGGATTCCCCTAGGTCTCTAGTTTTCAAAAATGCACAGGTTTTCTAGGTTTCCCTAGGTGCCGGCTGAGCTAGAGGCCAAAATATACAGGTAGGCACTTTGCAAAAAACACCTCTGTTTTCTTTAAAAAAATGTGATGTGTCCACGTTGCGTTTTGGGGCATTTCCTGTCGCGGGCACTAGGCCTACCCACACAAGTGAGGTATCATTTTTATCAGGAGACTTGGGGGAATGCTGGGTGGAAGGAAATTTGTGGCTCCTCTCTGATTCCAGAACTATCTGTCACCAAAATGTGAGGACAATGTGTTTTTTTAGCCAAATTTTGATGTTTGCAAAGGATTCTGGGTAACAGAACCTGGTCAGAGCCCCACAAGTCACCCCATCTTGCATTCCCCTAGGTCTCTAGTTTTCACAAATGCACAGGTTTTGTAGTTTTCCCTAGGTGCCGGCTGAGCTAGAGGCCAAAATCTACAGGTAGGCACTTTGCAAAAAACACCTCTGTTTTCTTTAAAAAAATGTGATGTGTCCACGTTGCGTTTTGGGGCATTTCCTGTCACGGGCGCTAAGCCTACCCACACAAGTGATGTATCATTTATATCGGGAGATTTGGGGGAACGCTGGGTGGAAGGAAATTTGTGGCTCCTCTCTGATTCCAGAAATATCTGTCACCAAATATGAGGAAAACGTGTTTTTTTAGCCAAATTTTGAGGTTTGCAAAGGATTCTGGGTAACAGAACTTGGTCAGAACCCCACAAGTCACCCCATCTTGCATTTCCCTAGGTCTCTAGTTTTAAAAAATGCACAGGTTTGGTAGGTTTCCCTAGGTGCCGGCTGAGCTAGAAGTCAAAATCTACAGGTAGGCACTTTGCAAAAAACACCTCTGTTTTCTTTCAAAAAATGTGATGTGTCCACGTTGCGTTTTGGGGCATTTCCTGTCACGGGCGCTAGGCCTACCCACACAAGTGAGGTATCATTTTTATGAGGAGACTTGGGGGAATGCTGGGTGGAAGGAAATTTGTGGCTCCTCTCTGATTCCAGAACTATCTGTCACCAAAATGTGAGGAAAACGTGTTTTTTTAGCCAAATTTTGAGGTTTGCAAAGGATTCTGGGTAACAGAACCTGGTCAGAGCCCCACAAGTCACCCCATCTTGCATTCCCCTAGGTCTCTAGTTTTCAAAAATACACAGGTCTGGTAGGTTTCCTTAGGTGCCGGCTGAGCTAGAGGCCAAAATCTACAGGTAGGCACTTTGCAAAAAACACCTCTGTTTTCTTTAAAAAAAATGTGATGTGTCCACGTTGCGTTTTGGGGCATCTCCTGTCGCGGGCGCTAGGCCTACCCACACAAGTGAGGTGTCATTTTTATCAGGAGACTTGGGGGAATGCTGGGTGGAAGGAAATTTGTGGCTCCTCTCTGATTCCAGAACTATCTGTCACCAAAATGTGAGGAAAACATATTTTTTTAGCCAAATTTTGAGGTTTGCAAAGGATTCTGGGTAACAGAACGTGGTCAGAGCCCCACAAATCACCCCATCTTGGATTCCCCTAGGTCTCTAGTTTTCAAAAATGCACAGGTTTTGTAGGTTTCCCTAGGTGCCGGCTGAGCTAGAGGCCAAAATCTACAGGTAGTCAGTTTGCAAAAAACACCTCTGTTTTCTTTTAAAAAATGTGATGTGTCCACGTTGCGTTTTGGGGCATTTCCTGTCACGGGCGCTAGGCCTACCCACAAAAGTGAGGTATCATTTTTATCAGGAGACTTGGGGGAATGCTGGGTGGAAGGAAATGTGTGGCTCCTCTCTGATTCCAGAACTATCTGTCACCAAAATGTGAGGAAAACGTGTTTTTTTAGCCAAATTTTGAGGTTTGCAAAGGATTCTGGGTAACAGAACCTGGTCAGAGCCCCACAAGTCACCCCATCTTTGATTCCCCTAGGTCTCTAGTTTTCAAAAATGCACAGGATTTTTAGGTTTCCCTAGGTGCCGGCTGAGCTAGAGGCCAAAATCTACAGGTAGGCACTTTGCAAAAAACACCTCTGTTTTCTTTAAAAAAATGTGATGTGTCCACGTTGCGTTTTGGGGCATTTCCTGTCGCGGGCGCTAGGCCTACCCACACAAGTGAGGTATCATTTTTATCAGGAGACTTGGGGGAATGCTGGGTGGAAGGACATTTGTGGCTCCTCTCTGATTCCAGAACTATCTGTCACCAAAATGTGAGGACAACGTGTTTTTTTAGCCAAATTTTGAGGTTTGCAAAGGATTCTGGGTAACAGAACCTGGTCAGAGCCAACCAAGTCACCCCATCTTGCATTCCCCTAGGTCTCTAGTTTTCAAAAATGCACAGGTTTTGTAGGTTTCCCTAGGTGCCGGCTGAGCTAGAGGCCAAAATCTACAGGTAGGCACTTTGCAAAAAACACCTCTGTTTTCTTTAAAAAAATGTGATGTGTCCACGTTGCGTTTTGGGGCATTTCCTGTCACGGGCGCTAAGCCTACCCACACAAGTGATGTATCATTTTTATCGGGAGATTTGGGGGAACGCTGGGTGGAAGGAAATTTGTGGCTCCTCTCTGATTCCAGAAATATCTGTCACCAAATATGAGGAAAACGTGTTTTTTTAGCCACATTTTGAGGTTTGCAAAGTATTCTGGATAACAGAACGTGGTCAGAGCCCCACAAATCACCCCATCTTGGATTCCCCTAGGTCTCTAGTTTTCAAAAATGCACAGGTTTGGTAGGTTTCCCTAGGTGCCGGCTGAGCTAGAGGCCAAAATCTACAGGTAGTCAGTTTGCAAAAAACACCTCTGTTTTCTTTAAAAAAATGTGATGTGTCCACGTTGCGTTTTGGGGCATTTCCTGTCACGGGCGCTAGGCCTACCCACACAAGTGAGGTATCATTTTTATCAGGAGACTTGCGGGAATGCTGGGTGGAAGGAAATGTGTGGCTCCTCTCTGATTCCAGAACTATCTGTCACCAAAATGTGAGGAAAACGTGTTTTTTTAGCCCAATTTTGAGGTTTGCAAAGGATTCTGGGTAACAGAACCTGGTCAGAGCCCCACAAGTCACCCCATCTTGGATTCCCCTAGGTCTCTAGTTTTCAAAAATGCACAGGTTTTCTAGGTTTCCCTAGGTGCCGGCTGAGCTAGAGGCCAAAATATACAGGTAGGCACTTTGCAAAAAACACCTCTGTTTTCTTTCAAAAAATGTGATGTGTCCACGTTGCGTTTTGGGGCATTTCCTGTCACGGGCGCTAGGCCTACCCACACAAGTGAGGTATCATTTTTATCAGGAGACTTGGGGGAATGCTGGGTGGAAGGAAATTTGTGGCTCCTCTCTGATTCCAGAACTATCTGTCACCAAAATGTGAGGAAAAGTGTTTTTTTAGCCAAATTTTGAGGTTTGCAAAGGATTCTGGGTAACAGAACCTGGTCAGAGCCCCACAAGTCACCCCATTCTGGATTCCCCTAGGTCTCTAGTTTTAAAAAATGCACAGGTTTGGTAGGTTTCCCTAGGTGCCGGCTGAGCTAGAGGCCAAAATCTACAGGTAGGCACTTTGCAAAAAACACCTCTGTTTTCTTTAAAAAAATGTGATGTGTCCACGTTGCGTTTTGGGGCATTTCCTGTCGCGGGCGCTAGGCCTACCCACACAAGTGAGGTATCATTTTTATCAGGAGACTTGGGGGAATGCTGGGTGGAAGGAAATTTGTGGCTCCTCTCTGATTCCAGAACTATCTGTCACCAAAATGTGAGGCAAATATATTTTTTTAGCCAAATTTTGAGGTTTGCAAAGGATTCTGGGTAACAGAACGTGGTCAGAGCCCCACAAATCACCCCATCTTGGATTCCCCTAGGTCTGTAGTTTTCAAAAATGCACAGGTTTGGTAGGTTTCCCTAGGTGCCGGCTGAGCTAGAGGCCAAAATCTACAGGTAGTCAGTTTGCAAAAAACACCTCTGTTTTCTTTAAAAAAATGTGATGTGTCCACGTTGCGTTTTGGGGCATTTCCTCTCACGGGCGCTAGGCCTACCCACACAAGTGAGGTATCATTTTTATCAGGAGACTTGCGGGAATGCTGGGTGGAAGGAAATTTGTGGCTCCTCTCTGATTCCAGAACTATCTGTCACCAAAATGTGAGGAAAACGTGTTTTTTTAGCCAAATTTTGAGGTTTGCAAAGGATTCTGGGTAACAGAACCTGGTCAGAGCCCCACAAGTCACCCCATCTTGGATTCCCCTAGGTCTCTAGTTTTCAAAAATGCACAGGATTTTTAGGTTTCCCTAGGTGCCGGCTGAGCTAGAGGCCAAAATCTACAGGTAGGCACTTTGCAAAAAACACCTCTGTTTTCTTTAAAAAAATGTGATGTGTCCACGTTGCGTTTTGGGGCATTTCCTGTCGCGGGCGCTAGGCCTACCCACACAAGTGAGGTATCATTTTTATCAGGAGACTTGGGGGAATGCTGGGTGGAAGGACATTTGTGGCTCCTCTCTGATTCCAGAACTATCTGTCACCAAAATGTGAGGACAACGTGTTTTTTTAGCCAAATTTTGAGGTTTGCAAAGGATTCTGGGTAACAGAACCTGGTCAGAGCCAACCAAGTCACCCCATCTTGCATTCCCCTAGGTCTCTAGTTTTCAAAAATGCACAGGTTTTGTAGGTTTCCCTAGGTACCGGCTGAGCTAGAGGCCAAAATCTACAGGTAGGCACTTTGCAAAAAACACCTCTGTTTTCTTTAAAAAAATGTGATGTGTCCACGTTGCGTTTTGGGGCATTTCCTGTCACGGGCGCTAAGCCTACCCACACAAGTGATGTATCATTTTTATCGGGAGATTTGGGGGAACGCTGGGTGGAAGGAAATTTGTGGCTCCTCTCTGATTCCAGAAATATCTGTCACCAAATATGAGGAAAACGTGTTTTTTTAGCCACATTTTGAGGTTTGCAAAGTATTCTGGATAACAGAACGTGGTCAGAGCCCCACAAATCACCCCATCTTGGATTCCCCTAGGTCTCTAGTTTTCAAAAATGCACAGGTTTGGTAGGTTTCCCTAGGTGCCGGCTGAGCTAGAGGCCAAAATCTACAGGTAGTCAGTTTGCAAAAAACACCTCTGTTTTCTTTAAAAAAATGTGATGTGTCCACGTTGCGTTTTGGGGCATTTCCTGTCACGGGCGCTAGGCCTACCCACAAAAGTGAGGTATCATTTTTATCAGGAGACTTGGGGGAATGCTGGGTGGAAGGAAATTTGTGGCTCCTCTCTGATTCCAGAACTATCTGTCACCAAAATGTGAGGACAACGTGTTTTTTTAGCCCAATTTTGAGGTTTGCAAAGGATTCTGGGTAACAGAACCTGGTCAGAGCCCCACAAGTCACCCCATCTTACATTCCCCTAGGTCTCTAGTTTTAAAAAATGCACAGGTTTGGTCGGTTTCCTTAGGTGCCGGCTGAGCTAGAGGCCAAAATCTACAGGTAGGCACTTTGCAAAAAACACCTCTGTTTTCTTTAAAAAAATTTGATTTGTCCACGTTGCGTTTTGGGGCATTTCCTGTCACGGGCGCTAGGCCTACCCACACAAGTGAGGTATCATTTTTATCAGGAGACTTGGGGGAATGCTGGGTGGAAGGAAATTTGTGGCTCCTCTCTGATTCCAGAACTATCTGTCACCAAAATGTGAGGAAAAGTGTTTTTTTAGCCAAATTTTGAGGTTTGCAAAGGATTCTGGGTAACAGAACCTGGTCAGAGCCCCACAAGTCACCCCATTCTGGATTCCCCTAGGTCTCTAGTTTTAAAAAATGCACAGGTTTGGTAGGTTTCCCTAGGTGCCGGCTGAGCTAGAGGCCAAAATCTACAGGTAGGCACTTTGCAAAAAACACCTCTGTTTTCTTTAAAAAAATGTGATGTGTCCACGTTGCGTTTTGGGGCATTTCCTGTCGCGGGCGCTAGGCCTACCCACACAAGTGAGGTATCATTTTTATCAGGAGACTTGGGGGAATGCTGGGTGGAAGGAAATTTGTGGCTCCTCTCTGATTCCAGAACTATCTGTCACCAAAATGTGAGGCAAATATATTTTTTTAGCCAAATTTTGAGGTTTGCAAAGGATTCTGGGTAACAGAACGTGGTCAGAGCCCCACAAATCACCCCATCTTGGATTCCCCTAGGTCTGTAGTTTTCAAAAATGCACAGGTTTGGTAGGTTTCCCTAGGTGCCGGCTGAGCTAGAGGCCAAAATCTACAGGTAGTCAGTTTGCAAAAAACACCTCTGTTTTCTTTAAAAAAATGTGATGTGTCCACGTTGCGTTTTGGGGCATTTCCTCTCACGGGCGCTAGGCCTACCCACACAAGTGAGGTATCATTTTTATCAGGAGACTTGCGGGAATGCTGGGTGGAAGGAAATTTGTGGCTCCTCTCTGATTCCAGAACTATCTGTCACCAAAATGTGAGGAAAACGTGTTTTTTTAGCCAAATTTTGAGGTTTGCAAAGGATTCTGGGTAACAGAACCTGGTCAGAGCCCCACAAGTCACCCCATCTTGGATTCCCCTAGGTCTCTAGTTTTCAAAAATGCACAGGTTTTCTAGGTTTCCCTAGGTGCCGGCTGAGCTAGAGGCCAAAATATACAGGTAGGCACTTTGCAAAAAACACCTCTGTTTTCTTTCAAAAAATGTGATGTGTCCACGTTGCGTTTTGGGGCATTTCCTGTCGCGGGCACTAGCCCTACCCACACAAGTGAGGTATCATTTTTATCAGGAGACTTGGGGGAATGCTGGGTGGAAGGAAATTTGTGGCTCCTCTCTGATTCCAGAACTATCTGTCACCAAAATGTGAGGACAATGTGTTTTTTTAGCCAAATTTTGATGTTTGCAAAGGATTCTGGGTAACAGAACCTGGTCAGAGCCCCACAAGTCACCCCATCTTGCATTCCCCTAGGTCTCTAGTTTTCACAAATGCACAGGTTTTGTAGTTTTCCCTAGGTGCCGGCTGAGCTAGAGGCCAAAATCTACAGGTAGGCACTTTGCAAAAAACACCTCTGTTTTCTTTAAAAAAATGTGATGTGTCCACGTTGCGTTTTGGGGCATTTCCTGTCACGGGCGCTAAGCCTACCCACACAAGTGATGTATCATTTATATCGGGAGATTTGGGGGAACGCTGGGTGGAAGGAAATTTGTGGCTCCTCTCTGATTCCAGAAATATCTGTCACCAAATATGAGGAAAACGTGTTTTTTTAGCCAAATTTTGAGGTTTGCAAAGGATTCTGGGTAACAGAACTTGGTCAGAACCCCACAAGTCACCCCATCTTGCATTCCCCTAGGTCTCTAGTTTTCAAAAATGCACAGGTTTGGTAGGTTTCCCTAGGTGCCGGCTGAGCTAGAGGTCAAAATCTACAGGTAGGCACTTTGCAAAAAACACCTCTGTTTTCTTTCAAAAAATGTGATGTGTCCACGTTGCGTTTTGGGGCATTTCCTGTCGCGGGCACTAGGCCTACCCACACAAGTGAGGTATCATTTTTATCAGGAGACTTGGGGGAATGCTGGGTGGAAGGAAATTTGTGGCTCCTCTCTGATTCCAGAAATATCTGTCACCAAAATGTGAGGACAACGTGTTTTTTTAGCCAAATTTTGAGGTTTGCAAAGGATTCTGGGTAACAGAACCTGGTCAGAGCCCCACAAGTCACCCCATCTTGCATTCCCCTAGGTCTCTAGTTTTCAAAAATGCACAGGTTTTGTAGGTTTCCCTAGGTGCCGGCTGAGCTAGAGGCCAAAATCTACAGGTAGGCACTTTGCAAAAAACACCTCTGTTTTCTTTAAAAAAATGTGATGTGTCCACGTTGCGTTTTGGGGCATTTCCTGTCACGGGCGCTAAGCCTACCCACACAAGTGATGTATCATTTTTATCGGGAGATTTGGGGGAACGCTGGGTGGAAGGAAATTTGTGGCTCCTCTCTGATTCCAGAAATATCTGTCACCAAATATGAGGAAAACATGTTTTTTTAGCCACATTTTGAGGTTTGCAAAGTATTCTGGATAACAGAACGTGGTCAGAGCCCCACAAATCACCCCATCTTGGATTCCCCTAGGTCTCTAGTTTTCAAAAATGCACAGGTTTGGTAGGTTTCCCTAGGTGCCGGCTGAGCTAGAGGCCAAAATCTACAGGTAGTCAGTTTGCAAAAAACACCTCTGTTTTCTTTCAAAAAATGTGATGTGTCCACGTTGCGTTTTGGGGCATTTCCTGTCAGGGGCGCTAGGCCTACCCACAAAAGTGAGGTATCATTTTTATCAGGAGACTTGGGGGAATGCTGGGTGGAAGGAAATTTGTTGCTCCTCTCTGATTCCAGAACTATCTGTCACCAAAATGTGAGGACAACGTGTTTTTTTAGCCAAATTTTGAGGTTTGCAAAGGATTCTAGGAAAACAGAACCTGGTCAGAGCCCCACAAGTCACCCCATCTTACATTCCCCTAGGTCTCTAGTTTTAAAAAATGCACAGGTTTGGTCGGTTTCCTTAGGTGCCGGCTGAGCTAGAGGCCAAAATCTACAGGTAGGCACTTTGCAAAAAACACCTCTGTTTTCTTTAAAAAAATTTGATTTGTCCACGTTGCGTTTTGGGGCATTTCCTGTCACGGGCGCTAGGCCTACCCACACAAATGAGGTATCATTTTTATCAGGAGACTTGGGGGAATGCTGGGTGGAAGGAAATTTGTGGCTCCTCTCTGATTCCAGAACTATCTGTCACCAAAATGTGAGGCAAATATATTTTTTTATCCAAATTTTGAGGTTTGCAAAGGATTCTGGGTAACAGAACGTGGTCAGAGCCCCACAAATCACCCCATCTTGGATTCCCCTAGGTCTGTAGTTTTCAAAAATGCACAGGTTTGGTAGGTTTCCCTAGGTGCCGGCTGAGCTAGAGGCCAAAATCTACAGGTAGTCAGTTTGCAAAAAACACCTCTGTTTTCTTTAAAAAAATGTGATGTGTCCACGTTGCGTTTTGGGGCATTTCCTCTCACGGGCGCTAGGCCTACCCACACAAGTGAGGTATCATTTTTATCAGGAGACTTGGGGGAATGCTGGGTGGAAGGAAATTTGTGGCTCCTCTCTGATTCCAGAACTATCTGTCACCAAAATGTGAGGACAACGTGTTTTTTTAGCCAAATTTTGAGTTTTGCAAAGGATTCTGGGTAACAGAACCTGGTCAGAGCCCCACAAGTCACCCCATCTTGCATTCCCCTAGGTCTCTAGTTTTCAAAAATGCACAGGTTTTGTAGGTTTCCCTAGGTGCCGGCTGAGCTAGAGGCCAAAATCTACAGGTAGGCACTTTGCAAAAAACACCTCTGTTTTCTTTAAAAAAATGTGATGTGTCCACGTTGCGTTTTGGGGCATTTCCTGTCACGGGCGCTAAGCCTACCCACACAAGTGATGTCTCATTTTTATCGGGAGATTTGGGGGAACGCTGGGTGGAAGGAAATTTGTGGCTCCTCTCTGATTCCAGAAATATCTGTCACCAAATATGAGGAAAACGTGTTTTTTTAGCCACATTTTGAGGTTTGCAAAGTATTCTGGATAACAGAACGTGGTCAGAGCCCCACAAATCACCCCATCTTGGATTCCCCTAGGTCTCTAGTTTTCAAAAATGCACAGGTTTGGTAGGTTTCCCTAGGTGCCGGCTGAGCTAGAGGCCAAAATCTACAGGTAGTCAGTTTGCAAAAAACACCTCTGTTTTCTTTCAAAAAATGTGATGTGTCCACGTTGCGTTTTGGGGCATTTCCTGTCACGGGCGCTAGGCCTACCCACAAAAGTGAGGTATCATTTTTATCAGGAGACTTGGGGGAATGCTGGGTGGAAGGAAATTTGTGGCTCCTCTCTGATTCCAGAACTATCTGTCACCAAAATGTGAGGAAAAGTGTTTTTTTAGCCAAATTTTGAGGTTTGCAAAGGATTCTGGGTAACAGAACCTGGTCAGAGCCCCACAAGTCACGCCATTCTGGATTCCCCTAGGTCTCTAGTTTTCAAAAATGCACAGGTTTGGTAGGTTTCCCTAGGTGCCGGCTGAGCTAGAGGCCAAAATCTACAGGTAGGCACTTTGCAAAAAACACCTCTGTTTTCTTTAAAAAAATGTGATGTGTCCACGTTGCGTTTTGGGGCATTTCCTGTCGCGGGCGCTAGGCCTACCCACACAAGTGAGGTATCATTTTTATCAGGAGACTTGGGGGAATGCTGGGTGGAAGGACATTTGTGGCTCCTCTCTGATTCCAGAACTATCTGTCACCAAAATGTGAGGCAAATATATTTTTTTAGCCAAATTTTGAGATTTGCAAAGGATTCTGGGTAACAGAACGTGGTCAGAGCCCCACAAATCACCCCATCTTGGATTCCCCTAGGTCTGTAGTTTTCAAAAATGCACAGGTTTGGTAGGTTTCCCTAGGTGCCGGCTGAGCTAGAGGCCAAAATCTACAGGTAGTCAGTTTGCAAAAAACACCTCTGTTTTCTTTAAAAAAATGTGATGTGTCCACGTTGCGTTTTGGGGCATTTCCTCTCACGGGCGCTAGGCCTACCCACACAAGTGAGGTATCATTTTTATCAGGAGACTTGGGGGAATGCTGGGTGGAAGGAAATTTGTGGCTCCTCTCTGATTCCAGAACTATCTGTCACCAAAATGTGAGGACAATGTGTTTTTTTAGCCAAATTTTGAGGTTTGCAAAGGATTCTGGGTAACAGAACCTGGTCAGAGCCCCACAAGTCACCCCATTCTGGATTCCCCTAGGTCTCTAGTTTTAAAAAATGCACAGGTTTGGTAGGTTTCCCTAGGTGCCGGCTGAGCTAGAGGCCAAAATCTACAGGTAGGCACTTTGCAAAAAACACCTCTGTTTTCTTTAAAAAAATGTGATGTGTCCACGTTGCGTTTTGGGGCATTTCCTGTCGCGGGCGCTAGGCCTACCCACACAAGTGAGGTATCATTTTTATCAGGAGACTTGGGGGAATGCTGGGTGGAAGGAAATTTGTGGCTCCTCTCTGATTCCAGAACTATCTGTCACCAAAATGTGAGGCAAATATATTTTTTTAGCCAAATTTTGAGGTTTGCAAAGGATTCTGGGTAACAGAACGTGGTCAGAGCCCCACAAATCACCCCATCTTGGATTCCCCTAGGTCTGTAGTTTTCAAAAATGCACAGGTTTGGTAGGTTTCACTAGGTGCCGGCTGAGCTAGAGGCCAAAATCTACAGGTAGTCAGTTTGCAAAAAACACCTCTGTTTTCTTTAAAAAAATGTGATGTGTCCACGTTGCGTTTTGGGGCATTTCCTCTCACGGGCGCTAGGCCTACCCACACAAGTGAGGTATCATTTTTATCAGGAGACTTGCGGGAATGCTGGGTGGAAGGAAATTTGTGGCTCCTCTCTGATTCCAGAACTATCTGTCACCAAAATGTGAGGAAAACGTGTTTTTTTAGCCAAATTTTGAGGTTTGCAAAGGATTCTGGGTAACAGAACCTGGTCAGAGCCCCACAAGTCACCCCATCTTGGATTCCCCTAGGTCTCTAGTTTTCAAAAATGCACAGGTTTTCTAGGTTTCCCTAGGTGCCGGCTGAGCTAGAGGCCAAAATATACAGGTAGGCACTTTGCAAAAAACACCTCTGTTTTCTTTCAAAAAATGTGATGTGTCCACGTTGCGTTTTGGGGCATTTCCTGTCGCGGGCACTAGCCCTACCCACACAAGTGAGGTATCATTTTTATCAGGAGACTTGGGGGAATGCTGGGTGGAAGGAAATTTGTGGCTCCTGTCTGATTCCAGAACTATCTGTCACCAAAATGTGAGGACAATGTGTTTTTTTAGCCAAATTTTGATGTTTGCAAAGGATTCTGGGTAACAGAACCTGGTCAGAGCCCCACAAGTCACCCCATCTTGCATTCCCCTAGGTCTCTAGTTTTCACAAATGCACAGGTTTTGTAGTTTTCCCTAGGTGCCGGCTGAGCTAGAGGCCAAAATCTACAGGTAGGCACTTTGCAAAAAACACCTCTGTTTTCTTTAAAAAAATGTGATGTGTCCACGTTGCGTTTTGGGGCATTTCCTGTCACGGGCGCTAAGCCTACCCACACAAGTGATGTATCATTTATATCGGGAGATTTGGGGGAACGCTGGGTGGAAGGAAATTTGTGGCTCCTCTCTGATTCCAGAAATATCTGTCACCAAATATGAGGAAAACGTGTTTTTTTAGCCAAATTTTGAGGTTTGCAAAGGATTCTGGGTAACAGAACTTGGTCAGAACCCCACAAGTCACCCCATCTTGCATTCCCCTAGGTCTCTAGTTTTAAAAAATGCACAGGTTTGGTAGGTTTCCCTAGGTGCCGGCTGAGCTAGAGGTCAAAATCTACAGGTAGGCACTTTGCAAAAAACACCTCTGTTTTCTTTCAAAAAATGTGATGTGTCCACGTTGCGTTTTGGGGCATTTCCTGTCGCGGGCACTAGGCCTACCCACACAAGTGAGGTATCATTTTTATCAGGAGACTTGGGGGAATGCTGGGTGGAAGGAAATTTGTGGCTCCTCTCTGATTCCAGAACTATCTGTCACCAAAATGTGAGGACAACGTGTTTTTTTAGCCAAATTTTGAGGTTTGCAAAGGATTCTGGGTAACAGAACCTGGTCAGAGCCCCACAAGTCACCCCATCTTGCATTCCCCTAGGTCTCTAGTTTTCAAAAATGCACAGGTTTTGTAGGTTTCCCTAGGTGCCGGCTGAGCTAGAGGCCAAAATCTACAGGTAGGCACTTTGCAAAAAACACCTCTGTTTTCTTTAAAAAAATGTGATGTGTCCACGTTGCGTTTTGGGGCATTTCCTGTCACGGGCGCTAAGCCTACCCACACAAGTGATGTATCATTTTTATCGGGAGATTTGGGGGAACGCTGGGTGGAAGGAAATTTGTGGCTCCTCTCTGATTCCAGAAATATCTGTCACCAAATATGAGGAAAA
The DNA here is from genome assembly GCF_031143425.1 of Pleurodeles waltl. Lineage (NCBI taxonomy): Eukaryota > Metazoa > Chordata > Amphibia > Caudata > Salamandridae > Pleurodeles > Pleurodeles waltl. The sequence goes on along the minus strand of NW_027149866.1, from coordinate 243,000 downwards.
CATGTTTTTTTAGCCACATTTTGAGGTTTGCAAAGTATTCTGGATAATAGAACGTGGTCAGAGCCCCACAAATCACCCCATCTTGGATTCCCCTAGGTCTCTAGTTTTCAAAAATGCACAGGTTTGGTAGGTTTCCCTAGGTGCCGGCTGAGCTAGAGGCCAAAATCTACAGGTAGTCAGTTTGCAAAAAACACCTCTGTTTTCTTTCAAAAAATGTGATGTGTTCACGTTGCGTTTTGGGGCATTTCCTGTCGCGGGCGCTAGGCCTACCCACACAAGTGAGGTATCATTTTTATCAGGAGACTTGGGGGAATGCTGGGTGGAAGGAAATTTGTGGCTCCTCTCTGATTCCAGAACTATCTGTCACCAAAATGTGAGGCAAATATATTTTTTTAGCCAAATTTTGAGGTTTGCAAAGGATTCTGGGTAACAGAACGTGGTCAGAGCCCCACAAATCACCCCATCTTGGATTCCCCTAGGTCTGTAGTTTTCAAAAATGCACAGGTTTGGTAGGTTTCACTAGGTGCCGGCTGAGCTAGAGGCCAAAATCTACAGGTAGTCAGTTTGCAAAAAACACCTCTGTTTTCTTTAAAAAAATGTGATGTGTCCACGTTGCGTTTTGGGGCATTTCCTCTCACGGGCGCTAGGCCTACCCACACAAGTGAGGTATCATTTTTATCAGGAGACTTGCGGGAATGCTGGGTGGAAGGAAATTTGTGGCTCCTCTCTGATTCCAGAACTATCTGTCACCAAAATGTGAGGAAAACGTGTTTTTTTAGCCAAATTTTGAGGTTTGCAAAGGATTCTGGGTAACAGAACCTGGTCAGAGCCCCACAAGTCACCCCATCTTGGATTCCCCTAGGTCTCTAGTTTTCAAAAATGCACAGGTTTTCTAGGTTTCCCTAGGTGCCGGCTGAGCTAGAGGCCAAAATATACAGGTAGGCACTTTGCAAAAAACACCTCTGTTTTCTTTCAAAAAATGTGATGTGTCCACGTTGCGTTTTGGGGCATTTCCTGTCGCGGGCACTAGCCCTACCCACACAAGTGAGGTATCATTTTTATCAGGAGACTTGGGGGAATGCTGGGTGGAAGGAAATTTGTGGCTCCTGTCTGATTCCAGAACTATCTGTCACCAAAATGTGAGGACAATGTGTTTTTTTAGCCAAATTTTGATGTTTGCAAAGGATTCTGGGTAACAGAACCTGGTCAGAGCCCCACAAGTCACCCCATCTTGCATTCCCCTAGGTCTCTAGTTTTCACAAATGCACAGGTTTTGTAGTTTTCCCTAGGTGCCGGCTGAGCTAGAGGCCAAAATCTACAGGTAGGCACTTTGCAAAAAACACCTCTGTTTTCTTTAAAAAAATGTGATGTGTCCACGTTGCGTTTTGGGGCATTTCCTGTCACGGGCGCTAAGCCTACCCACACAAGTGATGTATCATTTATATCGGGAGATTTGGGGGAACGCTGGGTGGAAGGAAATTTGTGGCTCCTCTCTGATTCCAGAAATATCTGTCACCAAATATGAGGAAAACGTGTTTTTTTAGCCAAATTTTGAGGTTTGCAAAGGATTCTGGGTAACAGAACTTGGTCAGAACCCCACAAGTCACCCCATCTTGCATTCCCCTAGGTCTCTAGTTTTAAAAAATGCACAGGTTTGGTAGGTTTCCCTAGGTGCCGGCTGAGCTAGAGGTCAAAATCTACAGGTAGGCACTTTGCAAAAAACACCTCTGTTTTCTTTCAAAAAATGTGATGTGTCCACGTTGCGTTTTGGGGCATTTCCTGTCGCGGGCACTAGGCCTACCCACACAAGTGAGGTATCATTTTTATCAGGAGACTTGGGGGAATGCTGGGTGGAAGGAAATTTGTGGCTCCTCTCTGATTCCAGAACTATCTGTCACCAAAATGTGAGGACAACGTGTTTTTTTAGCCAAATTTTGAGGTTTGCAAAGGATTCTGGGTAACAGAACCTGGTCAGAGCCCCACAAGTCACCCCATCTTGCATTCCCCTAGGTCTCTAGTTTTCAAAAATGCACAGGTTTTGTAGGTTTCCCTAGGTGCCGGCTGAGCTAGAGGCCAAAATCTACAGGTAGGCACTTTGCAAAAAACACCTCTGTTTTCTTTAAAAAAATGTGATGTGTCCACGTTGCGTTTTGGGGCATTTCCTGTCACGGGCGCTAAGCCTACCCACACAAGTGATGTATCATTTTTATCGGGAGATTTGGGGGAACGCTGGGTGGAAGGAAATTTGTGGCTCCTCTCTGATTCCAGAAATATCTGTCACCAAATATGAGGAAAACATGTTTTTTTAGCCACATTTTGAGGTTTGCAAAGTATTCTGGATAACAGAACGTGGTCAGAGCCCCACAAATCACCCCATCTTGGATTCCCCTAGGTCTCTAGTTTTCAAAAATGCACAGGTTTGGTAGGTTTCCCTAGGTGCCGGCTGAGCTAGAGGCCAAAATCTACAGGTAGTCAGTTTGCAAAAAACACCTCTGTTTTCTTTCAAAAAATGTGATGTGTTCACGTTGCGTTTTGGGGCATTTCCTGTCATGGGCGCTAGGCCTACCCACAAAAGTGAGGTATCATTTTTATCAGGAGACTTGGGGGAATGCTGGGTGGAAGGAAATTTGTTGCTCCTCTCTGATTCCAGAACTATCTGTCACCAAAATGTGAGGACAACGTGTTTTTTTAGCCAAATTTTGAGGTTTGCAAAGGATTCTGGGAAAACAGAACCTGGTCAGAGCCCCACAAGTCACCCCATCTTACATTCCCCTAGGTCTCTAGTTTTAAAAAATGCACAGGTTTGGTCGGTTTCCTTAGGTGCCGGCTGAGCTAGAGGCCAAAATCTACAGGTAGGCACTTTGCAAAAAACACCTCTGTTTTCTTTAAAAAAAATTGATTTGTCCACGTTGCGTTTTGGGGCATTTCCTGTCACGGGCGCTAGGCCTACCCACACAAATGAGGTATCATTTTTATCAGGAGACTTTAGGGAATGCTGGGTGGAAGGAAATTTGTGGCTCCTCTCTGATTCCAGAACTATCTGTCACCAAAATGTGAGGCAAATATATTTTTTTATCCAAATTTTGAGGTTTGCAAAGGATTCTGGGTAACAGAACGTGGTCAGAGCCCCACAAATCACCCCATCTTGGATTCCCCTAGGTCTGTAGTTTTCAAAAATGCACAGGTTTGGTAGGTTTCCCTAGGTGCCGGCTGAGCTAGAGGCCAAAATCTACAGGTAGTCAGTTTGCAAAAAACACCTCTGTTTTCTTTAAAAAAATGTGATGTGTCCACGTTGCGTTTTGGGGCATTTCCTCTCACGGGCGCTAGGCCTACCCACACAAGTGAGGTATCATTTTTATCAGGAGACTTGGGGGAATGCTGGGTGGAAGGAAATTTGTGGCTCCTCTCTGATTCCAGAACTATCTGTCACCAAAATGTGAGGACAACGTGTTTTTTTAGCCAAATTTTGAGTTTTGCAAAGGATTCTGGGTAACAGAACCTGGTCAGAGCCCCACAAGTCACCCCATCTTGCATTCCCCTAGGTCTCTAGTTTTCAAAAATGCACAGGTTTTGTAGGTTTCCCTAGGTGCCGGCTGAGCTAGAGGCCAAAATCTACAGGTAGGCACTTTGCAAAAAACACCTCTGTTTTCTTTAAAAAAATGTGATGTGTCCACGTTGCGTTTTGGGGCATTTCCTGTCACGGGCGCTAAGCCTACCCACACAAGTGATGTCTCATTTTTATCGGGAGATTTGGGGGGAACGCTGGGTGGAAGGAAATTTGTGGCTCCTCTCTGATTCCAGAAATATCTGTCACCAAATATGAGGAAAACGTGTTTTTTTAGCCACATTTTGAGGTTTGCAAAGTATTCTGGATAACAGAACGTGGTCAGAGCCCCACAAATCACCCCATCTTGGATTCCCCTAGGTCTCTAGTTTTCAAAAATGCACAGGTTTGGTAGGTTTCCCTAGGTGCCGGCTGAGCTAGAGGCCAAAATCTACAGGTAGTCAGTTTGCAAAAAACACCTCTGTTTTCTTTAAAAAAATGTGATGTGTCCACGTTGCGTTTTGGGGCATTTCCTCTCACGGGCGCTAGGCCTACCCACACAAGTGAGGTATCATTTTTATCAGGAGACTTGGGGGAATGCTGGGTGGAAGGAAATTTGTGGCTCCTCTCTGATTCCAGAACTATCTGTCACCAAAATGTGAGGACAATGTGTTTTTTTAGCCAAATTTTGAGGTTTGCAAAGGATTCTGGGTAACAGAACCTGGTCAGAGCCCCACAAGTCACCCCATCTTGCATTCCCCTAGGTCTCTAGTTTTCAAAAATGCACAGGTTTGGTAGGTTTCCCTAGGTGCCGGCTGAGCTAGAGGCCAAAATCTACAGGTAGGCACTTTGCAAAAAACACCTCTGTTTTCTTTCAAAAAATGTGATTTGTCCACGTTGCGTTTTGGGGCATTTCCTGTCACGGGCGCTATGCCTACCCACACAAGTGAGGTTTCATTTTTATCAGGAGACTTGGGGGAATGCTGGGTGGAAGGAAATGTGTGGCTCCTCTCTGATTCCAGAACTATCTGTCACCAAAATGTGAGGAAAACGTGTTTTTTTAGCCAAATTTTGAGGTTTGCAAAGGATTCTGGGTAACAGAACTTGGTCAGAACCCCACAAGTCACCCCATCTTGCATTCCCCTAGGTCTCTAGTTTTAAAAAATGCACAGGTTTGGTAGGTTTCCCTAGGTGCCGGCTGAGCTAGAGGTCAAAATCTACAGGTAGGCACTTTGCAAAAAACACCTCTGTTTTCTTTCAAAAAATGTGATGTGTCCACGTTGCGTTTTGGGGCATTTCCTGTCACGGGCACTAGGCCTACCCACGCAAGTGAGGTATCATTTTTATCAGGAGACTTGGGGGAATGCTGGGTGGATGGAAATTTGTGGCTCCTCTCTGATTCCAGAACTATCTGTCACCAAAATGTGAGGAAAACGTGTTTTTTTAGCCAAATTTTGAGGTTTGCAAAGGATTCTGGGTAAAAGAACATGGTCAGAGCCCCACAAGTCACCCCATCTTGCATTCCCCTAGGTCTCTAGTTTTCAAAAATGCACAGGTTTGGTAGGTTTCCTTAGGTGCCGGCTGAGCTAGAGGCCAAAATCTACAGGTAGGCACTTTGCAAAAAACACCTCTGTTTTCTTTAAAAACATTTGATGTGTCCACGTTGCGTTTTGGGTCATTTCCTGTCAAGGGCGCTAGGCCTACCCACACAAGTGAGGTATCATTTTTATCAGGAGACTTGGGGGAATGCTGGGTGGAAGGACATTTGTGGCTCCTCTCTGATTCCAGAACTATCTGTCACCAAAATGTGAGGAAAACGTGTTTTTTTAGCCAAATTTTGAGGTTTGCAAAGGATTCTGGGTAACAGAACCTGGTCAGAGCCCCACAAGTCACCCCATCTTGGATTCCCCTAGGTCTCTAGTTTTCAAAAATGCACAGGTTTGGTAGGTTTCTCTAGGTGCCGGCTGAGCAGGAGGCCAAAATCTACAGGTAGGCACTTTGCAAAAAACACCTCTGTTTTGTTTAAAAAAATGTGATGTGTCCACGTTGCGTTTTGGGGCATTTCCTGTCACAGGCGCTAGGCCTACCCACACAAGTGAGGTATCTTTTTTATCAGGAGACTTGGGGGAATGCTGGGTGGAAGGAAATTTGTGGCTCCTCTCGGATTCCAGAACTATCTGTCACCAAAATGTGAGGACAACGTGTTTTTTTAGCCAAATTTTGAGGTTTGCAAAGGATTCTGGGTAACAGAACCTGGTCAGAGCCCCACAAGTCACCCCATCTTGCATTCCCCTAGGTCTCGAGTTTTCAATAATGCACAGGTTTGGTAGGTTTCCCTAGGTGCCGGCTGAGCTAGAGGCCAAAATCTACAGGTAGGCACTTTGCAAAAAACACCTCTGTTTTCTTTCAAAAAATGTGATTTGTCCACGTTGCGTTTTGGGGCATTTCCTGTCACGGGCGCTATGCCTACCCACACAAGTGAGGTTTCATTTTTATCAGGAGACTTGGGGGAATGCTGGGTGGAAGGAAATTTGTGGCTCCTCTCTGATTCCAGAAATATCTGTCACCAAAATGTGAGGAAAAGTGTTTTTTTAGCCAAATTTTGAGGTTTGCAAAGGATTCTGGGTAACAGAACCTTGTCAGAGCCCCACAAGTCACCCCATTCTGGATTCCCCTAGGTCTCTAGTTTTCAAAAATGCACAGGTTTGGTAAGTTTCCCTAGGTGCCGGCTGAGCTAGAGGCCAAAATCTACAGGTAGGCACTTTGCAAAAAACACCTCTGTTTTCTTTTAAAAAATGTGATGTGTCCACGTTGCGTTTTGGGGCATTTCCTGTCACGGGCGCTAAGCCTACCCACACAAGTGATGTATCATTTTTATCGGGAGATTTGGGGGAATGCTGGGTGGAAGGAAATTTGTGGCTCCTCTCTGATTCCAGAAATATCTGTCACCAAATATGAGGAAAACGTGTTTTTTTAGCCAAATTTTGAGGTTTGCAAAGGATTCTGGGTAACAGAACGTGGTCAGAGCCCCACAAATCACCCCATCTTGGATTCCCCTAGGTCTCTAGTTTTCAAAAATGCACAGGTTTGGTAGGTTTCCCTAGGTGCCGGCTGAGCTAGAGGCCAAAATCTACAGGTAGTCAGTTTGCAAAAAACACCTCTGTTTTCATTCAAAAAATGTGATGTGTCCACGTTGCGTTTTGGGGGATTTCCTGTCACGGGCGCTAGGCCTACCCACACAAGTGAGGTATCATTTTTATCAGGAGACTTGGGGGAATGCTGGGTGGAAGGAAATTTGTGGCTCCTCTCTGATTCCAGAACTATCTGTCACCAAAATGTGAGGACAACGTGTTTTTTTAGCCAAATTTTGAGGTTTGCAAAGGATTCTGGGTAACAGAACTTGGTCAGAACCCCACAAGTCACCCCATCTTGCATTCCCCTAGGTCTCTAGTTTTAAAAAATGCACAGGTTTGATAGGTTTCCCTAGGTGCCGGCTGAGCTAGAGGTCAAAATCTACAGGTAGGCACTTTGCAAAAAACACCTCTGTTTTCTTTCAAAAAATGTGATGTGTCCACGTTGCGTTTTGGGGCATTTCCTGTCACGGGCGCTAGGCCTACCCACACAAGTGAGGTATCATTTTTATCAGGAGACTTGGGGGAATGCTGGGTGGATGGAAATTTGTGGCTCCTCTCTGATTCCAGAACTATCTGTCACCAAAATGTGAGGAAAACGTGTTTTTTTAGCCAAATTTTGAGGTTTGCAAAGGATTCTGGGTAAAAGAACCTGGTCAGAGCCCCACAAGTCACCCCATCTTGCATTCCCCTAGGTCTCTAGTTTTCAAAAATGCACAGGTTTGGTAGGTTTCCTTAGGTGCCGGCTGAGCTAGAGGCCAAAATCTACAGGTAGTCAGTTTGCAAAAAACACCTCTGTTTTCATTCAAAAAATGTGATGTGTCCACGTTGCGTTTTGGGGGATTTCCTGTCACGGGCGCTAGGCCTACCCACACAAGTGAGGTATCATTTTTATCAGGAGACTTGGGGGAATGGTGGGTGGAAGGAAATTTGTGGCTCCTCTCTGATTCCATAACTATCTGTCACCAAAATGTGAGGAAAACGTGTTTTTTTAGCCAAATTTTGAGGTTTGCAAAGGATTCTGGGTAACAGAACCTGGTCAGAGCCCCACAAGTCACCCCATCTTGGATTCCCCTAGGTCTCTAGTTTTCAAAAATGCACAGGTTTGGTAGGTTTCTCTAGGTGCCGGCTGAGCAGGAGGCCAAAATCTACAGGTAGGCACTTTGCAAAAAACACCTCTGTTTTGTTTAAAAAAATGTGATGTGTCCACGTTGCGTTTTGGGGCATTTCCTGTCACAGGCGCTAGGCCTACCCACACAAGTGAGGTATCATTTTTATCAGGAGACTTGGGGGAATGCTGGGTGGAAGGAAATTTGTGGCTCCTCTCGGATTCCAGAACTATCTGTCACCAAAATGTGAGGACAATGTGTTTTTTTAGCCAAATTTTGAGGTTTGCAAAGGATTCTGGGTAACAGAACCTGGTCAGAGCCCCACAAGTCACCCCATATTGCATTCCCCTAGGTCTCGAGTTTTCAATAATGCACAGGTTTGGTAGGTTTCCCTAGGTGCCGGCTGAGCTAGAGGCCAAAATCTACAGGTAGGCACTTTGCAAAAAACACCTCTGTTTTCTTTCAAAAAATGTGATTTGTCCACGTTGCGTTTTGGGGCATTTCCTGTCACGGGCGCTAGGCCTACCCACACAAGTGAGGTTTCATTTTTATCAGGAGACTTGGGGGAATGCTGGGTGGAAGGAATTTTGTGGCTCCTCTCTGATTCCAGAAATATCTGTCACCAAAATGTGAGGAAAAGTGTTTTTTTAGCCAAATTATGAGGTCTGCAAAGGATTCTGTGTAACAGAACCTGGTCAGAGCCCCACAAGTCACCCCATTCTGGATTCCCCTAGGTCTCTAGTTTTAAAAAATGCACAGGTTTGGTAGGTTTCCCTAGGTGCCGGCTGAGCTAGAGGCCAAAATCTACAGGTAGGCACTTTGCAAAAAACACCTCTGTTTTCATTAAAAAAATGTGATGTGTCCACGTTGCGTTTTGGGGCATTTCCTGTCACGGGCGCTAAGCCTACCCACACAAGTGATGTATCATTTTTATCGGGAGATTTGGGGGAATGCTGGGTGGAAGGAAATTTGTGGCTCCTCTCTGATTCCAGAAATATCTGTCACCAAATATGAGGAAAATGTGTTTTTTTAGCCAAATTTTGAGGTTTGCAAAGTATTCTGGGTAACAGAACCTGGTCAGAGCCCCACAAGTCACCCCATTCTGGATTCCCCTAGGTCTCTCGTTTTCAAAAATGCACAGGTTTGGTAGGTTTCCCTAGGTGCCGGCTGAGCTAGAGGCCAAAATCTACAGGTAGGCACTTTGCAAAAAACACCTCTGTTTTCTTTAAAAAAATGTGATGTGTCCACGTTGCGGTTAGGGGCATTTCCTGTTGCGGGCGCTATCCTACCCACACAAGTGAGGTATCATTTTTATCAGGAGACCTGGGGGAATGCTGGGTGGAAAGAAATTTGTGGCTCCTCTCTGATTCCAGAACTATCTGTCACCAAAATGTGAGGACAATGTGTTTTTTTAGCCAAATTTTGAGGTTTGCAAAGGATTCTGGGTAACAGAACGTGGTCAGAGCCCCACAAATCACCCCATCTTGGATTCCCCTAGGTCTCTAGTTTTCAAAAATGCACAGGTTTGGTAGGTTTCCCTAGGTGCCGGCTGAGCTAGAGGCCAAAATCTACAGGTAGTCAGTTTGCAAAAAACACCTCTGTTTTCATTCAAAAAATGTGATGTGTCCACGTTGCGTTTTGGGGGATTTCCTGTCACGGGCGCTAGGCCTACCCACACAAGTGAGGTATCATTTTTATCAGGAGACTTGGGGGAATGCTGGGTGGAAGGAAATTTGTGGCTCCTCTCTGATTCCAGAACTATCTGTCACCAAAATGTGAGGAAAACGTGTTTTTTTAGGCAAATTTTGACGTTTGCAAAGGATTCTGGGTAACAGAACCTGGTCAGAGCCCCACAAGTCACCCCATCTTGGATTCCCCTAGGTCTCTAGTTTTCAAAAATGCACAGGTTTGATAGGTTTCCCTAGGTGCCGGCTGAGCTAGAGGTCAAAATCTACAGGTAGGCACTTTGCAAAAAACACCTCTGTTTTCTTTCAAAAAATGTGATGTGTCCACGTTGCGTTTTGGGGCATTTCCTGTCACGGGCGCTAGGCCTACCCACACAAGTGAGGTATCATTTTTATCAGGAGACTTGGGGGAATGCTGGGTGGATGGAAATTTGTGGCTCCTCTCTGATTCCAGAACTATCTGTCACCAAAATGTGAGGAAAACATGTTTTTTTAGCCAAATTTTGAGGTTTGCAAAGGATTCTGGGTAAAAGAACCTGGTCAGAGCCCCACAAGTCACCCCATCTTGCATTCCCCTAGGTCTCTAGTTTTCAAAAATGCACAGGTTTGGTAGGTTTCCTTAGGTGCCGGCTGAGCTAGAGGCCAAAATCTACAGGTAGGCACTTTGCAAAAAACACCTCTGTTTTCTTTAAAAAAAATTGATGTGTCCACGTTGCGTTTTGGGGCATTTCCTGTCAAGGGCGCTAGGCCTACCCACACAAGTGAGGTATCATTTTTATCAGGAGACTTGGGGGAATGCTGGGTGGAAGGACATTTGTGGCTCCTCTCTGATTCCATAACTATCTGTCACCAAAATGTGAGGAAAACGTGTTTTTTTAGCCAAATTTTGAGGTTTGCAAAGGATTCTGGGTAACAGAACCTGGTCAGAGCCCCACAAGTCACCCCATCTTGGATTCCCCTAGGTCTCTAGTTTTCAAAAATGCACAGGTTTGGTAGGTTTCTCTAGGTGCCGGCTGAGCAGGAGGCCAAAATCTACAGGTAGGCACTTTGCAAAAAACACCTCTGTTTTGTTTAAAAAAATGTGATGTGTCCACGTTGCGTTTTGGGGCATTTCCTGTCACAGGCGCTAGGCCTACCCACACAAGTGAGGTTTCATTTTTATCAGGAGACTTGGGGGAATGCTGGGTGGAAGGAAATTTGTGGCTCCTCTCTGATTCCAGAAATATCTGTCACCAAAATGTGAGGAAAAGTGTTTTTTTAGCCAAATTATGAGGTTTGCAAAGGATTCTGGGTAACAGAACCTGGTCAGAGCCCCACAAGTCACCCCATTCTGGATTCCCCTAGGTCTCTAGTTTTAAAAAATGCACAGGTTTGGTAGGTTTCCCTAGGTGCCGGCTGAGCTAGAGGCCAAAATCTACAGGTAGGCACTTTGCAAAAAACACCTCTGTTTTCTTTAAAAAAATGTGATGTGTCCACGTTGCGTTTTGGGGCATTTCCTGTCACGGGCGCTAAGCCTACCCACACAAGTGATGTATCATTTTTATCGGGAGATTTGGGGGAATGCTGGGTGGAAGGAAATTTGTGGCTCCTCTCTGATTCCAGAAATATCTGTCACCAAATATGAGGAAAATGTGTTTTTTTAGCCAAATTTTGAGGTTTGCAAAGTATTCTGGGTAACAGAACCTGGTCAGAGCCCCACAAGTCACCCCATTCTGGATTCCCCTAGGTCTCTCGTTTTCAAAAATGCACAGGTTTGGTAGGTTTCCCTAGGTGCCGGCTGAGCTAGAGGCCAAAATCTACAGGTAGGCACTTTGCAAAAAACACCTCTGTTTTCTTTAAAAAAATGTGATGTGTCCACGTTGCGGTTAGGGGCATTTCCTGTTGCGGGCGCTATCCTACCCACACAAGTGAGGTATCATTTTTATCAGGAGACCTGGGGGAATGCTGGGTGGAAAGAAATTTGTGGCTCCTCTCTGATTCCAGAACTATCTGTCACCAAAATGTGAGGAAAACATATTTCTTTAGCCAAATTTTGAGGTTTGCAAAGGATTCTGGGTAACAGAACGTGGTCAGAGCCCCACAAATCACCCCATCTTGGATTCCCCTAGGTCTCTAGTTTTCAAAAATGCACAGGTTTGGTAGGTTTCCCTAGGTGCCGGCTGAGCTAGAGGCCAAAATCTACAGGTAGTCAGTTTGCAAAAAACACCTCTGTTTTCATTCAAAAAATGTGATGTGTCCACGTTGCGTTTTGGGGGATTTCCTGTCACGGGCGCTAGGCCTACCCACACAAGTGAGGTATCATTTTTATCAGGAGACTTGGGGGAATGCTGGGTGGAAGGAAATTTGTGGCTCCTCTCTGATTCCAGAACTATCTGTCACCAAAATGTGAGGACAACGTGTTTTTTTAGCCAAATTTTGAGGTTTGCAAAGGATTCTGGGTAACAGAACTTGGTCAGAACCCCACAAGTCACCCCATCTTGCATTCCCCTAGGTCTCTAGTTTTAAAAAATGCACAGGTTTGGTAGGTTTCCCTAGGTGCCGGCTGAGCTAGAGGTCAAAATCTACAGGTAGGCACTTTGCAAAAAACACCTCTGTTTTCTTTCAAAAAATGTGATGTGTCCACGTTGCGTTTTGGGGCATTTCCTGTCACGGGCGCTAGGCCTACCCACACAAGTGAGGTATCATTTTTATCAGGAGACTTGGGGGAATGCTGGGTGGATGGAAATTTGTGGCTCCTCTCTGATTCCAGAACTATCTGTCACCAAAATGTGAGGAAAACGTGTTTTTTTAGCCAAATTTTGAGGTTTGCAAAGGATTCTGGGTAAAAGAACCTGGTCAGAGCCCCACAAGTCACCCCGTCTTGCATTCCCCTATGTCTCTAGTTTTCACAAATGCACAGGTTTGGTAGGTTTCCTTAGGTGCCGGCTGAGCTAGAGGCCAAAATCTACAGGTAGGCACTTTGCAAAAAACACCTCTGTTTTCTTTAAAAAAATTTGATGTGTCCACGTTGCGTTTTGGGGCATTTCCTGTCAAGGGCGCTAGGCCTACCCACACAAGTGAGGTATCATTTTTATCAGGAGACTTGGGGGAATGCTGGGTGGAAGGACATTTGTGGCTCCTCTCTGATTCCAGAACTATCTGTCACCAAAATGTGAGGAAAACGTGTTTTTTTAGCCAAATTTTGAGGTTTGCAAAGGATTCTGTGTAACAGAACCTGGTCAGAGCCCCACAAGTCACCCCATCTTGGATTCCCCTAGGTCTCTACTTTTCAAAAATGCATAGGTTTGGTAGGTTTCTCTAGGTGCCGGCTGAGCAGGAGGCCAAAATCTACAGGTAGGCACTTTGCAAAAAACACCTCTGTTTTGTTTAAAAAAATGTGATGTGTCCACGTTGCGTTTTGGGGCATTTCCTGTCACAGGCGCTAGGCCTACCCACACAAGTGAGGTATCATTTTTATCAGGAGACTTGGGGGAATGCTGGGTGGAAGGAAATTTGTGGCTCCTCTCGGATTCCAGAACTATCTGTCACCAAAATGTGAGGACAATGTGTTTTTTTAGCCAAATTTTGAGGTTTGCAAAGGATTCTGGGTAACAGAACCTGGTCAGAGCCCCACAAGTCACCCCATCTTGCATTCCCCTAGGTCTCGAGTTTTCAATAATGCACAGGTTTGGTAGGTTTCCCTAGGTGCCGGCTGAGCTAGAGGCCAAAATCTACAGGTAGGCACTTTGCAAAAAACACCTCTGTTTTCTTTCAAAAAATGTGATTTGTCCACGTTGCGTTTTGGGGCATTTCCTGTCACGGGCGCTAGGCCTACCCACACAAGTGAGGTTTCATTTTTATCAGGACGCTTGGGGGAATGCTGGGTGGAAGGAAATATGTGGCTCCTCTCTGATTCCAGAAATATCTGTCACCAAAATGTGAGGATAAGTGTTTTTTTAGCCAAATTATGAGGTTTGCAAAGGATTCTGGGTAACAGAACCTGGTCAGAGCCCCACAAGTCACCCCATTCTGGATTCCCATAGGTCTCTAGTTTTAAAAAATGCACAGGTTTGGTAGGTTTCCCTAGGTGCCGGCTGAGCTAGAGGCCAAAATCTACAGGTAGGCACTTTGCAAAAAACACCTCTGTTTTCTTTAAAAAAATGTGATGTGTCCACGTTGCGTTTTGGGGCATTTCCTGTCGCGGGCGCTAGGCCTACCCACACAAGTGAGGTATCATTTTTATCAGGAGACTTGGGGGAATGCTGGGTGGAAGGACATTTGTGGCTCCTCTCTGATTCCAGAACTATCTGTCACCAAAATGTGAGGCAAATATATTTTTTTAGCCAAATTTTGAGGTTTGCAAAGGATTCTGGGTAACAGAACGTGGTCAGAGCCCCACAAATCACCCCATCTTGGATTCCCCTAGGTCTGTAGTTTTCAAAAATGCACAGGTTTGGTAGGTTTCCCTAGGTGCCGGCTGAGCTAGAGGCCAAAATCTACAGGTAGTCAGTTTGCAAAAAACACCTCTGTTTTCTTTAAAAAAATGTGATGTGTCCACGTTGCGTTTTGGGGCATTTCCTCTCACGGGCGCTAGGCCTACCCACACAAGTGAGGTATCATTTTTATCAGGAGACTTGGGGGAATGCTGGGTGGAAGGAAATTTGTGGCTCCTCTCTGATTCCAGAACTATCTGTCACCAAAATGTGAGGACAATGTGTTTTTTTAGCCAAATTTTGAGGTTTGCAAAGGATTCTGGGTAACAGAACCTGGTCAGAGCCCCACAAGTCACCCCATCTTGCATTCCCCTAGGTCTCTAGTTTTCACAAATGCACAGGTTTTGTAGGTTTCCCTAGGTGCCGGCTGAGCTAGAGGCCAAAATCTACAGGTAGGCACTTTGCAAAAAACACATCTGTTTTCTTTAAAAAAATGTGATGTGTCCACGTTGCGTTTTGGGGCATTTCCTGTCACGGGCGCTAAGCCTACCCACACAAGTGATGTATCATTTATATCGGGAGATTTGGGGGAACGCTGGGTGGAAGGAAATGTGTGGCTCCTCTCTGATTCCAGAACTATCTGTCACCAAAATGTGAGGAAAACGTGTTTTTTTAGCCAAATTTTGAGGTTTGCAAAGGATTCTGGGTAACAGAACTTGGTCAGAACCCCACAAGTCACCCCATCTTGCATTCCCCTAGGTCTCTAGTTTTAAAAAATGCACAGGTTTGGTAGGTTTCCCTAGGTGCCGGCTGAGCTAGAGGTCAAAATCTACAGGTAGGCACTTTGCAAAAAACACCTCTGTTTTCTTTCAAAAAATGTGATGTGTCCACGTTGCGTTTTGGGGCATTTCCTGTCGCGGGCGCTAGGCCTACCCACACAAGTGAGGTATCATTTTTATCAGGAGACTTGGGGGAATGCTGGGTGGAAGGAAATTTGTGGCTCCTCTCTGATTCCAGAACTATCTGTCACCAAAATGTGAGGAAAACGTGTTTTTTTAGCCAAATTTTGAGGTTTGCAAAGGATTCTGGGTAAAAGAACATGGTCAGAGCCCCACAAGTCACCCCATCTTGCATTCCCCTAGGTCTCTAGTTTTCAAAAATGCACAGGTTTGGTAGGTTTCCTTAGGTGCCGGCAGAGCTAGAGGCCAAAATCTACAGGTAGGCACTTTGCAAAAAACACCTCTGTTTTCTTTAAAAACATTTGATGTGTCCACGTTGCGTTTTGGGTCATTTCCTGTCAAGGGCGCTAGGCCTACCCACACAAGTGAGGTATCATTTTTATCAGGAGACTTGGGGGAATGCTGGGTGGAAGGACATTTGTGGCTCCTCTCTGATTCCAGAACTATCTGTCACCAAAATGTGAGGAAAACGTGTTTTTTTAGCCAAATTTTGAGGTTTGCAAAGGATTCTGGGTAACAGAACCTGGTCAGAGCCCCACAAGTCACCCCATCTTGGATTCCCCTAGGTCTCTAGTTTTCAAAAATGCACAGGTTTGGTAGGTTTCTCTAGGTGCCGGCTGAGCAGGAGGCCAAAATCTACAGGTAGGCACTTTGCAAAAAACACCTCTGTTTTGTTTAAAAAAATGTGATGTGTCCACGTTGCGTTTTGGGGCATTTCCTGTCACAGGCGCTAGGCCTACCCACACAAGTGAGGTATCATTTTTATCAGGAGACTTGGGGGAATGCTGGGTGGAAGGAAATTTGTGGCTCCTCTCGGATTCCAGAACTATCTGTCACCAAAATGTGAGGACAACGTGTTTTTTTAGCCAAATTTTGAGGTTTGCAAAGGATTCTGGGTAACAGAACCTGGTCAGAGCCCCACAAGTCACCCCATCTTGCATTCCCCTAGGTCTCGAGTTTTCAATAATGCACAGGTTTGGTAGGTTTCCCTAGGTGCCGGCTGAGCTAGAGGCCAAAATCTACAGGTAGGCACTTTGCAAAAAACACCTCTGTTTTCTTTCAAAAAATGTGATTTGTCCACGTTGCGTTTTGGGGCATTTCCTGTCACGGGCGCTAGGCCTACCCACACAAGTGAGGTTTCATTTTTATCAGGAGACTTGGGGGAATGCTGGGTGGAAGGAAATTTGTGGCTCCTCTCTGATTCCAGAAATATCTGTCACCAAAATGTGAGGAAAAGTGTTTTTTTAGCCAAATTTTGAGGTTTGCAAAGGATTCTGGGTAACAGAACCTTGTCAGAGCCCCACAAGTCACCCCATTCTGGATTCCCCTAGGTCTCTAGTTTTCAAAAATGCACAGGTTTGGTAAGTTTCCCTAGGTGCCGGCTGAGCTAGAGGCCAAAATCTACAGGTAGGCACTTTGCAAAAAACACCTCTGTTTTCTTTTAAAAAATGTGATGTGTCCACGTTGCGTTTTGGGGCATTTCCTGTCACGGGCGCTAAGCCTACCCACACAAGTGATGTATCATTTTTATCGGGAGATTTGGGGGAATGCTGGGTGGAAGGAAATTTGTGGCTCCTCTCTGATTCCAGAAATATCTGTCACCAAATATGAGGAAAACGTGTTTTTTTAGCCAAATTTTGAGGTTTGCAAAGTATTCTGGGTAACAGAACCTGGTCAGAGCCCCACAAGTCACCCCATTCTGGATTCCCCTAGGTCTCTCGTTTTCAAAAATGCACAGGTTTGGTAGGTTTCCCTAGGTGCCGGCTGAGCTAGAGGCCAAAATCTACAGGTAGGCACTTTGCAAAAAACACCTCTGTTTTCTTTAAAAAAATGTGATGTGTCCACGTTGCGGTTAGGGGCATTTCCTGTTGCGGGCGCTATCCTACCCACACAAGTGAGGTTTCATTTTTATCAGGAGACTTGGGGGAATGCTGGGTGGAAGGAAATTTGTGGCTCCTCTCTGATTCCAGAAATATCTGTCACCAAAATGTGAGGAAAAGTGTTTTTTTAGCCAAATTTTGAGGTTTGCAAAGGATTCTGGGTAACAGAACGTGGTCAGAGCCCCACAAATCACCCCATCTTGGATTCCCCTAGGTCTCTAGTTTTCAAAAATGCACAGGTTTGGTAGGTTTCCCTAGGTGCCGGCTGAGCTAGAGGCCAAAATCTACAGGTAGGCACTTTGCAAAAAACACCTCTGTTTTCTTTTAAAAAATGTGATGTGTCCACGTTGCGTTTTGGGGCATTTCCTGTCACGGGCGCTAAGCCTACCCACACAAGTGATGTATCATTTTTATCGGGAGATTTGGGGGAATGCTGGGTGGAAGGAAATTTGTGGCTCCTCTCTGATTCCAGAAATATCTGTCACCAAATATGAAGAAAACGTGTTTTTTTAGCCAAATTTTGAGGTTTGCAAAGTATTCTGGGTAACAGAACCTGGTCAGAGCCCCACAAGTCACCCCATTCTGGATTCCCCTAGGTCTCTCGTTTTCAAAAATGCACAGGTTTGGTAGGTTTCCCTAGGTGCCGGCTGAGCTAGAGGCCAAAATCTACAGGTAGGCACTTTGCAAAAAACACCTCTGTTTTCTTTAAAAAAATGTGATGTGTCCACGTTGCGGTTAGGGGCATTTCCTGTTGCGGGCGCTATCCTACCCACACAAGTGAGGTTTCATTTTTATCAGGAGACTTGGGGGAATGCTGGGTGGAAGGAAATTTGTGGCTCCTCTCTGATTCCAGAAATATCTGTCACCAAAATGTGAGGAAAAGTGTTTTTTTAGCCAAATTTTGAGGTTTGCAAAGGATTCTGGGTAACAGAACGTGGTCAGAGCCCCACAAATCACCCCATCTTGGATTCCCCTAGGTCTCTAGTTTTCAAAAATGCACAGGTTTGGTAGGTTTCCCTAGGTGCCGGCTGAGCTAGAGGCCAAAATCTACAGGTAGGCACTTTGCAAAAAACACCTCTGTTTTCTTTTAAAAAATGTGATGTGTCCACGTTGCGTTTTGGGGCATTTCCTGTCACGGGCGCTAAGCCTACCCACACAAGTGATGTATCATTTTTATCGGGAGATTTGGGGGAATGCTGGGTGGAAGGAAATTTGTGGCTCCTCTCTGATTCCAGAAATATCTGTCACCAAATATGAAGAAAACGTGTTTTTTTAGCCAAATTTTGAGGTTTGCAAAGTATTCTGGGTAACAGAACCTGGTCAGAGCCCCACAAGTCACCCCATTCTGGATTCCCCTAGGTCTCTCGTTTTCAAAAATGCACAGGTTTGGTAGGTTTCCCTAGGTGCCGGCTGAGCTAGAGGCCAAAATCTACAGGTAGGCACTTTGCAAAAAACACCTCTGTTTTCTTTAAAAAAATGTGATGTGTCCACGTTGCGGTTAGGGGCATTTCCTGTTGCGGGCGCTATCCTACCCACACAAGTGAGGTATCATTTTTATCAGGAGACCTGGGGGAATGCTGGGTGGAAGGACATTTGTGGCTCCTCTCTGATTCCAGAACTATCTGTCACCAAAATGTGAGGAAAACATATTTCTTTAGCCAAATTTTGAGGTTTGCAAAGGATTCTGGGTAACAGAACGTGGTCAGAGCCCCACAAATCACCCCATCTTGGATTCCCCTAGGTCTCTAGTTTTCAAAAATGCACAGGTTTGGTAGGTTTCCCTAGGTGCCGGCTGAGCTACAGGCCAAAATCTACAGGTAGTCAGTTTGCAAAAAACACCTCTGTTTTCATTCAAAAAATGTGATGTGTCCACGTTGCGTTTTGGGGGATTTCCTGTCACGGGCGCTAGGCCTACCCACACAAGTGAGGTATCATTTTTATCAGGAGACTTGGGGGAATGCTGGGTGGAAGGAAATTTGTGGCTCCTCTCTGATTCCAGAACTATCTGTCACCAAAATGTGAGGACAACGTGTTTTTTTAGCCAAATTTTGAGGTTTGCAAAGGATTCTGGGTAACAGAACTTGGTCAGAACCCCACAAGTCACCCCATCTTGCATTCCCCTAGGTCTCTAGTTTTAAAAAATGCACAGGTTTGATAGGTTTCCCTAGGTGCCGGCTGAGCTAGAGGTCAAAATCTACAGGTAGGCACTTTGCAAAAAACACCTCTGTTTTCTTTCAAAAAATGTGATGTGTCCACGTTGCGTTTTGGGGCATTTCCTGTCACGGGCGCTAGGCCTACCCACACAAGTGAGGTATCATTTTTATCAGGAGACTTGGGGGAATGCTGGGTGGATGGAAATTTGTGGCTCCTCTCTGATTCCAGAACTATCTGTCACCAAAATGTGAGGAAAACGTGTTTTTTTAGCCAAATTTTGAGGTTTGCAAAGGATTCTGGGTAAAAGAACCTGGTCAGAGCCCCACAAGTCACCCCATCTTGCATTCCCCTAGGTCTCTAGTTTTCAAAAATGCACAGGTTTGGTAGGTTTCCTTAGGTGACGGCTGAGCTAGAGGCCAAAATCTACAGGTAGTCAGTTTGCAAAAAACACCTCTGTTTTCATTCAAAAAATGTGATGTGTCCACGTTGCGTTTTGGGGGATTTCCTGTCACGGGCGCTAGGCCTACCCACACAAGTGAGGTATCATTTTTATCAGGAGACTTGGGGGAATGCTGGGTGGAAGGAAATTTGTGGCTCCTCTCTGATTCCATAACTATCTGTCACCAAAATGTGAGGAAAACGTGTTTTTTTAGCCAAATTTTGAGGTTTGCAAAGGATTCTGGGTAACAGAACCTGCTCAGAGCCCCACAAGTCACCCCATCTTGGATTCCCCTAGGTCTCTAGTTTTCAAAAATGCACAGGTTTGGTAGGTTTCTCTAGGTGCCGGCTGAGCAGGAGGCCAAAATCTACAGGTAGGCACTTTGCAAAAAACACCTCTGTTTTGTTTAAAAAAATGTGATGTGTCCACGTTGCGTTTTGGGGCATTTCCTGTCACAGGCGCTAGGCCTACCCACACAAGTGAGGTATCATTTTTATCAGGAGACTTGGGGGAATGCTGGGTGGAAGGAAATTTGTGGCTCCTCTCGGATTCCAGAACTATCTGTCACCAAAATGTGAGGACAATGTGTTTTTTTAGCCAAATTTTGAGGTTTGCAAAGGATTCTGGGTAACAGAACCTGGTCAGAGCCGCACAAGTCACCCCATCTTGCATTCCCCTAGGTCTCGAGTTTTCAATAATGCACAGGTTTGGTAGGTTTCCCTAGGTGCCGGCTGAGCTAGAGGCCAAAATCTACAGGTAGGCACTTTGCAAAAAACACCTCTGTTTTCTTTCAAAAAATGTGATTTGTCCACGTTGCGTTTTGGGGCATTTCCTGTCACGGGCGCTAGGCCTACCCACACAAGTGAGGTTTCATTTTTATCAGGAGACTTGGGGGAATGCTGGGTGGAAGGAATTTTGTGGCTCCTCTCTGATTCCAGAAATATCTGTCACCAAAATGTGAGGAAAAGTGTTTTTTTAGCCAAATTATGAGGTTTGCAAAGGATTCTGTGTAACAGAACCTGGTCAGAGCCCCACAAGTCACCCCATTCTGGATTCCCCTAGGTCTCTAGTTTTAAAAAATGCACAGGTTTGGTAGGTTTCCCTAGGTGCTGGCTGAGCTAGAGGCCAAAATCTACAGGTAGGCACTTTGCAAAAAACACCTCTGTTTTCATAAAAAAAATGTGATGTGTCCACGTTGCGTTTTGGGGCATTTCCTGTCACGGGCGCTAAGCCTACCCACACAAGTGATGTATCATTTTTATCGGGAGATTTGGGGGAATGCTGGGTGGAAGGAAATTTGTGGCTCCTCTCTGATTCCAGAAATATCTGTCACCAAATATGAGGAAAATGTGTTTTTTTTAGCCAAATTTTGAGGTTTGCAAAGTATTCTGGGTAACAGAACCTGGTCAGAGCCCCACAAGTCACCCCATTCTGGATTCCCCTAGGTCTCTCGTTTTCAAAAATGCACAGGTTTGGTAGGTTTCCCTAGGTGCCGGCTGAGCTAGAGGCCAAAATCTACAGGTAGGCACTTTGCAAAAAACACCTCTGTTTTCTTTAAAAAAATGTGATGTGTCCACGTTGCGGTTAGGGGCATTTCCTGTTGCGGGCGCTATCCTACCCACACAAGTGAGGTATCATTTTTATCAGGAGACCTGGGGGAATGCTGGGTGGAAAGAAATTTGTGGCTCCTCTCTGATTCCAGAACTATCTGTCACCAAAATGTGAGGACAATGTGTTTTTTTAGCCAAATTTTGAGGTTTGCAAAGGATTCTGGGTAACAGAACGTGGTCAGAGCCCCACAAATCACCCCATCTTGGATTCCCCTAGGTCTCTAGTTTTCAAAAATGCACAGGTTTGGTAGGTTTCCCTAGGTGCCGGCTGAGCTAGAGGCCAAAATCTACAGGTAGTCAGTTTGCAAAAAAACACCTCTGTTTTCATTCAAAAAATGTGATGTGTCCACGTTGCGTTTTGGGGGATTTCCTGTCACGGGCGCTAGGCCTACCCACACAAGTGAGGTATCATTTTTATCAGGAGACTTGGGGGAATGCTGGGTGGAAGGAAATTTGTGGCTCCTCTCTGATTCCAGAACTATCTGTCACCAAAATGTGAGGACAATGTGTTTTTTTAGCCAAATTTTGAGGTTTGCAAAGGATTCTGAGTAACAGAACTTGGTCAGAACCCCACAAGTCACCCCATCTTGCATTCCCCTAGGTCTCTAGTTTTAAAAAATGCACAGGTTTGATAGGTTTCCCTAGGTGCCGGCTGAGCTAGAGGCCAAAATCTACAGGTAGGCACTTTGCAAAAAAACACCTCTGTTTTCTTTCAAAAAATGTAATGTGTCCACGTTGCGTTTTGGGGCATTTCCTGTCACGGGCGCTAGGCCTACCCACACAAGTGAGGTTTCATTTTTATCAGGAGACTTGGGGGAATGCTGGGTGGAAGGAAATTTGTGGCTCCTCTCTGATTCCAGAAATATCTGTCACCAAAATGTGAGGAAAAGTGTTTTTTTAGCCAAATTATGAGGTTTGCAAAGGATTCTGGGTAACAGAACCTGGTCAGAGCCCCACAAGTCACCCCATTCTGGATTCCCCTAGGTCTCTAGTTTTAAAAAATGCACAGGTTTGGTAGGTTTCCCTAGGTGCCGGCTGAGCTAGAGGCCAAAATCTACAGGTAGGCACTTTGCAAAAAACACCTCTGTTTTCTTTAAAAAAATGTGATGTGTCCACGTTGCGTTTTGGGGCATTTCCTGTCACGGGCGCTAAGCCTACCCACACAAGTGATGTATCATTTTTATCGGGAGATTTGGGGGAATGCTGGGTGGAAGGAAATTTGTGGCTCCTCTCTGATTCCAGAAATATCTGTCACCAAATATGAGGAAAATGTGTTTTTTTAGCCAAATTTTGAGGTTTGCAAAGTATTCTGGGTAACAGAACCTGGTCAGAGCCCCACAAGTCACCCCATTCTGGATTCCCCTAGGTCTCTCGTTTTCAAAAATGCACAGGTTTGGTAGGTTTCCCTAGGTGCCGGCTGAGCTAGAGGCCAAAATCTACAGGTAGGCACTTTGCAAAAAACACCTCTGTTTTCTTTAAAAAAATGTGATGTGTCCACGTTGCGGTTAGGGGCATTTCCTGTTGCGGGCGCTATCCTACCCACACAAGTGAGGTATCATTTTTATCAGGAGACCTGGGGGAATGCTGGGTGGAAAGAAATTTGTGGCTCCTCTCTGATTCCAGAACTATCTGTCACCAAAATGTGAGGAAAACATATTTCTTTAGCCAAATTTTGAGGTTTGCAAAGGATTCTGGGTAACAGAACGTGGTCAGAGCCCCACAAATCACCCCATCTTGGATTCCCCTAGGTCTCTAGTTTTCAAAAATGCACAGGTTTGGTAGGTTTCCCTAGGTGCCGGCTGAGCTAGAGGCCAAAATCTACAGGTAGTCAGTTTGCAAAAAAACACCTCTGTTTTCATTCAAAAAATGTGATGTGTCCACGTTGCGTTTTGGGGGATTTCCTGTCACGGGCGCTAGGCCTACCCACACAAGTGAGGTATCATTTTTATCAGGAGACTTGGGGGAATGCTGGGTGGAAGGAAATTTGTGGCTCCTCTCTGATTCCAGAACTATCTGTCACCAAAATGTGAGGACAACGTGTTTTTTTAGCCAAATTTTGAGGTTTGCAAAGGATTCTGGGTAACAGAACTTGGTCAGAACCCCACAAGTCACCCCATCTTGCATTCCCCTAGGTCTCTAGTTTTAAAAAATGCACAGGTTTGGTAGGTTTCCCTAGGTGCCGGCTGAGCTAGAGGTCAAAATCTACAGGTAGGCACTTTGCAAAAAACACCTCTGTTTTCTTTCAAAAAATGTGATGTGTCCACGTTGCGTTTTGGGGCATTTCCTGTCACGGGCGCTAGGCCTACCCACACAAGTGAGGTATCATTTTTATCAGGAGACTTGGGGGAATGCTGGGTGGATGGAAATTTGTGGCTCCTCTCTGATTTAGAACTATCTGTCACCAAAATGTGAGGAAAACGTGTTTTTTTAGCCAAATTTTGAGGTTTGCAAAGGATTCTGGGTAAAAGAACCTGGTCAGAGCCCCACAAGTCACCCCATCTTGCATTCCCCTAGGTCTCTAGTTTTCACAAATGCACAGGTTTGGTAGGTTTCCTTAGGTGCCGGCTGAGCTAGAGGCCAAAATCTACAGGTAGGCACTTTGCAAAAAACACCTCTGTTTTCTTTAAAAAAATTTGATGTGTCCACGTTGCGTTTTGGGGCATTTCCTGTCAAGGGCGCTAGGCCTACCCACACAAGTGAGGTATCATTTTTATCAGGAGACTTGGGGGAATGCTGGGTGGAAGGACATTTGTGGCTCCTCTCTGATTCCAGAACTATCTGTCACCAAAATGTGAGGAAAACGTGTTTTTTTTAGCCAAATTTTGAGGTTTGCAAAGGATTCTGGGTAACAGAACCTGGTCAGAGCCCCACAAGTCACCCCATCTTGGATTCCCCTAGGTCTCTACTTTTCAAAAATGCATAGGTTTGGTAGGTTTCTCTAGGTGCCGGGCTGAGCAGGAGGGCCAAAATCTACAGGTAGGCACTTTGCAAAAAACACCTCTGTTTTGTTTAAAAAAATGTGATGTGTCCACGTTGCGTTTTGGGGCATTTCCTGTCACAGGCGCTAGGCCTACCCACACAAGTGAGGTATCATTTTTTATCAGGAGACTTGGGGGAATGCTGGGTGGAAGGAAATTTGTGGCTCCTCTCGGATTCCAGAACTATCTGTCACCAAAATGTGAGGACAATGTGTTTTTTTTAGCCAAATTTTGAGGTTTGCAAAGGATTCTGGGTAACAGAACCTGGTCAGAGCCCCACAAGTCACCCCATCTTGCATTCCCCTAGGTCTCGAGTTTTCAATAATGCACAGGTTTGGTAGGTTTCCCTAGGTGCCGGCTGAGCTAGAGGCCAAAATCTACAGGTAGGCACTTTGCAAAAAAACACCTCTGTTTTCTTTCAAAAAATGTGATTTGTCCACGTTGCGTTTTGGGGCACTTGCTGTCACGGGCGCTAGGGCCTACCCCACACAAGTGAGGTTTCATTTTTATCAGGAGGCTTGGGGAATGCTGGGTGGAAGGAAATATGTGGCTCCTCTCTGATTCCAGAAATATCTGTCACCAAAATGTGAGGAAAAGTGTTTTTTTAGCCCAAATTATGAGGTTTGCAAAGGATTCTGGGTAACAGAACCTGGTCAGAGCCCACAAGTCACCCCATTCTGGATTCCCCTAGGTCTCTAGTTTTAAAAAATGCACAGGTTTGGTAGGTTTTCCCTAGGGTGCCGCTGAGCTAGAGGCCAAAATCTACAGGTAGGCACTTTGCAAAAAACACCTCTGTTTTCTTTAAAAAAATGTGATGTGTCCACGTTGCGTTTTGGGGCATTTCCTGTCACGGGCGCTAAGCCTACCCACACAAGTGATGTATCATTTTTATCGGGAGGATTTGGGGGAATGCTGGGTGGAAGGAAATTTGTGGCTCCTCTCTGATTCCAGAAATATCTGTCACCAAATATGAGGAAAACGTTTTTTTTTAGCCAAATTTTGAGGTTTGCAAAGTATTCTGGGAACAGAACATGGTCAGAAGCCCCACAAGTCACCCCATTCTGGATTCCCCTAGGTCTCTAGTTTTCAAAAATGCACAGGTTTGGTAGGTTTCCCTAGGTGCCGGCTGAGCTAGAGGCCAAAATCTACAGGTAGGCAATTTGCAAAAAACACCTCTGTTTTCTTTAAAAAAATGTGATGTGTCCACGTTGCGGTTAGGGGCATTTCCTGTCGCGGGCGCTATCCTACCCACACAAGTGAGGTATCATTTTTATCAGGAGACCTGGGGGAATGCTGGGTGGAAGGAAATTTGTGGCTCCTCTCTGATTCCAGAACTATCTGTCACCAAAATGTGAGGAAAACATATTTCTTTAGCCAAATTTTGAGGTTTGCAAAGGATTCTGGGTAACAGAACGTGGTCAGAGCCCCACAAATCACCCCATCTTGGATTCCCCTAGGTCTCTAGTTTTAAAAAATGCACAGGTTTGATAGGTTTCCCTAGGTGCCGGCTGAGCTATAGGCCAAAATCTACAGGTAGTCAGTTTGCAAAAAACACCTCTGTTTTCATTCAAAAAATGTGATGTGTCCACGTTGCGTTTTGGGGGATTTCCTGTCACGGGCGCTAGGCCTACCCACACAAGTGAGGTATCATTTTTATCAGGAGACTTGGGGGAATGCTGGGTGGAAGGAAATTTGTGGCTCCTCTCTGATTCCAGAACTATCTGTCACCAAAATGTGAGGAAAACGTGTTTTTTTTAGGCAAATTTTGACGTTTGCAAAGGATTCTGGGTAACAGAACCTGGTCAGAGCCCCACAAGTCACCCCATCTTGGATTCCCCTAGGTCTCTAGTTTTCAAAAATGCACAGGTTTTCTAGGTTTCCCTAGGTGCCGGCTAAGCTAGAGGCCAAAATCTACAGGTAGGCACTTTGCAAAAAACACCTCTGTTTTCTTTAAAAAAATGTGATGTGTCCACGTTGCGTTTTGGGGCATTTCCTGTCACAGGCGCTAGGCCTACCCACACAAGTGAGGTATCATTTTTATCAGGAGACTTGGGGGAATGCTGGGTGGAAGGAAATTTGTGGCTCCTCTCTGATTCCAGAACTATCTGTCACCAAAATGTGAGGAAAACGTGTTTTTTTAGCCAAATTTTGAGGTTTGCAAAGGATTCTGGGTAACAGAACTTGGTCAGAACCCCACAAGTCACCCCATCTTGCATTCCCCTAGGTC
Organism: Pleurodeles waltl; assembly: GCF_031143425.1. Taxonomy (NCBI): domain Eukaryota; kingdom Metazoa; phylum Chordata; class Amphibia; order Caudata; family Salamandridae; genus Pleurodeles; species Pleurodeles waltl. The sequence continues at coordinate 216,872 of NW_027149866.1, read as the reverse complement.
TCTAGTTTTCAAAAATGCACAGGTTTGGTAGGTTTCCCTAGGTGCCGGCTGAGCTAGAGGCCAAAATCTACAGGTAGGCACTTTGCAAAAAACACCTTTGTTTTCTGTCCAAAAATGGGATGTGTCCGCGTTGTGTTTTGGGGAATTTTCTGTCGCGGGAGCTAGTCCTACCCACAAAAGTGAGGTATCATTTTTATCGGGAGACTTGGGGGAACGCTGGGTGGAAGGGAATTTGTGGCTCCTCTCATATTCTAGAACTTTCTGTCTCCGAAATGTGAGGAAAACGTGTTTTTTTAGCCAAATTTTGAGGTTTAGAAAGGATTCTGGGTAACAGAACCTGATCAGAGCCCCACAAGTCTCCCCATCTTGGATTTCCTTAGGTCTGTAGTTTTAAGAAAATGCACAGGTTTGGTAGGTTTCCCTAGGTGCCGGCTGAGCTAGAGGTCAAAATCTACAGATAGGCACTTTGCATAAAACACCTCTGTTTTCTGTCAAAAAATGGGATGTGTCCGCGTTGTGTTTTGGGGCATTTCCTGTCGCGGGCGCTAGGCCTACCCACACAAGTGAGGCATCATTTTTATCAGGAGACTTGGGGAAATGCTGGGTGGAAGGGAATTTGTGGCTCCTCTCAGATTCAAGAACTTTCTGTCACTGAAATGTGAGGAAAACCTGTTTTTTTAGCCAAATTTTGAGGTTTGCAAAGGATTCTGGGTAACAGAACCTGGTCAGAGCCCCACAAGTCACCCCATCTTGCATTCCCCTAGGTCTCTAGTTTTCAAAAATGCACATGTTTTGTAGGTTTCCCTAGGTGCCGGCTGAGCTAGAGGCCAAAATCTACAGGTAGGCACTTTGCAAAAAACACCTCTGTTTTCTTTAAAAAAATGTGATGTGTCCACGTTGCGTTTTGGGGCATTTCCTGTCACGGGCGCTAAGCCTACCCACACAAGTGATGTATCATTTTTATCGGGAGATTTGGGGGAATGCTGGGTGGAAGGAAATTTGTGGCTCCTCTCTGATTCCAGAAATATCTGTCACCAAATATGAGGAAAACGTGTTTTTTTAGCCAAATTTTGAGGTTTGCAAAGTATTCTGGGTAACAGAACTTGGTCAGAACCCCACAAGTCACCCCATCTTGCATTCCCCTAGGTCTCTAGTTTTCAAAAATGCACAGGTTTGGTAGGTTTCCCTAGGTGCCGGCTGAGCTAGAGGCCAAAATCTACAGGTAGGCACTTTGCAAAAAACACCTCTGTTTTCTTTCAAAAAATGTGATGTGTCCACGTTGCGTTTTGGGGCATTTCCTGTCACGGGCGCTGGGCCTACCCACACAAGTGAGGTATCATTTTTATCAGAAGACTTGGGGGAATGCTGGGTGGATGGAAATTTGTGGCTCCTCTCTGATTCTAGAACTATCTGTCACCAAAATGTGAGGAAAACGTGTTTTTTTAGCCAAATTTTGAGGTTTGCAAAGGATTCTGGGTAAAAGAACCTGGTCAGAGCCCCACAAGTCACCCCATCTTGCATTCCCCTAGGTCTCTAGTTTTCAAAAATGCACAGGTTTGGTAGGTTTCCTTAGGTGCCGGCTGAGCTAGAGGCCAAAATCTACAGGTAGGCACTTTGCAAAAAACACCTCTGTTTTCTTTAAAAAAAATTGATGTGTCCACGTTGCGTTTTGGGGCATTTCCTGTCAAGGGCGCTAGGCCTACCCACACAAGTGAGGTATCATTTTTATCAGGAGACTTGGGGGAATGCTGGGTGGAAGGACATTTGTGGCTCCTCTCTGATTCCAGAACTATCTGTCACCAAAATGTGAGGAAAACGTGTTTTTTTAGCCAAATTTTGAGGTTTGCAAAGTATTCTGGGTAACAGAACTAGGTCAGAGCCCCACAAGTCACCCCATCTTGCATTCCCCTAGGTCTCTAGTTTTCAAAAATGCACAGGTTTGGTAGGTTTCTCTAGGTGCCGGCTGAGCTAGAGGCCAAAATCTACAGGTAGGCACTTTGCAAAAAACACCTCTGTTTTCTTTAAAAAAATGTGATGTGTCCACGTTGCGTTTTGGGGCATTTCCTGTCACGGGCGCAAGGCCTACCCACACAAGTGAGGTATCATTTTTATCAGGAGACTTGGGGGAATGCTGGGTGGAAGGAAATTTGTGGCTCCTCTCTGATTCCAGAACTATCTGTCACCAAAATGTGAGGAAAACGTGTTTTTGTAGCCAAATTTTGAGGTTTGCAAAGGATTCTGGGTAACAGAACCTGGTCAGAGCCCCACAAGTCACCCCATCTTCCATTCCCCTAGGTCTCTAGTTTTCAAAAATGCACAGGTTTGGTAGGTTTCCCTAGGTGCCGGCTGAGCTAGAGGCCAAAATCTACAGGTAGGCACTTTGCAAAAAACACCTCTGTTTTCTTTAAAAAAAATTGATGTGTCCACGTTGCGTTTTGGGGCATTTCCTGTCATGGGCGCTAGGCCTACCCACACAAGTGAGGTATAATTTTTATCAGGAGACTTGGGGGAATGCTGGGTGGAAGGAAATTTGTGGCTCCTCTCTGATTCCAGAACTATCTGTCACCAAAATGTGAGGAAAACGTGTTTTTTTAGCCAAATTTTGAGGTTTGCAAAGGATTCTGGGTAACAGAACCTGGTCAGAGCCCCACAAGTCACCCCATCTTGGATTCCCCTAGGTCTCTAGTTTTCAAAAATGCACAGGTTTGGTAGGTTTCCCTAGGTGCCGGCTGAGCTAGAGGCCAAAATCTACAGGTAGGCACTTTGCAAAAAACACCTCTGTTTTCTTTCAAAAAATGTGATTTGTCCACGTTGCGTTTTGGGGCATTTCCTGTCACGGGCGCTAGGCCTACCCACACAAGTGAGGTATCATTTTTATCAGGAGACTTGGGGGAATGCTGGGTGGAAGGAAATTTGTGGCTCCTCTCTGATTCCAGAACTATCTGTCACCAAAATGTGAGGAAAAGTGTTTTTTTAGCCACATTTTGAGGTTTGCAAAGGATTCTGGGTAACAGAACCTGGTCAGAGCCCCACAAGTCACCCCATTCTGGATTCCCCTAGGTCTCTAGTTTTCAAAAATGCACAGGTTTGGTAGGTTTCCCTAGGTGCCGGCTGAGCTAGAGGCCAAAATCTACAGGTAGGCACTTTGCAAAAAACACCTCTGTTTTCTTTTAAAAAATGTGATGTGTCCACGTTGCGTTTTGGGGCATTTCCTGTCGCGGGCGCTAGGCCTACCCACACAAGTGAGGTATCATTTTTATCAGGAGACTTGGGGGAATGCTGGGTGGAAGGAAATTTGTGGCTCCTCTCTGATTCCAGAACTATCTGTCACCAAAATGTGAGGAAAATATATTTTTTTAGCCAAATTTTGAGGTTTGCAAAGGATTCTGGGTAACAGAACGTGGTCAGAGCCCCACAAATCACCCCATCTTGGATTCCCCTAGGTCTCTAGTTTTCAAAAATGCACAGGTTTGGTAGGTTTCCCTAGGTGCCGGCTGAGCTAGAGGCCAAAATCTACAGGTAGTCAGTTTGCAAAAAACACCTCTGTTTTCTTTCAAAAAATGTGATGTGTCCACGTTGCGTTTTGGGGCATTTCCTCTCACGGGCGCTAGGCCTACCCACACAAGTGAGGTATCATTTTTATCAGGAGACTTGGGGGAATGGTGGGTGGAAGGAAATTTGTGGCTCCTCTCTGATTCCAGAACTATCTGTCACCAAAATGTGAGGACAACGTGTTTTTTTAGCCAAATTTTGAGGTTTGCAAAGGATTCTGGGTAACAGAACCTGGTCAGAGCCCCACAAGTCACCCCATCTTGCATTCCCCTAGGTCTCGAGTTTTCAATAATGCACAGGTTTGGTAGGTTTCCTTAGGTGCCGGCTGAGCTAGAGGCCAAAAACTACAGGTAGGCACTTTGCAAAAAACACCTCTGTTTTCTTTAAAAAAAATTGATGTGTCCACGTTGCGTTTTGGGGCATTTCCTGTCATGGGCGCTATGCCTACGCACACAAGTGAGGTATCATTTTTATCAGGAGACTTGGGGGAATTCTGGGTGGAAGGAAATTTGTGGCTCCTCTCTGATTCCAGAACTATCTGTCACCAAAATGTGAGGAAAACGTGTTTTTTTAGCCAAATTTTGAGGTTTGCAAAGGATTCTGGTTAACAGAACCTGGTCAGAGCCCCACAAGTCACCCCATCTTGGATTCCCCTAGGTCTCTAGTTTTCAAAAATGCACAGGTTTGGTAGGTTTCCCTAGGTGCCGGCTGAGCTAGAGACCAAAATCTACAGGTAGGCACTTTGCAAAAAACACCTCTGTTTTCTTTAAAAAAATGTGATGTGTCCACGTTGCGTTTTGGGGCATTTCCTGTCGCGGGCGCTAGGCCTACCCACACAAGTGAGGTATCATTTTTATCAGGAGACTTGGGGGAATGGTGGGTGGAAGGAAATTTGTGGCTCCTCTCTGATTCCAGAACTATCTGTCACCAAAATGTGAGGACAACGTGTTTTTTTAGCCAAATTTTGAGGTTTGCAAAGGATTCTGGGTAACAGAACCTGGTCAGAGCCCCACAAGTCACCCCATCTTGCATTCCCCTAGGTCTCGAGTTTTCAATAATGCACAGGTTTGGTAGGTTTCCCTAGGTGCCGGCTGAGCTAGAGGCCAAAATCTACAGGTAGGCACTTTGCAAAAAACACCTCTGTTTTCTTTCAAAAAATGTGATTTGTCCACATTGCGTTTTGGGGCATTTCCTGTCACGGGCGCTAGGCCTACACACACAAGTGAGGTTTCATTTTTATCAGGAGACTTGGGGGAATTCTGGGTGGAAGGAAATTTGTGGCTCCTCTCTGATTCCAGAACTATCTGTCACCAAAATGTGAGGAAAAGTGTTTTTTTAGCCAAATCTTGAGGTTTGCAAAGGATTCTGGGTAACAGAACCTGGTCAGAGCCCCACAAGTCACCCCATTCTGGATTCCCCTAGGTCTCTAGTTTTCAAAAATGCACAGGTTTGGTAGGTTTCCCTAGGTGCCGGCTGAGCTAGAGGCCAAAATCTACAGGTAGGCACTTTGCAAAAAACACCTCTGTTTTCTTTAAAAAAATGTGATGTGTCCACGTTGCGTTTAGGGGCATTTCCTGTCGCGGGCGCTATCCTACCCACACAAGTGAGGTATCATTTTTATCAGGAGACCTGGGGGAATGCTGGGTGGAAGGAAATTTGTGGCTCCTCTCTGATTCCAGAACTATCTGTCACCAAAATGTGAGGAAAACATATTTCTTTAGCCAAATTTTGAGGTTTGCAAAGGATTCTGGGTAACAGAACGTGGTCAGAGCCCCACAAATCACCCCATCTTGGATTCCCCTAGGTCTCTAGTTTTTAAAAATGCACAGGTTTGGTAGGTTTCCCTAGGTGCCGGCTGAGCTAGAGGCCAAAATCTACAGGTAGTCAGTTTGCAAAAAACACCTCTGTTTTCATTCAAAAAATGTGATGTGTCCACGTTGCGTTTTGGGGGATTTCCTGTCACGGGCGCTAGGCCTACCCACACAAGTGAGGTATCATTTTTATCAGGAGACTTGGGGGAATGCTGGGTGGAAGGAAATTTGTGGCTCCTCTCTGATTCCAGAACTATCTGTCACCAAAATGTGAGGAAAACGTGTTTTTTTTAGGCAAATTTTGACGTTTGCAAAGGATTCTGGGTAACAGAACCTGGTCAGAGCCCCACAAGTCACCCCATCTTGGATTCCCCTAGGTCTCTAGTTTTCAAAAATGCACAGGTTTTCTAGGTTTCCCTTGGTGCCGGCTGAGCTAGAGGCCAAAATCTACAGGTAGGCACTTTGCAAAAAACACCTCTGTTTTCTTTAAAAAAATGTGATGTGTCCACGTTGCGTTTTGGGGCATTTCCTGTCACAGGCGCTAGGCCTACCCACACAAGTGAGGTATCATTTTTATCAGGAGACTTGGGGGAATGCTGGGTGGAAGGAAATTTGTGGCTCCTCTCTGATTCCAGAACTATCTGTCACCAAAATGTGAGGAAAACGTGTTTGTTTAGCCAAATTTTGAGGTTTGCAAAGGATTCTGGGTAACAGAATCTGGTCAGAGCCCCACAAGTCACCACATCTTGGATTCCCCAAGGTCTCTAGTTTTCAAAAATGCAGAGGTTTGGTAGGTTTCCCTAGGTGCCGGCTGAGCTAGAGGCCAAAATCTACAGGTAGGCACTTTGCAAAAAACACCTCTGTTTTCTTTAAAAAAATGTGATGTGTCCACGTTGCGTTTTGGGGCACTTCCTGTTGCGGGCGCTAGGCCTACCCACACAAGTGATGTATCATTTTTATCGGGAGATTTGGGGGAACGCTGGGTGGAGGGAAATTTGTGGCTCCTCTCTGATTCCAGAACTTTCTGTCACCAAAATTTGAGGAAAATGTGTATTTTTAGCCAAATTTTGAGGTTTGTAAAGGATTCTGGGTAACAGAACCTGGTCAGAGCCCCACAAGTCACCCCTTCGTGGATTCCCCTAGGTCTCTAGTTTTCAAAAATGCACAGGTTTGGTAGGTTTCCCTAGGTGCCGGCTGAGCTAGAGGCCAAAATCTACAGGTAGGCACTTTGCAAAAAACACCTCTGTTTTCTTTAAAAAAATGTGATGTGTCCACGTTGCGTTTTGGGGCATTTCCTGTCGCGGGCGATAGGCCAACCCACACAAGTGAGGTATCATTTTTATCAGGAGACTTGGGGGAATGCTGGGTGGTAGGAAATTTGTGGTTCCTCTCTGGTTCCAGAACTTTCTGTCACCAAAATGTGAGGACAATGTGTTTTTTTAGCCAAATTTTGAGGTTTGCAAAGGATTCTGGGTAACAGAACCTGGTCAGAGCCCCACAAGTCACCCCATCTTGGATTCCCCTAGGTCTCTAGTTTTAAAAAATGCACAGGTTTGGTAGGTTTCCCTAGGTGTCGGCTGAGCTAGAGGCCAAAATCTACAGGTAGGCACTTTGCAAAAAACACCTCTGTTTTCTTTCAAAAAATGTGATGTGTCCACGTTGCGTTTTGGGGCATTTCCTGTTGCGGGCGCTAGGCCTACCCACACAAGTGAGGTATCATTTTTATCAGGAGACTTGGGGGAATGCTGGGTGGAAGGAAATTTGTGGCTCCTCTCTGATTCCAGAACCATCTGTCACCAAAATGTGAGGACAAGGTGTTTTTTTAGCCAAATTTTGAGGTTTGCAAAGGATTCTGGGTAACAGAACCTGGTCAGAGCCCCACAAGTCACCCCATCTTGCATTCCCCTAGGTCTCTAATTTTCAAAAATGCACAGGTTTTGCAGGTTTCCCTAGGTGCCGGCTGAGCTAGAGGCCAAAATCTACAGGTAGGCACTTTGCAAAAAACACCTCTGTTTTCTTTAAAAAAATGTGATGTGTCCACGTTGCGTTTTGGGGCATTTCCTGTCACGGGCGCTAAGCCTACCCACACAAGTGATGTATCATTTTTATCAGGAGATTTGGGGGAACGCTGGGTGGAAGGAAATTTGTGGCTCCTCTCTGATTCCAGAAATATCTGTCACCAAATATGAGGAAAACGTGTTTTTTAGCCAAATTTTGAGGTTTGCAAAGGATTCTGGGTAACAGAACTTGGTCAGAACCCCACAAGTCACCCCATCTTGCATTCCCCAAGGTCTCTAGTTTTCAAAAATGCACAGGTTTGGTAGGTTTCCCTAGGTGCCGGCTGAGCTAGAGGCCAAAATCTACAGGTAGGCACTTTGCAAAAAACAACTCTGTTTTCTTTCAAAAAATGTGATGTGTCCACGTTGCGTTTTGGGGCATTTCCTGTCACGGGCGCTAGGCCTACCCACACAAGTGAGGTATCATTTTTATCAGGAGACTTGGGGGAATGCTGGGTGGAAGGAAATTTGTGGCTCCTCTCTGATTCCAGAACTATCTGTCACCAAAATGTGAGGAAAACGTATTTTTCTAGCCAAATTTTGAGGTTTGCAAAGGATTCTGGGTAACAGAACCTGGTCAGAGCCCCACAAGTCACCCCATCTTGGATTCCCCTAGGTCTCTAGTTTTCAAAAATGCACAGGTTTGGTAGGTTTCCCTAGGTGCCGGCTGAGCTAGAGGCCAAAATCTACAGGTAGTCACTTCGCAAAAAACACCTCTGTTTTCTTTAAAAAAATGTGATGTGTCCACGTTGCGTTTTGGGGCATTTCCTGTCACAGGCGCTAGGCCTACCCACACAAGTGAGGTATCATTTTTATCAGGAGACTTGGGGGAATGCTGGGTGGAAGGAAATTTGTGGCTCCTCTCTGATTCCAGAACTATCTGTCACCAAAATGTGAGGAAAACGTGTTTGTTTAGCCAAATTTTGAGGTTTGCAAAGGATTCTGGGTAACAGAACCTGGTCAGAGCCCCACAAGTCACCAAATCTTGGATTCCCCTAGGTCTCTAGTTTTCAAAAATGCAGAGGTTTGGTAGGTTTCCCTAGGTGCCGGCTGAGCTAGAGGCCAAAATCTACAGGTAGGAACTTTACAAAAAACACCTCTGTTTTCTTTAAAAAAATGTGATGTGTCCACGTTGCGTTTTGGGGCATTTCCTGTTGCGGGCGCTAGGCCTACCCACACAAGTGATGTATCATTTTTATCGGGAGATTTGGGGGAACACTGGGTGGAGGGAAATTTGTGGCTCCTCTCTGACTCCAGAACTTTCTGTCACCAAAATTTGAGGAAAATGTTTATTTTTAGCCAAATTTTGAGGTTTGCAAAGGATTCTGGGTAACAGAACCTGGTCAGAGCCCCACAAGTCACCTCATATTGGATTCCCCTAGGTCTCTAGTTTTCAAAAATGCACAGGTTTGGTATGTTTCCCTAGGTGCCGGCTGAGCTAGAGGCCAAAATCTACAGGTAGGCACTTTGCAAAAAACACCTCTGTTTTCTTTAAAAAAATGTGATGTGTCCACGTTGCGTTTTGGGGCATTTCCTGTTGCGGGCGCTAGGCCTACCCACACAAGTGATGTATCATTTTTATCGGGAGATTTGGGGGGACGCTGGGTGGAGGGAAATTTGTGGCTCCTCTCTGACTCCAGAACTTTCTGTCACCAAATTTGAGGAAAATGTGTATTTTAGCCAAATTTTGAGGTTTGCAAAGGATTCTGGGTAACAGAACCTGGTCAGAGCCCCACAAGTCACCCCATCTTGGATTCCCCTAGGTCTCTAGTTTTAAAAAATGCACAGGTTTGTTAGGTTTCCCTAGTTGCCGGCTGAGCTAGAGGCCAAAATCTACAGGTAGGCACTTTGCAAAAAACACCTCTGTTTTCTTTAAAAAAATGTGATGTGTCCACGTTGCGTTTTGGGGCATTTCCTGTCGCGGGCGATAGGCCAACCCACACAAGTGAGGTATCATTTTTATCAGGAGACTTGGGGGAATGCTGGGTGGAAGGAAATTTGTGGCTCCTCTCTGATTCCAGAACCATCTGTCACCAAAATGTGAGGACAATGTGTTTTTTTAGCCAAATTTTGAGGTTTGCAAAGGATTCTGGGTAACAGAACCAGGTCAGAGCCCCACAAGTCACCCCATCTTGGATTCCCCTAGGTCTCTAGTTTTAAAAAATGCACAGGTTTGGTAGGTTTCCCTAGGTGTCGGCTGAGCTAGAGGCCAAAATCTACAGGTAGGCACTTTGCAAAAAACACCTCTGTTTTCTTTCAAAAAATGTGATGTGTCCACGTTGCGTTTTGGGGCATTTCCTGTCACGGGCGCTAGGCCTACCCACACAAGTGAGGAATCATTTTTATCAGGAGACTTGGGGGAATGCTGGGTGGAAGGAAATTTGTGGCTCCTCTCTGATTCCAGAACTATCTGTCACCAAAATGTGAGGGAAAACGTATTTTTCTAGCCAAATTTTGAGGTTTGCAAAGGATTCTGGGTAACAGAACCTGGTCAGAGCCCCACAAGTCACCCCATCTTGGATTCCCCTAGGTCTCTAGTTTTCAAAAATGCACAGGTTTGGTAGGTTTCCCTAGGTGCCGGCTGAGCTAGAGGCCAAAATCTACAGGTAGTCACTTCGCAAAAAACACCTCTGTTTTCTTTAAAAAAATGTGATGTGTCCACGTTGCGTTTTGGGGCATTTCCTGTCACAGGCGCTAGGCCTACCCACACAAGTGAGGTATCATTTTTATCAGGAGACTTGGGGGAATGCTGGGAGGAAGGAAATTTGTGGCTCCTCTCTGATTCCAGAACTATCTGTCACCAAAATGTGAGGAAAACGTGTTTTTTTAGCCAAATTTTGAGGTTTGCAAAGGATTCTGGGTAACAGAACTTGGTCAGAACCCCACAAGTCACACCATCTTGCATTCCCCAAGGTCTCTAGTTTTCAAAAATGCACAGGTTTGGTAGGTTTCCCTAGGTGCCGGCTGAGCTAGAGGCCAAAATCTACAGGTAGGCAGTTTGCAAAAAACACCTCTGTTATCTTTCAAAAAATGTGATGTGTCCACGTTGCGTTTTGGGGCATTTCCTGTCACGGGCGCTAGGCCTACCCACACAAGTGAGGTATCATTTTTATCAGGAGACTTGGGGGAATGCTGGGTGGAAGGAAATTTGTGGCTCCTCTCTGATTCCAGAACCATCTGTCACCAAAATGTGAGGACAAGGTGTTTTTTTAGCCAAATTTTGAGGTTTGCAAAGGATTCTGGGTAACAGAACCTGGTCAGAGCCCCACAAGTCACCCCATCTTGGATTCCCCTAGGTCTCTAGTTTTCAAAAATGCACAGGTTTGGTAGGTTTCCCTAGGTGCCAGCTGAGCTAGAGGCCAAAATCTACAGGTAGTCACTTCGCAAAAAACACCTCTGTTTTCTTTCAAAAAATGTGATGTGTCCACGTTGCGTTTTGGGGCATTTCCTGTCACAGGCGCTAGGCCTACCCACACAAGTGAGGTATCATTTTTATCAGGAGACTTGGGGGAATGCTGGGTGGAAGGAAATTTGTGGCTCCTCTCTGATTCCAGAACTATCTGTCACCAAAATGTGAGGAAAACGTGTTTGTTTAGCCAAATTTTGAGGTTTGCAAAGGATTCTGGGTAACAGAACCTGGTCAGAGCCCCACAAGTCACCACATCTTGGATTCCCCTAGGTCTCTAGTTTTCAAAAATGCAGAGGTTTGGTAGGTTTCCCTAGGTGCCGGCTGAGCTAGAGGCCAAAATCTACAGGTAGGCACTTTGCAAAAAACACCTCTGTTTTCTTTAAAAAAATGTGATGTGTCCACGTTGCGTTTTGGGGCATTTCCTGTTGCGGGCGCTAGGCCTACCCACACAAGTGATGTATCATTTTTATCGGGAGATTTGGGGGAACGCTGGGTGGAGGGAAATTTGTGGCTCCTCTCTGACTCCAGAACTTTCTGACACCAAAATTTGAGGAAAATGTGTATTTTTAGCCAAATTTTGAGGTTTGCAAAGGATTCTGGGTAACAGAACCTGGTCAGAGCCCCACAAGTCACCTCATCTTGGATTCCCCTAGGTCTCTAGTTTTCAAAAATGCACAGGTTTGGTAGGTTTCCCTAGGTGCCGGCTGAGCTAGAGGCCAAAATCTACAGGTAGGCACTTTGCAAAAAACACCTCTGTTTTCTTTAAAAAAATGTGATGTGTCCACGTTGCGTTTTGGGGCATTTCCTGTTGCGGGCGCTAGGCCTCCCCACACAAGTGATGTATCATTTTTATCGGGAGATTTGGGGGGACGCTGGGTGGAGGGAAATTTGTGGCTCCTCTCTGACTCCAGAACTTTCTGTCACCAAATTTGAGGAAAATGTGTATTTTAGCCAAATTTTGAGGTTTGCAAAGGATTCTGGGTAACAGAACCTGGTCAGAGCCCCACAAGTCACCCCATCTTGGATTCCCCTAGGTCTCTAGTTTTAAAAAATGCACAGGTTTGGTAGGTTTCCCTATGTGCCGGCTGAGCTAGAGGCCAAAATCTACAGGTAGGCACTTTGCAAAAAACACCTCTGTTTTCTTTAAAAAAATGTGATGTGTCCACGTTGCGTTTTGGGGCATTTCCTGTCGCGGGCGATAGGCCAACCCACACAAGTGAGGTATCATTTTTATCAGGAGACTTGGGGGAATGCTGGGTGGAAGGAAATTTGTGGCTCCTCTCTGATTCCAGAAATATCTGTCACCAAATATGAGGAAAACGTGTTTTTTTAGCCAAATTTTGAGGATTGCAAAGGATTCTGGGTAACAGAACTTGGTCAGAACCCCACAAGTCACCCCATCTTGCATTCCCCAAGGTCTCTAGTTTTCAAAAATGCACAGGTTTGGTAGGTTTCCCTAGGTGCCGGCTGAGCTAGAGGCCAAAATCTACAGGTAGGCACTTTGCAAAAAACACCTCTGTTTTCTTTCAAAAAATGTGATGTGTCCACGTTGCGTTTTGGGGCATTTCCTGTCACGGGCGCTAGGCCTACCCACACAAGTGAGGAATCATTTTTATCAGGAGACTTGGGGGAATGCTGGGTGGAAGGAAATTTGTGGCTCCTCTCTGATTCCAGAACTATCTGTCACCAAAATGTGAGGAAAACGTATTTTTCTAGCCAAATTTTGAGGTTTGCAAAGGATTCTGGGTAACAGAACCTGGTCAGAGCCCCACAAGTCACCCCATCTTGGATTCCCCTAGGTCTCTAGTTTTCAAAAATGCACAGGTTTGGTAGGTTTCCCTAGGTGCCGGCTGAGCTGCCAAAATCTACAGGTAGTCACTTCGCAAAAAACACCTCTGTTTTCTTTAAAAAAATTTGATGTGTCCACGTTGCGTTTTGGGGCATTTCCCTGTCACAGGCGCTAGGCCTACCCACACAAGTGAGGTATCATTTTTATCAGGAGACTTGGGGGAATGCTGGGTGGAAGGAAATTTGTGGCTCCTCTCTGATTCCAGAACTATCTGTCACCAAAATGTGAGGAATAACGTGTTTGTTTAGCCAAATTTTGAGGTTTGCAAAGGATTCTGGGTAACAGAATCTGGTCAGAGCCCCACAAGTCACCACATCTTGGATTCCCCAAGGTCTCTAGTTTTCAAAAATGCAGAGGTTTGGTAGGTTTTCCCTAGGTGCCGGCTGAGCTAGAGGGCCAAAATCTACAGGTAGGCACTTTGCAAAAAACACCTCTGTTTTCTTTAAAAAAGTGTGATGTGTCCACGTTGCGTTTTGGGGCACTTCCTGTTGCGGGCGCTAGGCCTACCCACACAAGTGATGTATCATTTTTATCGGAAGATTTGGGGGGGAACGCTGGGTGGAGGGAAATTTGTGGCTCCTCTCTGATTCCAGAACTTTCTGTCACCAAAATTTGAGGAAAATGTGTATTTTAGCCAAATTTTTGAGGTTTGCAAAGGATTCTGGGGTAACAGAACCTGGTCAGAGCCCCACAAGTCACCCCTTCGTGGATTCCCCTAGGTCTCTAGTTTCAAAAATGCACAGGTTTGGTAGGTTTCCCTAGGTGCCGGCTGAGCTAGAGGCCAAAATCTACAGGTAGGCACTTTGCAAAAAACACCTCTGTTTTCTTTAAAAAAAATGTGATGTGTCCACGTTGCGTTTTGGGGCATTTCCTGTCGCGGGCGATAGGCCAACCCACACAAGTGAGGTATCATTTTTATCAGGAGACTTGGGGGAATGCTGGGTGGTAGGAAATTTGTGGTTCCTCTCTGGTTCCAGAACTTTCTGTCACCAAAATGTGAGGACAATGTGTTTTTTTAGCCAAATTTTGAGGTTGCAAAGGATTCTGGGTAACAGAACCTGGTCAGAGCCCCACAAGTCACCCCATCTTGGATTCCCCTAGGTCTCTAGTTTTAAAAATGCACAGGTTTGGTAGGTTTCCCTAGGTGGTCGGGCTGAGCTAGAGGCCAAATCTACAGGTAGGCACTTTGCAAAAAACACCTCTGTTTTCTTTCAAAAAAATGTGATGTGTCCACGTTACGTTTTGGGGCATTCCTGTCGCGGGCGCTAGGCCTACCCACACAAGTGAGGTATCATTTTTATCAGGAGACTTGGGGGAATGCTGGGTGGAAGGAAATTTGTGGCTCCTCTCTGATTCCAGAACCATCTGTCACCAAAATGTGAGGACAAGGTGTTTTTTTTAGCCAAATTTTGAGGTTTGCAAAGGATTCTGGGTAACAGAACCTGGTCAGAGCCCCACAAGTCACCCCATCTTGCATTCCCCTAGGTCTCTAATTTTCAAAAATGCACAGGTTTTGTAGGTTTCCCTAGGTGCCAGGCTGAGCTAGAGGCCAAAATCTACAGGTAGGCACTTTGCAAAAAACACCTCTGTTTTCTTTAAAAAAATGTGATGTGTCCACGTTGCGTTTTGGGGCATTTCCTGTCACGGGCGCTAAGCCTACCCACACAAGTGATGTATCATTTTTATCAGGAGATTTGGGGGAACGCTTGGGTGGAAGGAAATTTGTGGCTCCTCTCTGATTCCAGAAATATCTGTCACCAAATATGAGGGAAAACGTGTTTTTTTTTAGCCAAATTTTGAGGTTTGCAAAGGATTCTGGGTAACAGAACTTGGTCAGAAACCCCACAAGTCACCCCATCTTGCATTCCCCAAGGTCTCTAGTTTTAAAAAATGCACAGGTTTGGTAGGTTTCCCTAGGTGCCGGCTGAGCTAGAGGCCAAAATCTACAGGTAGGCACTTTGCAAAAAACAACTCTGTTTTCTTTCAAAAAATGTTATGTGTCCACGTTGCGTTTTGGGGCATTTCCTGTCACGGGCGCTAGGCCTACCCACACATGTGAGGTATCATTTTTATCAGGAGACTTAGGGGAATGCTGGGTGGAAGGAATTTGTGGCTCCTCTCTGATTCCAGAACTATCTGTCACCAAAATGTGAGGAGAAACGTATTTTTCTAGCCAAATTTTGAGGTTTGCAAAGGATTCTGGGTAACAGAACCTGGTCAGAGCCCCACAAGTCACCCCATCTTGGATTCCCCTAGGTCTCTAGTTTTCAAAAATGCACAGGTTTGGTAGGTTTCCCTAGGTGCCGGCTGAGCTAGAGGCCAAAATCTACAGGTAGTCACTTCGCAAAAAACACCTCTGTTTTCTTTAAAAAAATGTGATGTGTCCACGTTGCGTTTTGGGGCATTTCCTGTCACAGGCGCTAGGCCTACCCACACAAGTGAGGTATCATTTTTATCAGGAGACTTGGGGGAATGCTGGGTGGAAGGAAATTTGTGGCTCCTCTCTGATTCCAGAACTATCTGTCACCAAAATGTGAGGAAAACGTGTTTGTTTAGCCAAATTTTGAGGTTTGCAAAGGATTCTGGGTAACAGAATCTGGTCAGAGCCCCACAAGTCACCACATCTTGGATTCCCCAAGGTCTCTAGTTTTCAAAAATGCAGAGGTTTGGTAGGTTTCCCTAGGTGCCGGCTGAGCTAGAGGCCAAAATCTACAGGTAGGCACTTTGCAAAAAACACCTCTGTTTTCTTTAAAAAAATGTGATGTGTCCACGTTGCGTTTTGGGGCACTTCCTGTTGCGGGCGCTAGGCCTACCCACACAAGTGATGTATCATTTTTATCGGGAGATTTGGGGGGAACGCTGGGTGGAGGGAAATTTGTGGCTCCTCTCTGATTCCAGAACTTTCTGTCACCAAAATTTGAGGGAAAATGTGTATTTTTAGCCAAATTTTGAGGTTTGTAAAGGATTCTGGGTAACAGAACCTGGTCAGAGCCCCACAAGTCACCCCTTCGTGGATTCCCCTAGGTCTCTAGTTTTCAAAAATGCACAGGTTTGGTAGGTTTCCCTAGGTGCCGGCTGAGCTAGAGGCCAAAATCTACAGGTAGGCACTTTGCAAAAAACACCTCTGTTTTCTTTAAAAAAATGTGATGTGTCCACGTTGCGTTTTGGGGCATTTCCTGTCGCGGGCGATAGGCCAACCCACACAAGTGAGGTATCATTTTTATCAGGAGACTTGGGGGAATGCTGGGTGGTAGGAAATTTGTGGTTCCTCTCTGGTTCCAGAACTTTCTGTCACCAAAATGTGAGGACAATGTGTTTTTTTAGCCAAATTTTGAGGTTTGCAAAGGATTCTGGGTAACAGAACCTGGTCAGAGCCCCACAAGTCACCCCATCTTGGATTCCCCTAGGTCTCTAGTTTTAAAAAATGCACAGGTTTGGTAGGTTTCCCTAGGTTGTCGGCTGAGCTAGAGGCCAAAATCTACAGGTAGGCACTTTGCAAAAAACACCTCTGTTTTCTTTCAAAAAATGTGATGTGTCCACGTTGCGTTTTGGGGCATTTCCTGTCGCGGGCGCTAGGCCTACCCACACAAGTGAGGTATCATTTTTATCAGGAGACTTGGGGGAATGCTGGGTGGAAGGAAATTTGTGGCTCCTCTCTGATTCCAGAACCATCTGTCACCAAAATGTGAGGACAAGGTCTTTTTTTAGCCAAATTTTGACGTTTGGAAAGGATTCTGGGTATCAGAACCTGGTCAGAGCCCCACAAGTCACCCCATCTTGCATTCCCCTAGGTCTCTAATTTTCAAAAATGCACAGGTTTTGTAGGTTTCCCTAGGTGCCGGCTGAGCTAGAGGCCAAAATCTACAGGTAGGCACTTTGCAAAAAACACCTCTGTTTTCTTTAAAAAAAATGTGATGTGTCCACGTTGCGTTTTGGGGCATTTCCTGTCACGGGCGCTAAGCCTACCCACACAAGTGATGTATCATTTTTATCAGGAGATTTGGGGGAACGCTGGGTGGAAGGAAATTTGTGGCTCCTCTCTGATTCCAGAAATATCTGTCACCAAATATGAGGAAAACGTGTTTTTTAGCCAAATTTTGAGGTTTGCAAAGGATTCTGGGTAACAGAACTTGGTCAGAACCCCACAAGTCACCCCATCTTGCATTCCCCAAGGTCTCTAGTTTTCAAAAATGCACAGGTTTGGTAGGTTTCCCTAGGTGCCGGCTGAGCTAGAGGCCAAAATCTACAGGTAGGCACTTTGCAAAAAACAACTCTGTTTTCTTTCAAAAAATGTGATGTGTCCACGTTGCGTTTTGGGGCATTTCCTGTCACGGGCGCTAGGCCTACCCACACAAGTGAGGTATCATTTTTATCAGGAGACTTGGGGGAATGCTGGGTGGAAGGAAATTTGTGGCTCCTCTCTGATTCCAGAACTATCTGTCACCAAAATGTGAGGAAAACGTATTTTTCTAGCCAAATTTTGAGGTTTGCAAAGGATTCTGGGTAACAGAACCTGGTCAGAGCCCCACAAGTCACCCCATCTTGGATTCCCCTAGGTCTCTAGTTTTCAAAAATGCACAGGTTTGGTAGGTTTCCCTAGGTGCCGGCTGAGCTAGAGGCCAAAATCTACAGGTAGTCACTTCGCAAAAAACACCTCTGTTTTCTTTAAAAAAATGTGATGTGTCCACGTTGCGTTTTGGGGCATTTCCTGTCACAGGCGCTAGGCCTACCCACACAAGTGAGGTATCATTTTTATCAGGAGACTTGGGGGAATGCTGGGTGGAAGGAAATTTGTGGCTCCTCTCTGATTCCAGAACTATCTGTCACCAAAATGTGAGGAAAACATGTTTGTTTAGCCAAATTTTGAGGTTTGCAAAGGATTCTGGGTAACAGAACCTGGTCAGAGCCCCACAAGTCACCACATCTTGGATTCCCCTAGGTCTCTAGTTTTCAAAAATGCAGAGGTTTGGTAGGTTTCCCTAGGTGCCGGCTGAGCTAGAGGCCAAAATCTACAGGTAGGAACTTTACAAAAAACACCTCTGTTTTCTTTAAAAAAATGTGATGTGTCCACGTTGCGTTTTGGGGCATTTCCTGTTGCGGGCGCTAGGCCTACCCACACAAGTGATGTATCATTTTTATCGGGAGATTTGGGGGAACGCTGGGTGGAGGGAAATTTGTGGCTCCTCTCTGACTCCAGAACTTTCTGTCACCAAAATTTGAGGAAAATGTGTATTTTTAGCCAAATTTTGAGGTTTGCAAAGGATTCTGGGTAACAGAACCTGGTCAGAGCCCCACAAGTCACCTCATCTTGGATTCCCCTAGGTCTCTAGTTTTCAAAAATGCACAGGTTTGGTAGGTTTCCCTAGGTGCCGGCTGAGCTAGAGGCCAAAATCTACAGGTAGGCACTTTGCAAAAAACACCTCTGTTTTCTTTAAAAAAATGTGATGTGTCCACGTTGCGTTTTGGGGCATTTCCTGTTGCGGGCGCTAGGCCTACCCACACAAGTGATGTATCATTTTTATCGGGAGATTTGGGGGGACGCTGGGTGGAGGGAAATTTGTGGCTCCTCTCTGACTCCAGAACTTTCTGTCACCAAATTTGAGGAAAATGTGTATTTTAGCCAAATTTTGAGGTTTGCAAAGGATTCTGGGTAACAGAACCTGGTCAGAGCCCCACAAGTCACCCCATCTTGGATTCCCCTAGGTCTCTAGTTTTAAAAAATGCACAGGTTTGGTAGGTTTCCCTAGGTGCCGGCTGAGCTAGAGGCCAAAATCTACAGGTAGGCACTTTGCAAAAAACACCTCTGTTTTCTTTAAAAAAATGTGATGTGTCCACGTTGCGTTTTGGGGCATTTCCTGTCGCGGGCGATAGGCCAACCCACACAAGTGAGGTATCATTTTTATCAGGAGACTTGGGGGAATGCTGGGTGGAAGGAAATTTGTGGCTCCTCTCTGATTCCAGAACCATCTGTCACCAAAATGTGAGGACAAGGTGTTTTTTTAGCCAAATTTTGAGGTTTGCAAAGGATTCTGGGTAACAGAACCTGGTCAGAGCCCCACAAGTCACCCCATCTTGCATTCCCCTAGGTCTCTAATTTTCAAAAATGCACAGGTTTTGTAGGTTTCCCTAGGTGCCGGCTGAGCTAGAGGCCAAAATCTACAAGTAGGCACTTTGCAAAAAACACCTCTGTTTTCTTTAAAAAAATGTGATGTGTCCACGTTGCGTTTTGGGGCATTTCCTGTCACGGGCGCTAAGCCTACCCACACAAGTGATGTATCATTTTTATCAGGAGATTTGGGGGAACGCTGGGTGGAAGGAAATTTGTGGCTCCTCTCTGATTCCAGAAATATCTGTCACCAAATATGAGGAAAACGTGTTTTTTTAGCCAAATTTTGAGGTTTGCAAAGGATTCTGGGTAACAGAACTTGGTCAGAACCCCACAAGTCACCCCATCTTGCATTCCCCAAGGTCTCTAGTTTTCAAAAATGCACAGGTTTGGTAGGTTTCCCTAGGTGCCGGCTGAGCTAGAGGCCAAAATCTACAGGTAGGCACTTTGCAAAAAACAACTCTGTTTTCTTTCAAAAAATGTGATGTGTCCACGTTGCGTTTTGGGGCATTTCCTGTCACGGGCGCTAGGCCTACCCACACAAGTGAGGTATCATTTTTATCAGGAGACTTGGGGGAATGCTGGGTGGAAGGAAATTTGTGGCTCCTCTCTGATTCCAGAACTATCTGTCACCAAAATGTGAGGAAAACGTATTTTTCTAGCCAAATTTTGAGGTTTGCAAAGGATTCTGGGTAACAGAACCTGGTCAGAGCCCCACAAGTCACCCCATCTTGGATTCCCCTAGGTCTCTAGTTTTCAAAAATGCACAGGTTTGGTAGGTTTCCCTAGGTGCCGGCTGAGCTAGAGGCCAAAATCTACAGGTAGTCACTTCGCAAAAAACACATCTGTTTTCTTTAAAAAAATGTGATGTGTCCACGTTGCGTTTTGGGGCATTTCCTGTCACAGGCGCTAGGCCTACCCACACAAGTGAGGTATCATTTTTATCAGGATACTTGGGGGAATGCTGGGAGGAAGGAAATTTGTGGCTCCTCTCTGATTCCAGAACTATCTGTCACCAAAATGTGAGGAAAACGTGTTTGTTTAGCCAAATTTTGAGGTTTGCAAAGGATTCTGGGTAACAGAACCTGGTCAGAGCCCCACAAGTCACCACATCTTGGATTCCCCTAGGTCTCTAGTTTTCAAAAATGCAGAGGTTTGGTAGGTTTCCCTAGGTGCTGGCTGAGCTAGAGGCCAAAATCTACAGGTAGGAACTTTACAAAAAACACCTCTGTTTTCATTAAAAAAATGTGATGTGTCCACGTTGCGTTTTGGGGCATTTCCTGTTGCGGGCGCTAGGCCTACCCACACAAGTGATGTATCATTTTTATCGGGAGATTTGGGGGAACGCTGGGTGGAGGGAAATTTGTGGCTCCTCTCTGACTCCAGAACTTTCTGTCACCAAAATTTGAGGAAAATGTGTATCTTTAGCCAAATTTTGAGGTTTGCAAAGGATTCTGGGTAACAGAACCTGGTCAGAGCCCCACAAGTCACCTCATCTTGGATTCCCCTAGGTCTCTAGTTTTCAAAAATGCACAGGTTTGGTAGGTTTCCCTAGGTGCCGGCTGAGCTAGAGGCCAAAATCTACAGGTAGGCACTTTGCAAAAAACACCTCTGTTTTCTTTAAAAAAATGTGATGTGTCCACGTTGCGTTTTGGGGCATTTCCTGTTGCGGGCGCTAGGCCTACCCACACAAGTGATGTATCATTTTTATCGGGAGATTTGGGGGGACGCTGGGTGGAGGGAAATTTGTGGCTCCTCTCTGACTCCAGAACTTTCTGTCACCAAATTTGAGGAAAATGTGTATTTTAGCCAAATTTTGAGGTTTGCAAAGGATTCTGGGTAACAGAACCTGGTCAGAGCCCCACAAGTCACCCCATCTTGGATTCCCCTAGGTCTCTAGTTTTAAAAAATGCACAGGTTTGGTAGGTTTCCCTAGGTGCCGGCTGAGCTAGAGGCCAAAATCTACAGGTAGGCACTTTGCAAAAAACACCTCTGTTTTCTTTAAAAAAATGTGATGTGTCCACGTTGCGTTTTGGGGCATTTCCTGTCGCGGGCGATAGGCCAACCCACACAAGTGAGGTATCATTTTTATCAGGAGACTTGGGGGAATGCTGGGTGGAAGGAAATTTGTGGCTCCTCTCTGATTCCAGAACCATCTGTCACCAAAATGTGAGGACAATGTGTTTTTTTAGCCAAATTTTGAGGTTTGCAAAGGATTCTGGGTAACAGAACCAGGTCAGAGCCCCACAAGTCACCCCATCTTGGATTCCCCTAGGTCTCTAGTTTTAAAAAATGCACAGGTTTGGTAGGTTTCCCTAGGTGTCGGCTGAGCTAGAGGCCAAAATCTACAAGTAGGCACTTTGCAAAAAACACCTCTGTTTTCTTTCAAAAAATGTGATGTGTCCACGTTGCGTTTTGGGGCATTTCCTGTCGCGGGCGCTAGGCCTACCCACACAAGTGAGGTATCATTTTTATCAGGAGACTTGGGGGAATGCTGGGTGGAAGGAAATTTGTGGCTCCTCTCTGATTCCAGAACCATCTGTCACCAAAATGTGAGGACAAGGTGTTTTTTTAGCCAAATTTTGAGGTTTGCAAAGGATTCTGGGTAACAGAACCTGGTCAGAGCCCCACAAGTCACCCCATCTTGCATTCCCCTAGGTCTCTAATTTTCAAAAATGCACAGGTTTTGTAGGTTTCCCTAGGTGCCGGCTGAGCTAGAGGCCAAAATCTACAAGTAGGCACTTTGCAAAAAACACCTCTGTTTTCTTTAAAAAAATGTGATGTGTCCACGTTGCGTTTTGGGGCATTTCCTGTCACGGGCGCTAAGCCTACCCACACAAGTGATGTATCATTTTTATCAGGAGATTTGGGGGAACGCTGGGTGGAAGGAAATTTGTGGCTCCTCTCTGATTCCAGAAATATCTGTCACCAAATATGAGGAAAACGTGTTTTTTTAGCCAAATTTTGAGGTTTGCAAAGGATTCTGGGTAACAGAACTTGGTCAGAACCCCACAAGTCACCCCATCTTGCATTCCCCAAGGTCTCTAGTTTTCAAAAATGCACAGGTTTGGTAGGTTTCCCTAGGTGCCGGCTGAGCTAGAGGCCAAAATCTACAGGTAGGCACTTTGCAAAAAACAACTCTGTTTTCTTTCAAAAAATGTGATGTGTCCACGTTGCGTTTTGGGGCATTTCCTGTCACGGGCGCTAGGCCTACCCACACAAGTGAGGTATCATTTTTATCAGGAGACTTGGGGGAATGCTGGGTGGAAGGAAATTTGTGGCTCCTCTCTGATTCCAGAACTATCTGTCACCAAAATGTGAGGAAAACGTATTTTTCTAGCCAAATTTTGAGGTTTGCAAAGGATTCTGGGTAACAGAACCTGGTCAGAGCCCCACAAGTCACCCCATCTTGGATTCCCCTAGGTCTCTAGTTTTCAAAAATGCACAGGTTTGGTAGGTTTCCCTAGGTGCCGGCTGAGCTAGAGGCCAAAATCTACAGGTAGTCACTTCGCAAAAAACACATCTGTTTTCTTTAAAAAAATGTGATGTGTCCACGTTGCGTTTTGGGGCATTTCCTGTCACAGGCGCTAGGCCTACCCACACAAGTGAGGTATCATTTTTATCAGGATACTTGGGGGAATGCTGGGAGGAAGGAAATTTGTGGCTCCTCTCTGATTCCAGAACTATCTGTCACCAAAATGTGAGGAAAACGTGTTTGTTTAGCCAAATTTTGAGGTTTGCAAAGGATTCTGGGTAACAGAACCTGGTCAGAGCCCCACAAGTCACCACATCTTGGATTCCCCTAGGTCTCTAGTTTTCAAAAATGCAGAGGTTTGGTAGGTTTCCCTAGGTGCTGGCTGAGCTAGAGGCCAAAATCTACAGGTAGGAACTTTACAAAAAACACCTCTGTTTTCATTAAAAAAATGTGATGTGTCCACGTTGCGTTTTGGGGCATTTCCTGTTGCGGGCGCTAGGCCTACCCACACAAGTGATGTATCATTTTTATCGGGAGATTTGGGGGAACGCTGGGTGGAGGGAAATTTGTGGCTCCTCTCTGACTCCAGAACTTTCTGTCACCAAAATTTGAGGAAAATGTGTATCTTTAGCCAAATTTTGAGGTTTGCAAAGGATTCTGGGTAACAGAACCTGGTCAGAGCCCCACAAGTCACCTCATCTTGGATTCCCCTAGGTCTCTAGTTTTCAAAAATGCACAGGTTTGGTAGGTTTCCCTAGGTGCCGGCTGAGCTAGAGGCCAAAATCTACAGGTAGGCACTTTGCAAAAAACACCTCTGTTTTCTTTAAAAAAATGTGATGTGTCCACGTTGCGTTTTGGGGCATTTCCTGTTGCGGGCGCTAGGCCTACCCACACAAGTGATGTATCATTTTTATCGGGAGATTTGGGGGGACGCTGGGTGGAGGGAAATTTGTGGCTCCTCTCTGACTCCAGAACTTTCTGTCACCAAATTTGAGGAAAATGTGTATTTTAGCCAAATTTTGAGGTTTGCAAAGGATTCTGGGTAACAGAACCTGGTCAGAGCCCCACAAGTCACCCCATCTTGGATTCCCCTAGGTCTCTAGTTTTAAAAAATGCACAGGTTTGGTAGGTTTCCCTAGGTGCCGGCTGAGCTAGAGGCCAAAATCTACAGGTAGGCACTTTGCAAAAAACACCT
Organism: Pleurodeles waltl; assembly: GCF_031143425.1. Taxonomy (NCBI): domain Eukaryota; kingdom Metazoa; phylum Chordata; class Amphibia; order Caudata; family Salamandridae; genus Pleurodeles; species Pleurodeles waltl. The sequence continues at coordinate 193,418 of NW_027149866.1, read as the reverse complement.
CTGTTTTCTTTAAAAAAATGTGATGTGTCCACGTTGCGTTTTGGGGCATTTCCTGTCGCGGGCGATAGGCCAACCCACACAAGTGAGGTATCATTTTTATCAGGAGACTTGGGGGAATGCTGGGTGGAAGGAAATTTGTGGCTCCTCTCTGATTCCAGAAATATCTGTCACCAAATATGAGGAAAACGTGTTTTTTTAGCCAAATTTTGAGGTTTGCAAAAGATTCTGGGTAACAGAACTTGGTCAGAACCCCACAAGTCACCCCATCTTGCATTCCCCAAGGTCTCTAGTTTTCAAAAATGCACAGGTTTGGTAGGTTTCCCTAGGTGCCGGCTGAGCTAGAGGCCAAAATCTACAGGTAGGCACTTTGCAAAAAACACCTCTGTTTTCTTTCAAAAAATGTGATGTGTCCACGTTGCGTTTTGGGGCATTTCCTGTCACGGGCGCTAGGCCTACCCACACAAGTGAGGAATCATTTTTATCAGGAGACTTGGGGGAATGCTGGGTGGAAGGAAATTTGTGGCTCCTCTCTGATTCCAGAACTATCTGTCACCAAAATGTGAGGAAAACGTATTTTTCTAGCCAAATTTTGAGGTTTGCAAAGGATTCTGGGTAACAGAACCTGGTCAGAGCCCCACAAGTCACCCCATCTTGGATTCCCCTAGGTCTCTAGTTTTCAAAAATGCACAGGTTTGGTAGGTTTCCCTAGGTGCCGGCTGAGCTAGAGGCCAAAATCTACAGGTAGTCACTTCGCAAAAAACACCTCTGTTTTCTTTAAAAAAATGTGATGTGTCCACGTTGCGTTTTGGGGCATTTCCTGTCACAGGCGCTAGGCCTACCCACACAAGTGAGGTATCATTTTTATCAGGAGACTTGGGGGAATGCTGGGTGGAAGGAAATTTGTGGCTCCTCTCTGATTCCAGAACTATCTGTCACCAAAATGTGAGGAAAACGTGTTTGTTTAGCCAAATTTTGAGGTTTGCAAAGGATTCTGGGTAACAGAATCTGGTCAGAGCCCCACAAGTCACCACATCTTGGATTCCCCAAGGTCTCTAGTTTTAAAAAATGCAGAGGTTTGGTAGGTTTCCCTAGGTGCCGGCTGAGCTAGAGGCCAAAATCTACAGGTAGGCACTTTGCAAAAAACACCTCTGTTTTCTTTAAAAAAATGTGATGTGTCCACGTTGCGTTTTGGGGCACTTCCTGTTGCGGGCGCTAGGCCTACCCACACAAGTGATGTATCATTTTTATCGGGAGATTTGGGGGAACGCTGGGTGGAGGGAAATTTGTGGCTCCTCTCTGATTCCAGAACTTTCTGTCACCAAAATTTGAGGAAAATGTGTATTTTTAGCCAAATTTTGAGGTTTGCAAAGGATTCTGGGTAACAGAACCTGGTCAGAGCCCCACAAGTCACCCCATCTTGCATTCCCCTAGGTCTCTAATTTTCAAAAATGCACAGGTTTTGTAGGTTTCCCTAGGTGCCGGCTGAGCTAGAGGCCAAAATCTACAGGTAGGCACTTTGCAAAAAACACCTCTGTTTTCTTTAAAAAAATGTGATGTGTCCACGTTGCGTTTTGGGGCATTTCCTGTCGCGGGCGATAGGCCAACCCACACAAGTGAGGTATCATTTTTATCAGGAGACTTGGGGGAATGCTGGGTGGTAGGAAATTTGTGGTTCCTCTCTGGTTCCAGAACTTTCTGTCACCAAAATGTGAGGACAATGTGTTTTTTTAGCCAAATTTTGAGGTTTGCAAAGGATTCTGGGTAACAGAACCTGGTCAGAGCCCCACAAGTCACCCCATCTTGGATTCCCCTAGGTCTCTAGTTTTAAAAAATGCACAGGTTTGGTAGGTTTCCCTAGGTGTCGGCTGAGCTAGAGGCCAAAATCTACAGGTAGGCACTTTGCAAAAAACACCTCTGTTTTCTTTCAAAAAATGTGATGTGTCCACGTTACGTTTTGGGGCATTTCCTGTCGCGGGCGCTAGGCCTACCCACACAAGTGAGGTATCATTTTTATCAGGAGACTTGGGGGAATGCTGGGTGGAAGGAAATTTGTGGCTCCTCTCTGATTCCAGAACCATCTGTCACCAAAATGTGAGGACAAGGTGTTTTTTTAGCCAAATTTTGAGGTTTGCAAAGGATTCTGGGTAACAGAACCTGGTCAGAGCCCCACAAGTCACCCCATCTTGCATTCCCCTAGGTCTCTAATTTTCAAAAATGCACAGGTTTTGTAGGTTTCCCTAGGTGCCGGCTGAGATAGAGGCCAAAATCTACAGGTAGGCACTTTGCAAAAAACACCTCTGTTTTCTTTAAAAAAATGTGATGTGTCCACGTTGCATTTTGGGGCATTTCCTGTCACGGGCGCTAAGCCTACCCACACAAGTGATGTATCATTTTTATCAGGAGATTTGGGGGAACGCTGGGTGGAAGGAAATTTGTGGCTCCTCTCTGATTCCAGAAATATCTGTCACCAAATATGAGGAAAACGTGTTTTTTTAGCCAAATTTTGAGGTTTGCAAAGGATTCTGGGTAACAGAACTTGGTCAGAACCCCACAAGTCACCCCATCTTGCATTCCCCAAGGTCTCTAGTTTTCAAAAATGCACAGGTTTGGTAGGTTTCCCTAGGTGCCGGCTGAGCTAGAGGCCAAAATCTACAGGTAGGCACTTTGCAAAAAACAACTCTGTTTTCTTTCAAAAAATGTGATGTGTCCACGTTGCGTTTTGGGGCATTTCCTGTCACAGGCGCTAGGCCTACCCACACAAGTGAGGTATCATTTTTATCAGGAGACTTGGGGGAATGCTGGGTGGAAGGAAATTTGTGGCTCCTCTCTGATTCCAGAACTATCTGTCACCAAAATGTGAGGAAAACGTGTTTGTTTAGCCAAATTTTGAGGTTTGCAAAGGATTCTGGGTAACAGAACCTGGTCAGAGCCCCACAAGTCACCACATCTTGGATTCCCCTAGGTCTCTATTTTTCAAAAATGCAGAGGTTTGGTAGGTTTCCCTAGGTGCCGGCTGAGCTAGAGGCCAAAATCTACAGGTAGGAACTTTACAAAAAACACCTCTGTTTTCTTTAAAAAAATGTGATGTGTCCACGTTGCGTTTTGGGGCATTTCCTGTTGCGGGCGCTAGGCCTACCCACACAAGTGATGTATCATTTTTATCGGGAGATTTGGGGGAACGCTGGGTGGAGGGAAATTTGTGGCTCCTCTCTGACTCCAGAACTTTCTGTCACCAAAATTTGAGGAAAATGTGTATTTTTAGCCAAATTTTGAGGTTTGCAAAGGATTCTGGGTAACAGAACCTGGTCAGAGCCCCACAAGTCACCTCATCTTGGATTCCCCTAGGTCTCTAGTTTTCAAAAATGCACAGGTTTGGTAGGTTTCCCTAGGTGCCGGCTGAGCTAGAGGCCAAAATCTACAGGTAGGCACTTTGCAAAAAACACCTCGGTTTTCTTTCAAAAAATGTGATGTGTCCACGTTGCGTTTTGGGGCATTTCCTGTCGCGGGCGATAGGCCAACCCACACAAGTGAGGTATCATTTTTATCAGGAGACTTGGGGGAATGCTGGGTGGAAGGAAATTTGTGGCTCCTCTCTGATTCCAGAACTATCTGTCACCAAAATGTGAGGAAAACGTATTTTTCTAGCCAAATTTTGAGGTTTGCAAAGGATTCTGGGTAACAGAACCTGGTCAGAGCCCCACAAGTCACCCCATCTTGGATTCCCCTAGGTCTCTAGTTTTCAAAAATGCACAGGTTTGGTAGGTTTCCCTAGGTGCCGGCTGAGCTAGAGGCCAAAATCTACAGGTAGTCACTTCGCAAAAAACACCTCTGTTTTCTTTAAAAAAATGTGATGTGTCCACGTTGCGTTTTGGGGCATTTCCTGTCACAGGCGCTAGGCCTACCCACACAAGTGAGGTATCATTTTTATCAGGAGACTTGGGGGAATGCTGGGTGGAAGGAAATTTGTGGCTCCTCTCTGATTCCAGAACTATCTGTCACCAAAATGTGAGGAAAACGTGTTTGTTTAGCCAAATTTTGAGGTTTGCAAAGGATTCTGGGTAACAGAACCTGGTCAGAGCCCCACAAGTCACCACATCTTGGATTCCCCTAGGTCTCTATTTTTCAAAAATGCAGAGGTTTGGTAGGTTTCCCTAGGTGCCGGCTGAGCTAGAGGCCAAAATCTACAGGTAGGAACTTTACAAAAAACACCTCTGTTTTCTTTAAAAAAATGTGATGTGTCCACGTTGCGTTTTGGGGCATTTCCTGTTGCGGGCGCTAGGCCTACCCACACAAGTGATGTATCATTTTTATCGGGAGATTTGGGGGAACGCTGGGTGGAGGGAAATTTGTGGCTCCTCTCTGACTCCAGAACTTTCTGTCACCAAAATTTGAGGAAAATGTGTATTTTTAGCCAAATTTTGAGGTTTGCAAAGGATTCTGGGTAACAGAACTTGGTCAGAACCCCACAAGTCACCCCATCTTGCATTCCCCAAGGTCTCTAGTTTTCAAAAATGCACAGGTTTGGTAGGTTTCCCTAGGTGCCGGCTGAGCTAGAGGCCAAAATCTACAGGTAGGCACTTTGCAAAAAACACCTCTGTTTTCTTTCAAAAAATGTGATGTGTCCACGTTACGTTTTGGGGCATTTCCTGTCGCGGGCGCTAGGCCTATCCACACAAGTGAGGTATCATTTTTATCAGGAGACTTGGGGGAATGCTGGGTGGAAGGAAATTTGTGGCTCCTCTCTGATTCCAGAACCATCTGTCACCAAAATGTGAGGACAAGGTGTTTTTTTAGCCAAATTTTGAGGTTTGCAAAGGATTCTGGGTAACAGAACCTGGTCAGAGCCCCACAAGTCACCCCATCTTGCATTCCCCTAGGTCTCTAATTTTCAAAAATGCACAGGTTTTGTAGGTTTCCCTAGGTGCCGGCTGAGCTAGAGGCCAAAATCTACAGGTAGGCACTTTGCAAAAAACACCTCTGTTTTCTTTAAAAAAATGTGATGTGTCCACGTTGCGTTTTGGGGCATTTCCTGTCACGGGCGCTAAGCCTACCCACACAAGTGATGTATCATTTTTATCAGGAGATTTGGGGGAACGCTGGGTGGAAGGAAATTTGTGGCTCCTCTCTGATTCCAGAAATATCTGTCACCCAATATGAGGAAAACGTGTTTATTTAGCCAAATTTTGAGGTTTGCAAAGGATTCTGGGTAACAGAACTTGGTCAGAACCCCACAAGTCACCCCATCTTGCATTCCCCAAGGTCTCTAGTTTTCAAAAATGCACAGGTTTGGTAGGTTTCCCTAGGTGCCGGCTGAGCTAGAGGCCAAAATCTACAGGTAGGCACTTTGCAAAAAACAACTCTGTTTTCTTTCAAAAAATGTGATGTGTCCACGTTGCGTTTTGGGGCATTTCCTGTCACAGGCGCTAGGCCTACCCACACAAGTGAGGTATCATTTTTATCAGGAGACTTGGGGGAATGCTGGGTGGAAGGAAATTTGTGGCTCCTCTCTGATTCCAGAACTATCTGTCACCAAAATGTGAGGAAAACGTGTTTGTTTAGCCAAATTTTGAGGTTTGCAAAGGATTCTGGGTAACAGAACCTGGTCAGAGCCCCACAAGTCACCACATCTTGGATTCCCCTAGGTCTCTATTTTTCAAAAATGCAGAGGTTTGGTAGGTTTCCCTAGGTGCCGGCTGAGCTAGAGGCCAAAATCTACAGGTAGGAACTTTACAAAAAACACCTCTGTTTTCTTTAAAAAAATGTGATGTGTCCACGTTGCGTTTTGGGGCATTTCCTGTTGCGGGCGCTAGGCCTACCCACACAAGTGATGTATCATTTTTATCGGGAGATTTGGGGGAACGCTGGGTGGAGGGAAATTTGTGGCTCCTCTCTGACTCCAGAACTTTCTGTCACCAAAATTTGAGGAAAATGTGTATTTTTAGCCAAATTTTGAGGTTTGCAAAGGATTCTGGGTAACAGAACCTGGTCAGAGCCCCACAAGTCACCTCATCTTGGATTCCCCTAGGTCTCTAGTTTTCAAAAATGCACAGGTTTGGTAGGTTTCCCTAGGTGCCGGCTGAGCTAGAGGCCAAAATCTACAGGTAGGCACTTTGCAAAAAACACCTCTGTTTTCTTTCAAAAAATGTGATGTGTCCACGTTGCGTTTTGGGGCATTTCCTGTCGCGGGCGATAGGCCAACCCACACAAGTGAGGTATCATTTTTATCAGGAGACTTGGGGGAATGCTGGGTGGAAGGAAATTTGTGGCTCCTCTCTGATTCCAGAAATATCTGTCACCAAATATGAGGAAAACGTGTTTTTTTAGCCAAATTTTGAGGTTTGCAAAGGATTCTGGGTAACAGAACTTGGTCAGAACCCCACAAGTCACCCCATCTTGCATTCCCCAAGGTCTCTAGTTTTAAAAAATGCACAGGTTTGGTAGGTTTCCTTAGGTGCCGGCTGAGCTAGAGGCCAAAATCTACAGGTAGGCACTTTGCAAAAAACACCTCTGTTTTCTTTAAAAAAATGTGATGTGTCCACGTTGCGTTTTGGGGCATTTCCTGTCGCGGGCGATAGGCCAACCCACACAAGTGAGGTATCATTTTTATCAGGAGACTTGGGGGAATGCTGGGTGGATGGAAATTTGTGGCTCCTCTCTGGTTCCAGAACTTTCTGTCACCAAAATGTGAGGACAATGTGTTTTTTTAGCCAAATTTTGAGGTTTGCAAAGGATTCTGGGTAACAGAACCTGGTCAGAGCCCCACAAGTCACCCCATCTTGGATTCCCCTAGGTCTCTAGTTTTAAAAAATGCACAGGTTTGGTAGGTTTCCCTAGGTGCCGGCTGAGCTAGATGCCAAAATCTACAGGTAGGCACTTTGCAAAAAACACCTCTGTTTTCTTTAAAAAAATGTGATGTGTCCACGTTGCGTTTTGGGGCATTTCCTGTCGCGGGCGCTAGGCCTACCCACACAAGTGAGGTATCATTTTTATCAGGAGACTTGGGGGAATGCTGGGTGGAAGGAAATTTGTGGCTCCTCTCTGATTCCAGAACCATCTGTCACCAAAATGTGAGGACAAGGTGTTTTTTTAGCCAAATTTTGAGGTTTGCAAAGGATTCTGGGTAACAGAACCTGGTAAGAGCCCCACAAGTCACCCCATCTTGCATTCCCCTAGGTCTCTAGTTTTCAAAATGCACAGGTTTTGTGAGTTTCCCTAGGTGCCGGCTGAGCTAGAGGCCAAAATCTACAGGTAGGCACTTTGCAAAAAACACCTCTGTTTTCTTTAAAAAAATGTGATGTGTCCACGTTGCGTTTTGGGGCATTTCCTGTCACGGGCGCTAAGCCTACCCACACAAGTGATGTATCATTTTTATCGGGAGATTTGGGGGAACGCTGGGTGGAAGGAAATTTGTGGCTCCTCTCTGATTCCAGAAATATCTGTCACCAAATATGAGGAAAACGTGTTTTTTTAGCCAAATTTTGATGTTTGCAAAGGATTCTGGGTAACAGAACTTGGTCAGAACCCCACAAGTCACCCCATCTTGGATTCCCCTAGGTCTCTAGTTTTCAAAAATGCACAGGTTTGGTAGGTTTCCCTATGTGCCGGCTGAGCTAGAGGCCAAAATCTACAGGTAGTCACTTCGCAAAAAACACCTCTGTTTTCTTTTAAAAAATGTGATGTGTCCACGTTGCGTTTTGGGGCATTTCCTGTCACAGTCGCTAGGCCTACCCACACAAGTGAGGTATCATTTTTATCAGGAGACTTGGGGGAATGCTGGGTGGAAGGAAATTTGTGGCTCCTCTCTGATTCTAGAACTATCTGTCACCAAAATGTGAGGAAAACGTGTTTGTTTAGCCAAATTTTGAGGTTTGCAAAGGATTCTGGGTAACAGAACCTGGTCAGAGCCCCACAAGTCACCACATCTTGGATTCCCCTAGGTCTCTAGTTTTAAAAAATGCAGAGGTTTGGTAGGTTTCCCTAGGTGCCGGCTGAGCTAGAGGCCAAAATCTACAGGTAGGCACTTTGCAAAAAACACCTCTGTTTTCTTTAAAAAAATGTGATGTGTCCACGTTGCGTTTTGGGGCATTTCCTGTCGCGGGCGATAGGCCAACCCACACAAGTGAGGTATCATTTTTATCAGGAGACTTGGGGGAATGCTGGGTGGAAGGAAATTTGTGGCTCCTCTCTGATTCCAGAAATATCTGTCACCAAATATGAGGAAAACGTGTTTTTTTAGCCAAATTTTGAGGTTTGCAAAGGATTCTGGGTAACAGAACTTGGTCAGAACCCCACAAGTCACCCCATCTTGCATTCCCCAAGGTCTCTAGTTTTCAAAAATGCACAGGTTTGGTAGGTTTCCCTAGGTGCCGGCTGAGCTAGAGGCCAAAATCTACAGGTAGGCACTTTGCAAAAAACACCTCTGTTTTCTTTCAAAAAATGTGATGTGTCCACGTTGCATTTTGGGGCATTTCCTGTCACGGGCGCTAGGCCTACCCACACAAGTGAGGAATCATTTTTATCAGGAGACTTGGGGGAATGCTGGGTGGAAGGAAATTTGTGGCTCCTCTCTGATTCCAGAACTATCTGTCACCAAAATGTGAGGAAAACGTATTTTTCTAGCCAAATTTTGAGGTTTGCAAAGGATTCTGGGTAACAGAACCTGGTCAGAGCCCCACAAGTCACCCCATCTTGGATTCCCCTAGGTCTCTAGTTTTCAAAAATGCACAGGTTTGGTAGGTTTCCCTAGGTGCCGGCTGAGCTAGAGGCCAAAATCTACAGGTAGTCACTTCGCAAAAAACACCTCTGTTTTCTTTAAAAAAATGTGATGTGTCCACGTTGCGTTTTGGGGCATTTCCTGTCACAGGCGCTAGGCCTACCCACACAAGTGAGGTATCATTTTTATCAGGAGACTTGGGGGAATGCTGGGTGGAAGGAAATTTGTGGCTCCTCTCTGATTCCAGAACCATCTGTCACCAAAATGTGAGGACAAGGTGTTTTTTTAGCCAAATTTTGAGGTTTGCAAAGGATTCTGGGTAACAGAACCTGGTCAGAGCCCCACAAGTCACCCCATCTTGCATTCCCCTAGGTCTCTAGTTTTCAAAAATGCACAGGTTTTGTGAGTTTCCCTAGGTGCCGGCTGAGCTAGAGGCCAAAATCTACAGGTAGTCACTTCGCAAAAAACACCTCTGTTTTCTTTAAAAAAATGTGATGTGTCTACGTTGCGTTTTGGGGCATTTCCTGTCACAGGCGCTAGGCCTACCCACACAAGTGAGGTATCATTTTTATCGGGAGATTTGGGGGAACGCTGGGTGGAAGGAAATTTGTGGCTCCTCTCTGATTCCAGAAATATCTGTCACCAAATATGAGGAAAACGTGTTTTTTTAGCCAAATTTTGAGGTTTGCAAAGGATTCTGGGTAACAGAACTTGGTCAGAACCCCACAAGTCACCCCATCTTGGATTCCCCTAGGTCTCTAGTTTTCAAAAATGCACAGGTTTGGTAGGTTTCCCTAGGTGCCGGCTGAGCTAGAGGCCAAAATCTACAGGTAGTCACTTCACAAAAAACACCTCTGTTTTCTTTTAAAAAATTTGATGTGTCCACGTTGCGTTTTGGGGCATTTCCTGTCACAGGCGCTAGGCCTACCCACACAAGTGAGGTATCATTTTTATCAGGGGACTTGGGGGAATGCTGGGTGGAAGGAAATTTGTGGCTCCTCTCTGATTCCAGAACTATCTGTCACCAAAATGTGAGGAAAACGTGTTTGTTTAGCCAAATTTTGAGGTTTGCAAAGGATTCTGGGTAACAGAACCTGGTCAGAGCCCCACAAGTCACCACATCTTGGATTCCCCTAGGTCTCTAGTTTTCAAAAATGCAGAGGTTTGGTAGGTTTCCCTAGGTGCCGGCTGAGCTAGAGGCCAAAATCTACAGGTAGGCACTTTGCAAAAAACACCTCTGTTTTCTTTAAAAAAATGTGATGTGTCCACGTTGCGTTTTGGGGCATTTCCTGTTGCGGGTGCTAGGCCTACCCACACAAGTGATGTATCATTTTTATCGGGAGATTTGGGGGAACGCTGGGTGGAGGGAAATTTGTGGCTCCTCTCTGACTCCAGAACTTTCTGTCACCAAATTTGAGGAAAATGTGTATTTTTAGCCAAATTTTGAGGTTTGCAAAGGATTCTGGGTAACAGAACCTGGTCAGAGCCCCACAAGTCACCCCATCTTGGATTCCCCTAGGTCTCTAGTTTTAAAAAATGCACAGGTTTGGTAGGTTTCCCTAGGTGCCGGCTGAGCTAGAGGCCAAAATCTACAGGTAGGCACTTTGCAAAAAACACCTCTGTTTTCTTTCAAAAAATGTGATGTGTCCACGTTGCGTTTTGGGGCATTTCCTGTCGCGGGCGATAGGCCAACCCACACAAGTGAGGTATCATTTTTATCAGGAGACTTGGGGGAATGCTGGGTGGAAGGAAATTTGTGGCTCCTCTCTGACTCCAGAACTTTCTGTCACCAAATTTGAGGAAAATGTGTATTTTTAGCCAAATTTTGAGGTTTGCAAAGGATTCTGGGTAACAGAACCTGGTCAGAGCCCCACAAGTCACCCCATCTTGCATTCCCCAAGGTCTCTAGTTTTCAAAAATGCACAGGTTTGGTAGGTTTCCCTAGGTGCCGGCTGAGCTAGAGGCCAAAATCTACAGGTAGGCACTTTGCAAAAAACACCTCTGTTTTCTTTCAAAAAATGTGATGTGTCCACGTTGCATTTTGGGGCATTTCCTGTCACGGGCGCTAGGCCTACCCACACAAGTGAGGAATCATTTTTATCAGGAGACTTGGGGGAATGCTGGGTGGAAGGAAATTTGTGGCTCCTCTCTGATTCCAGAACTATCTGTCACCAAAATGTGAGGAAAACGTATTTTTCTAGCCAAATTTTGAGGTTTGCAAAGGATTCTGGGTAACAGAACCTGGTCAGAGCCCCACGAGTCACCCCATCTTGGATTCCCCTAGGTCTCTAGTTTTCAAAAATGCACAGGTTTGGTAGGTTTCCCTAGGTGCCGGCTGAGCTAGAGGCCAAAATCTACAGGTAGTCACTTCGCAAAAAACACCTCTGTTTTCTTTAAAAAAATGTGATGTGTCCACGTTGCGTTTTGGGGCATTTCCTGTCACAGGCGCTAGGCCTACCCACACAAGTGAGGTATCATTTTTATCAGGAGACTTGGGGGAATGCTGGGTGGAAGGAAATTTGTGGCTCCTCTCTGATTCCAGAACTATCTGTCACCAAAATGTGAGGAAAACGTGTTTGTTTAGCCAAATTTTGAGGTTTGCAAAGGATTCTGGGTAACAGAATCTGGTCAGAGCCCCACAAGTCACCACATCTTGGATTCCCCTAGGTCTCTAGTTTTCAAAAATGCAGAGGTTTGGTAGGTTTCCCTAGGTGCCGGCTGAGCTAGAGGCCAAAATCTACAGGTAGGCACTTTGCAAAAAACACCTCTGTTTTCTTTAAAAAAATGTGATGTGTCCACGTTGCGTTTTGGGGCACTTCCTGTTGCGGGCGCTAGGCCTACCCACACAAGTGATGTATCATTTTTATCGGGAGATTTGGGGGAACGCTGGGTGGAGGGAAATTTGTGGCTCCTCTCTGATTCCAGAACTATCTGTCACCAAAATGTGAGGAAAACGTATTTTTCTAGCCAAATTTTGAGGTTTGCAAAGGATTCTGGGTAACAGAACCTGGTCAGAGCCCCACAAGTCACCCCCATCTTGGATTCCCCTAGGTCTCTAGTTTTAAAAAATGCACAGGTTTGGTAGGTTTCCCTAGGTGCCGGCTGAGCTAGACGCCAAAATCTACAGGTAGGCACTTTGCAAAAAACACCTCTGTTTTCTTTCAAAAAATGTGATGTGTCCACGTTGCGTTTTGGGGCATTTCCTGTCGCGGGCGCTAGGCCTACCCACACAAGTGAGGTATCATTTTTATCAGGAGACTTGGGGGAATGCTGGGTGGAAGGAAATTTGTGGCTCCTCTCTGATTCCAGAACTATCTGTCACCAAAATGTGAGGAAAACGTGTTTGTTTAGCCAAATTTTGAGGTTTGCAAAGGATTCTGGGTAACAGAACCTGGTCAGAGCCCCACAAGTCACCACATCTTGGATTCCCCTAGGTCTCTAGTTTTCAAAAATGCAGAGGTTTGGTAGGTTTCCCTAGGTGCCGGCTGAGCTAGAGGCCAAAATCTACAGGTAGGCACTTTGCAAAAAACACCTCTGTTTTCTTTAAAAAAATGTGATGTGTCCACGTTGCGTTTTGGGGCATTTCCTGTTGCGGGTGCTAGGCCTACCCACACAAGTGATGTATCATTTTTATCAGGAGATTTGGGGGAACGCTGGGTGGAGGGAAATTTGTGGCTCCTCTCTGACTCCAGAACTTTCTGTCACCAAATTTGAGGAAAATGTGTATTTTTAGCCAAATTTTGAGGTTTGCAAAGGATTCTGGGTAACAGAACCTGGTCAGAGCCCCACAAGTCACCCCATCTTGGATTCCCCTAGGTCTCTAGTTTTAAAAAATGCACAGGTTTGGTAGGTTTCCCTAGGTGCCGGCTGAGCTAGAGGCCAAAATCTACAGGTAGGCACTTTGCAAAAAACACCTCTGTTTTCTTTCAAAAAATGTGATGTGTCCACGTTGCGTTTTGGGGCATTTCCTGTTGCGGGCGATAGGCCAACCCACACAAGTGAGGTATCATTTTTATCAGGAGACTTGGGGGAATGCTGGGTGGAAGGAAATTTGTGGCTCCTCTCTGACTCCAGAACTTTCTGTCACCAAATTTGAGGAAAATGTGTATTTTTAGCCAAATTTTTAGGTTTGCAAAGGATTCTGGGTAACAGAACCTGGTCAGAGCCCCACAAGTCACCCCATCTTGCATTCCCCAAGGTCTCTAGTTTTCAAAAATGCACAGGTTTGGTAGGTTTCCCTAGGTGCCGGCTGAGCTAGAGGCCAAAATCTACAGGTAGGCACTTTGCAAAAAACACCTCTGTTTTCTTTCAAAAAATGTGATGTGTCCACGTTGCATTTTGGGGCATTTTCTGTCACGGGCGCTAGGCCTACCCACACAAGTGAGGAATCATTTTTATCAGGAGACTTGGGGGAATGCTGGGTGGAAGGAAATTTGTGGCTCCTCTCTGATTCCAGAACTATCTGTCACCAAAATGTGAGGAAAACGTATTTTTCTAGCCAAATTTTGAGGTTTGCAAAGGATTCTGGGTAACAGAACCTGGTCAGAGCCCCACGAGTCACCCCATCTTGGATTCCCCTAGGTCTCTAGTTTTCAAAAATGCACAGGTTTGGTAGGTTTCCCTAGGTGCCGGCTGAGCTAGAGGCCAAAATCTACAGGTAGTCACTTCGCAAAAAACACCTCTGTTTTCTTTAAAAAAATGTGATGTGTCCACGTTGCGTTTTGGGGCATTTCCTGTCACAGGCGCTAGGCCTACCCACACAAGTGAGGTATCATTTTTATCAGGAGACTTGGGGGAATGCTGGGTGGAAGGAAATTTGTGGCTCCTCTCTGATTCCAGAACTATCTGTCACCAAAATGTGAGGAAAACGTGTTTGTTTAGCCAAATTTTGAGGTTTGCAAAGGATTCTGGGTAACAGAATCTGGTCAGAGCCCCACAAGTCACCACATCTTGGATTCCCCTAGGTCTCTAGTTTTCAAAAATGCAGAGGTTTGGTAGGTTTCCCTAGGTGCCGGCTGAGCTAGAGGCCAAAATCTACAGGTAGGCACTTTGCAAAAAACACCTCTGTTTTCTTTAAAAAAATGTGATGTGTCCACGTTGCGTTTTGGGGCACTTCCTGTTGCGGGCGCTAGGCCTACCCACACAAGTGATGTATCATTTTTATCGGGAGATTTGGGGGAACGCTGGGTGGAGGGAAATTTGTGGCTCCTCTCTGATTCCAGAACTATCTGTCACCAAAATGTGAGGAAAACGTATTTTTCTAGCCAAATTTTGAGGTTTGCAAAGGATTCTGGGTAACAGAACCTGGTCAGAGCCCCACAAGTCACCCCCATCTTGGATTCCCCTAGGTCTCTAGTTTTAAAAAATGCACAGGTTTGGTAGGTTTCCCTAGGTGCCGGCTGAGCTAGACGCCAAAATCTACAGGTAGGCACTTTGCAAAAAACACCTCTGTTTTCTTTCAAAAAATGTGATGTGTCCACGTTGCGTTTTGGGGCATTTCCTGTCGCGGGCGCTAGGCCTACCCACACAAGTGAGGTATCATTTTTATCAGGAGACTTGGGGGAATGCTGGGTGGAAGGAAATTTGTGGCTCCTCTCTGATTCCAGAACTATCTGTCACCAAAATGTGAGGAAAACGTGTTTGTTTAGCCAAATTTTGAGGTTTGCAAAGGATTCTGGGTAACAGAACCTGGTCAGAGCCCCACAAGTCACCACATCTTGGATTCCCCTAGGTCTCTAGTTTTCAAAAATGCAGAGGTTTGGTAGGTTTCCCTAGGTGCCGGCTGAGCTAGAGGCCAAAATCTACAGGTAGGCACTTTGCAAAAAACACCTCTGTTTTCTTTAAAAAAATGTGATGTGTCCACGTTGCGTTTTGGGGCATTTCCTGTTGCGGGTGCTAGGCCTACCCACACAAGTGATGTATCATTTTTATCAGGAGATTTGGGGGAACGCTGGGTGGAGGGAAATTTGTGGCTCCTCTCTGACTCCAGAACTTTCTGTCACCAAATTTGAGGAAAATGTGTATTTTTAGCCAAATTTTGAGGTTTGCAAAGGATTCTGGGTAACAGAACCTGGTCAGAGCCCCACAAGTCACCCCATCTTGGATTCCCCTAGGTCTCTAGTTTTAAAAAATGCACAGGTTTGGTAGGTTTCCCTAGGTGCCGGCTGAGCTAGAGGCCAAAATCTACAGGTAGGCACTTTGCAAAAAACACCTCTGTTTTCTTTCAAAAAATGTGATGTGTCCACGTTGCGTTTTGGGGCATTTCCTGTCGCGGGCGATAGGCCAACCCACACAAGTGAGGTATCATTTTTATCAGGAGACTTGGGGGAATGCTGGGTGGAAGGAAATTTGTGGCTCCTCTCTGACTCCAGAACTTTCTGTCACCAAATTTGAGGAAAATGTGTATTTTTAGCCAAATTTTTAGGTTTGCAAAGGATTCTGGGTAACAGAACCTGGTCAGAGCCCCACAAGTCACCCCATCTTGCATTCCCCAAGGTCTCTAGTTTTCAAAAATGCACAGGTTTGGTAGGTTTCCCTAGGTGCCGGCTGAGCTAGAGGCCAAAATCTACAGGTAGGCACTTTGCAAAAAACACCTCTGTTTTCTTTCAAAAAATGTGATGTGTCCACGTTGCATTTTGGGGCATTTTCTGTCACGGGCGCTAGGCCTACCCACACAAGTGAGGAATCATTTTTATCAGGAGACTTGGGGGAATGCTGGGTGGAAGGAAATTTGTGGCTCCTCTCTGATTCCAGAACTATCTGTCACCAAAATGTGAGGAAAACGTATTTTTCTAGCCAAATTTTGAGGTTTGCAAAGGATTCTGGGTAACAGAACGTGGTCAGAGCCCCACAAGTCACCCCATCTTGCATTCCCCTAGGTCTCGAGTTTTCAATAATGCACAGGTTCGGTAGGTTTCCCTAGGTGCTGCTGAGCTAGAGGCCAAAGTCTACAGGTAGGCACTTTGCAAAAAACACCTCTGTTTTCTTTAAAAAAATGTGATGTGTCCACGTTGCGTTTTGGGGCATTTCCTGTCACAGGCGCTAGGCCTACCCACACAAGTGAGGTATCATTTTTATCAGGAGACTTGGGGGAATGCTGGGTGGAAGGAAATTTGTGGCTCCTCTCTGATTCCAGAACTATCTGTCACCAAAATGTGAGGAAAACGTGTTTGTTTAGCCAAATTTTGAGGTTTACATAGGATTCTGGGTAACAGAATCTGGTCAGAGCCCCACAAGTCACCACATCTTGGATTCCCCTAGGTCTCTAGTTTTCAAAAATGCAGAGGTTTGGTAGGTTTCCCTAGGTGCCGGCTGAGCTAGAGGCCAAAATCTAAAGGTAGGCACTTTGCAAAAAACACCTCTGTTTTCTTTAAAAAAATGTTATGTGTCCACGTTGCGTTTTGGGGCACTTCCTGTTGCGGGCGCTAGGCCTACCCACACAAGTGATGTATCATTTTTATCGGGAGATTTGGGGGAACGCTGGGTGGAGGGAAATTTGTGGCTCCTCTCTGATTCCAGAACTATCTGTCACCAAAATGTGAGGAAAACGTGTTTGTTTAGCCAAATTTTGAGGTTTGCAAAGGATTCTGGGTAACAGAACCTGGTCAGAGCCCCACAAGTCACCCCCATCTTGGATTCCCCTAGGTCTCTAGTTTTCAAAAATGCACAGGTTTGGTAGGTTTCCCTAGGTGCCGGCTGAGCTAGAGGCCAAAATCTACAGGTAGTCACTTCGCAAAAAACACCTCTGTTTTCTTTAAAAAAATGTGATGTGTCCACTTTGCGTTTTGGGGCATTTCCTGTCACAGGCGCTAGGCCTACCCACACAAGTGAGGTATCATTTTTATCAGGAGACTTGGGGGAATGCTGGGTGGAAGGAAATTTGTGGCTCCTCTCTGATTCCAGAACTATCTGTCACCAAAATGTGAGGAAAACGTGTTTGTTTAGCCAAATTTTGAGGTTTGCAAAGGATTCTGGGTAACAGAATCTGGTCAGAGCCCCACAAGTCACCACATCTTGGATTCCCCTAGGTCTCTAGTTTTCAAAAATGCAGAGGTTTGGTAGGTTTCCCTAGGTGCCGGCTGAGCTAGAGGCCAAAATCTACAGGTAGGCACTTTGCAAAAAACACCTCTGTTTTCTTTAAAAAAATGTGATGTGTCCACGTTGCGTTTTGGGGCACTTCCTGTTGCGGGCGCTAGGCCTACCCACACAAGTGAGGTATCATTTTTATCAGGAGATTTGGGGGAACGCTGGGTGGAGGGAAATTTGTGGCTCCTCTCTGATTCCAGAACTATCTGTCACCAAAATGTGAGGAAAATGTATTTTTCTAGCCAAATTTTGAGGTTTGCAAAGGATTCTGGGTAACAGAACCTGGTCAGTGCCCCACAAGTCACCACATCTTGGATTCCCCTAGGTCTCTAGTTTTCAAAAATGCACAGGTTTGCTAGGTTTCCCTAGGTGCCGGCTGAGCTAGAGGCCAAAATCTACAGGTAGGCACTTTGCAAAAAACACCTCTGTTTTTTTTCAAAAAATGTGATGTGTCCACGTTGGGTTTTGGGGCATTTCCTGTCACGGGCGCTAGGCCTACCCACACAAGTGAGGAATCATTTTTATCAGGAGACTTGGGGGAATGCTGGGTGGAAGGAAATTTGTGGCTCCTCTCTGATTCCAGAACTATCTGTCACCAAAATGTGAGGAAAACGTATTTTTCTAGCCAAATTTTGAGGTTTGCAAAGGATTCTGGGTAACAGAACCTGGTCAGAGCCCCACAAGTCACCCCATCTTGGATTCCCCTAGGTCTCTAGTTTTCAAAAATGCACAGGTTTGGTAGGTTTCCCTAGGTGCCGGCTGAGCTAGAGGCCAAAATCTACAGGTAGTCACTTCGCAAAAAACACCTCTGTTTTCTTTAAAAAAATGTGATGTGTCCACGTTGCGTTTTGGGGCATTTCCTGTCACAGGCGCTAGGCCTACCCACACAAGTGAGGTATCATTTTTATCAGGAGACTTGGGGGAATGCTGGGTGGAAGGAAATTTGTGTCTCCTCTCTGATTCCAGAACTATCTGTCACCAAAATGTGAGGAAAACGTGTTTGTTTAGCCAAATTTTGAGGTTTGCAAAGGATTCTGGGTAACAGAACCTGGTCAGAGCCCCACAAGTCACCACATCTTGGATTCCCCTAGGTCTCTAGTTTTCAAAAATGCAGAGGTTTGGTAGGTTTCCCTAGGTGCCGGCTGAGCTAGAGGCCAAAATCTACAGGTAGGCACTTTGCAAAAAACACCTCTGTTTTCTTTAAAAAAATGTGATGTGTCCACGTTGCGTTTTGGGGCACTTCCTGTTGCGGG
The DNA here is from genome assembly GCF_031143425.1 of Pleurodeles waltl. Taxonomy (NCBI): domain Eukaryota; kingdom Metazoa; phylum Chordata; class Amphibia; order Caudata; family Salamandridae; genus Pleurodeles; species Pleurodeles waltl. Next base: position 175,367 of record NW_027149866.1, on the reverse strand, counting down.
CGCTAGGCCTACCCACACAAGTGATGTATCATTTTTATCGGGAGATTTGGGGGAACGCTGGGTGGAGGGAAATTTGTGGCTCCTCTCTGATTCCAGAACTTTCTGTCACCTAAATTTGAGGAAAATTTGTATTTTTAGCCAAATTTTGAGGTTTGCAAAGGATTCTGGGTAACAGAACCTGGTCAGAGCCCCACAAGTCACCCCATCTTGGATTCCCCTAGGTCTCTAGTTTTCAAAAATGCACAGGTTTGGTAGGTTTCCCTAGGTGCCGGCTGAGCTAGAGGCCAAAATCTACAGGTAGGCACTTTGCAAAAAACACCTCTGTTTTCTTTCAAAAAATGTGATGTGTCCACGTTGCGTTTTGGGGCATTTCCTGTCGCGGGCGATAGGCCAACCCACACAAGTGAGGTATCATTTTTATCGGGAGAATTGGGGGAATGCTGGGTGGAAGGAAATTTGTGGCTCGTCTCTGGTTCCAGCACTTTCTGTCACCAAAATGTGAGGACAATGTGTTTTTTTAGCCAAATTTTGAGGTTTGCAAAGGATTCTGGGTAACAGAACCTGGTCAGAGCCCCACAAGTCACCCCATCTTGCATTCCCCTAAGTCTCTAGTTTTAAAAAATGCACAGGTTTTGTAGGTTTCCCTAGGTGCCGGCTGAGCTAGAGGCCAAAATCTACAGGTAGGCACTTTGCAAAAAACACCTCTGTTTTCTTTCAAAAAATGTGATGTGTCCACGTTGCGTTTTGGGGCATTTCCTGTCGCGGGCGCTAGGCCTACCCACACAAGTGAGGTATCATTTTTATCAGGAGACTTGGGGGAATGCTGGATGGAAGGAAATTTGTGGCTCCTCTCTGATTCCAGAAATATCTGTCACCAAATATGAGGAAAACGTGTTTTTTTAGCCAAATTTTGAGGTTTGCAAAGGATTCTGGGTAACAGAACCTGGTCAGAGCCCCACAAGTCACCCCATCTTGCATTCCCCAAGGTCTCTAGTTTTCAAAAATGCACAGGTTTGGTAGGTTTCCCTAGGTGCCGGCTGAGCTAGAGGCCAAAATCTACAGGTAGGCACTTTGCAAAAAACACCTCTGTTTTCTTTCAAAAAATGTGATGTGTCCACGTTGCGTTTTGGGGCATTTCCTGTCACGGGCGCTAGGCCTACCCACACAAGTGAGGAATCATTTTTATCAGGAGACTTGGGGGAATGCTGGGTGGAAGGAAATTTGTGGCTCCTCTCTGATTCCAGAACTATCTGTCACCAAAATGTGAGGAAAACGTATTTTTCTAGCCAAATTTTGAGGTTTGCAAAGGATTCTGGGTAACAGAACCTGGTCAGAGCCCCACAAGTCACCCCATCTTGCATTCCCCTAGGTCTCTAGTTTTAAAAAATGCACAGGTTTGGTAGGTTTCCCTAGGTGCCGGCTGAGCTAGAGGCCAAAATCTACAGGTAGTCACTTCGCAAAAAACACCTCTGTTTTCTTTAAAAAAATGTGATGTGTCCACGTTGCGTTTTGGGGCATTTCCTGTCACAGGCGCTAGGCCTACCCACACAAGTGAGGTGTCATTTTTATCAGGAGACTTGGGGGAATGCTGGGTGGAAGGAAATTTGAGTCTCCTCTCTGATTCCAGAACTATCTGTCACCAAAATGTGAGGAAAACGTGTTTGTTTAGCCAAATTTTGAGGTTTGCAAAGGATTCTGGGTAACAGAACCTGGTCAGAGCCCCACAAGTCACCACATCTTGGATTCCCCTAGGTCTCTAGTTTTCAAAAATGCAGAGGTTTGGTAGGTTTCCCTAGGTGCCGGCTGAGCTAGAGGCCAAAATCTACAGGTAGGCACTTTGCAAAAAATACCTCTGTTTTCTTTAAAAAAATTTGATGTGTCCACGTTGCGTTTTGGGGCACTTCCTGTTGCGGGCGCTAGGCCTACCCACACAAGTGATGTATCATTTTTATCGGGAGATTTGGGGGAACGCTGGGTGGAGGGAAATTTGTGGCTCCTCTCTGATTCCAGAACTTTCTGCCACCAAAATTTGAGGAAAATTTGTATTTTTAACCAAATTTTGAGGTTTGCAAAGGATTCTGGGTAACAGAACCTGGTCAGAGCCCCACAAGTCACCCCATCTTGGATTTCCCTAGGTCTCTAGTTTTCAAAAATGCACAGGTTTGGTAGGTTTCCCTAGGTGCCGGCTGAGCTAGAGGCCAAAATCTACAGGTAGGCACTTTGCAAAAAACACCTCTGTTTTCTTTCAAAAAATGTGATGTGTCCACGTTGCGTTTTGAGGCATTTCCTGTCGCGGGCGATAGGCCAACCCACACAATTGAGGTATCATTTTTATCAGGAGACTTGGGGGAATGCTGGGTGGAAGGAAATTTGTGGCTCCTCTCTGGTTCCAGAACTTTCTGTCACCAAAATGTGAGGACAATGTGTTTTTTTAGCCAAATTTTGAGGTTTGCAAAGGATTCTGGGTAACAGAACCTGGTCAGAGCCCCACAAGTCACCCCATCTAGCATTCCCCTAAGTCTCTAGTTTTAAAAAATGCACAGGTTTTGTAGGTTTCCCTAGGTGCCGGCTGAGCTAGAGGCCAAAATCTACAGGTAGGCACTTTGCAAAAAACACCTCTGTTTTCTTTCAAAAAATGTGATGTGTCCACGTTGCGTTTTGGGGCATTTCCTGTCGCGGGCGATAGGCCAACCCACACAAGTGATGTATCATTTTTATCGAGAGATTTGGGGGAACGCTGGGTGGAAGGAAATTTGTGGCTCCGCTCTGATTCCAGAAATATCTGTCACCAAATATGAGGAAAACGTGTTTTTTTAGCCAAATTTTGAGGTTTGCAAAGGATTCTGGGTAACAGAACTTGTTCAGAACCCCACAAGTCACCCCATCTTGCATTCCCCTAGGTCTCTAGTTTTCAAAAATGCACAGGTTTGGTAGGTTTCCCTAGGTGCCGGCTGAGCTAGAGGCCAAAATCTACAGGTAAGCACTTTGCAAAAAACACCTCTGTTTTCTTTAAAAAAATGTGATGTGTCCACATTGCGTTTTGGGGCATTTCCTGTCACGGGCGCTAGGCCTACCCACACAAGTGAGGTATCATTTTTATCAGGAGACTTGGGAGAATGCTGGGTGGAAGGAAATTTGTGGCTCCTCTCTGATTCCAGAACTATCTGTCACCAAAATGTGAGGAAAACGTGTTTTTTTTAGCCAAATTTTGAGGTTTGAAAAGGATTCTGGGTAACAGAACCTTGTCAGAGCCCCACAAGTCAACCCATCTTGCATTCCCCTAGGTCTCTAGTTTTCAAAAATGCACAGGTTTGGTAGGTTTCCCTAGGTGCCGGCTGAGCTAGAGGCCAAAATCTACAGGTAGGCACTTTGCAAAAAACACCTCTGTTTTCTTTAAAAAAATGTGATGTGTCCACGTTGCGTTGTGGGGCATTTCCTGTCACGGGCGCTAGGCCTACCCACACAAGTGAGGTATCATTTTTATCAGGAGACTTGGGGGAATGCTGGGTGGAAGGAAATTTGTGGCTTCTCTCTGATTACAGAACTATCTGTCACCAAAATGTAAGGAAAACATGTTTTTTTAGCCAAATTTTGAGGTTTGCAAAGGATTCTGGGTAACAGAACCTGGTCAGAGCCCCACAAGTCACCACATCTTGGATTCCCCTAGGTCTCTAGTTTTCAAAAATGCACAGGTTTGGTAGGGTTCCCTAGGTGCCGGCTGAGCTAGAGGCCAAAGTCTACAGGTAGGCACTTTGCAAAAAACACCTCTGTTTTCTTTCAAAAAATGTGATGTGTCCACGTTGCGTTTTTGGGGCATTTCCTGTCGCGGGCGATAGGCCAACCCACACAAGTGATGTATCATTTTTATCGGGAGATTTGGGGGAACGCTGGGTGGAAGGAAATTTGTGGCTCCGCTCTGATTCCAGAAATATCTGTCACCAAATATGAGGAAAACGTGTTTTTTTAGCCAAATTTTGAGGTTTGCAAAGGATTCTGGGTAACAGAACCTGGTCAGAGCCCCACAAGTCACCCCATCTTGGATTCCCCTAGGTCTCTAGTTTTAAAAAATGCACAGGTTTGGTAGGTTTCCCTAGGTGCCGGCTGAGCTAGACGCCAAAATCTACAGGTAGGCACTTTGCAAAAAACACCTCTGTTTTCTTTCAAAAAATGTGATGTGTCCACGTTGCGTTTTGGGGCATTTCCTGTCGCGGGCGCTAGGCCTACCCACACAAGTGAGGTATCATTTTTATCAGGAGACTTGGGGGAATGCTGGGTGGAAGGAAATTTGTGGCTCCTCTCTGATTCCAGAAATATCTGTCACCAAATATGAGGAAAACGTGTTTTTTTAGCCAAATTTTGAGGTTTGCAAAGGATTCTGGGTAACAGAACCTGGTCAGAGCCCCACAAGTCACCCCATCTTGCATTCCCCAAGGTCTCTAGTTTTCAAAAATGCACAGGTTTGGTAGGTTTCCCTAGGTGCCGGCTGAGCTAGAGGCCAAAATCTACAGGTAGGCACTTTGCAAAAAACACCTCTGTTTTCTTTCAAAAAATGTGATGTGTCCACGTTGCGTTTTGGGGCATTTCCTGTCACGGGCGCTAGGCCTACCCACATAAGTGAGGAATCATTTTTATCAGGAGACTTGGGGGAATGCTGGGTGGAAGGAAATTTGTGGCTCCTCTCTGATTCCAGAACTATCTGTCACCAAAATGTGAGGAAAACGTATTTTTCTAGCCAAATTTTGAGGTTTGCAAAGGATTCTGGGTAACAGAACCTGGTCAGAGCCCCACAAGTCACCCCATCTTGCATTCCCCTAGGTCTCTAGTTTTCAAAAATGCACAGGTTTGGTAGGTTTCCCTAGGTGCCGGCTGAGCTAGAGGCCAAAATCTACAGGTAGTCACTTCGCAAAAAACACCTCTGTTTTCTTTAAAAAAATGTGATGTGTCCACGTTGCGTTTTGGGGCATTTCCTGTCACAGGCGCTAGATCTACCCACACAAGTGAGGTATCATTTTTATCAGGAGACTTGGGGGAATGCTGGGTGGAAGGAAATTTGTGGCTCCTCTCTGATTCCAGAACTATCTGTCACCAAAATGTGAGGAAAACGTGTTTGTTTAGCCAAATTTTGAGGTTTGCAAAGGATTCTGGGTGACAGAACCTGGTCAGAGCCCCACAAGTCACCACATCTTGGATTCCCCTAGGTCTCTAGTTTTCAAAAATGCAGAGGTTTGGTAGGTTTCCCTAGGTGCCGGCTGAGCTAGAGGCCAAAATCTACAGGTAGGCACTTTGCAAAAAATACCTCTGTTTTCTTTAAAAAAATGTGATGTGTCCACGTTGCGTTTTGGGGCACTTCCTGTTGCGGGCGCTAGGCCTACCCACACAAGTGATGTATCATTTTTATCGGGAGATTTGGGGGAACGCTGGGTGGAGGGAAATTTGTGGATCCTCTCTGATTCCAGAACTTTCTGCCACCAAAATTTGAGGAAAATGTGTATTTTTAACCAAATTTTGAGGTTTGCAAAGGATTCTGGGTAACAGAACCTGGTCAGAGCCCCACAAGTCACCCCATCTTGGATTTCCCTAGGTCTCTAGTTTTCAAAAATGCACAGGTTTGGTAGGTTTCCCTAGGTGCCGGCTGAGCTAGAGGCCAAAATCTACAGGTAGGCACTTTGCAAAAAACACCTCTGTTTTCTTTCAAAAAATGTGATGTGTCCACGTTGCGTTTTGGGGCATTTCCTGTCGCGGGCGATAGGCCAACCCACACAATTGAGGTATCATTTTTATCAGGAGACTTGGGGGAATGCTGGGTGGAAGGAAATTTGTGGCTCCTCTCTGGTTCCAGAACTTTCTGTCACCAAAATGTGAGGACAATGTGTTTTTTTTAGCCAAATTTTGAGGTTTGCAAAGGATTCTGGGTAACAGAACCTGGTCAGAGCCCCACAAGTCACCCCATCTTGCATTCCCCTAAGTCTCTAGTTTTAAAAAATGCACAGGTTTTGTAGGTTTCCCTAGGTGCCGGCTGAGCTAGAGGCCAAAATCTACAGGTAGGCACTTTGCAAAAAACACCTCTGTTTTCTTTCAAAAAATGTGATGTGTCCACGTTGCGTTTTGGGGCATTTCCTGTCGCGGGCGATAGGCCAACCCACACAAGTGATGTATCATTTTTATTGAGAGATTTGGGGGAACGCTGGGTGGAAGGAAATTTGTGGCTCCGCTCTGATTCCAGAAATATCTGTCACCAAATATGAGGAAAACGTGTTTTTTTAGCCAAATTTTGAGGTTTGCAAAGGATTCTGGGTAACAGAACTTGTTCAGAACCCCACAAGTCACCCCATCTTGCATTCCCCTAGGTCTCTAGTTTTAAAAAATGCACAGGTTTGGTAGGTTTCCCTAGGTGCCGGCTGAGCTAGAGGCCAAAATCTACAGGTAAGCACTTTGCAAAAAACACCTCTGTTTTCTTTAAAAAAATGTGATGTGTCCACGTTGCGTTTTGGGGCATTTCCTGTCACGGGCGCTAGGCCTACCCACACAAGTGAGGTATCATTTTTATCAGGAGACTTGGGGGAATGCTGGGTGGAAGGAAATTTGTGGCTCCTCTCTGATTCCAGAACTATCTGTCACCAAAATGTGAGGAAAACGTGTTTTTTTTAGCCAAATTTTGAGGTTTGAAAAGGATTCTGGGTAACAGAACCTTGTCAGAGCCCCACAAGTCAACCCATCTTGCATTCCCCTGGTCTCTAGTTTTCAAAAATGCACAGGTTTGGTAGGTTTCCCTAGGTGCCGGCTGAGCTAGAGGCCAAAATCTACAGGTAGGCACTTTGCAAAAAACACCTCTGTTTTCTTTAAAAAAATGTGATGTGTCCACGTTGCGTTGTGGGGCATTTCCTGTCACGGGCGCTAGGCCTACCCACACAAGTGAGGTATCATTTTTATCAGGAGACTTGGGGGAATGCTGGGTGGAAGGAAATTTGTGGCTTCTCTCTGATTACAGAACTATCTGTCACCAAAATGTAAGGAAAACGTGTTTTTTTAGCCAAATTTTGAGGTTTGCAAAGGATTCTGGGTAACAGAACCTGGTCAGAGCCCCACAAGTCACCACATCTTGGATTCCCCTAGGTCTCTAGTTTTCAAAAATGCACAGGTTTGGTAGGGTTCCCTAGGTGCCGGCTGAGCTAGAGGCCAAAGTCTACAGGTAGGCACTTTGCAAAAAACACCTCTGTTTTCTTTAAAAAAATGTGATGTGTCCACGTTGCGTTTTGGGGCATGTCCTGTTGCGGGCGCTAGGCCTTCCCACACAAGTGATGTATCATTTTTATCGGTAGATTTGGGGGAACGCTGGGTGGAAGGAAATTTGTGGCTCCTCTCTGATTCCAGAACTATCTGTCACCAAAATGTGATGGAATCGTGTTTTTTTTAGCCAAATTTTGAGGTTTGCAAAGGATTCTGGGTAACAGAACCTGGTCAGAGCCCCACAAGTCACCCCATCTTGGATTGCCCTAGGTCTCTAGTTTTAAAAAATGCACAGGTTTGGTAGGTTTCCCTAGGTGCCGGCTGAGCTAGAGGCCAAAATCTACAGGTAGGCACTTTGCAAAAAACACCTCTGTTTTCTTTAAAAAAATGTGATGTGTCCACGTTCCGTTTTGGGGCATTTCCTGTCGCGGGCGCTAGGCCTACCCACTCAAGTGAGGTATCATTTTTATCAGGAGACTTGGGGAAATGCTGGGTGGAAGGAAATTTGTGGCTCCTCTCTGATTCCAGAAATATCTGTCACCAAATATGAGGAAAACGTGTTTTTTTAGCCAAATTTTGAGGTTTGCAAAGGATTCTGGGTAACAGAACCTGGTCAGAGCCCCACAAGTCACCACATCTTGGATTCCCCTAGGTCTCTAGTTTTCAAAAATGCAGAGGTTTGGTAGGTTTCCCTAGGTGCCGGCTGAGCTAGAGGCCAAAATCTACAGGTAGGCACTTTGCAAAAAACACCTCTGTTTTCTTTCAAAAAATGTGATGTGTCCACGTAGCGTTTTGGGGCACTTCCTGTCGCGGGCGATAGGCCAACCCACACAAGTGAGGTATCATTTTTATCAGGAGACTTGGGGGAATGCTGGGTGGAAGGAAATTTGTGGCTCCTCTCTGATTCCAGAAATATCTGTCACCAAATATGAGGAAAACGTGTTTTTTTAGCCAAATTTTGAGGTTTGCAAAGGATTCTGGGTAACAGAACTTGGTCAGAACCCCACAACTCACCCCATCTTGCATTCCCCAAGGTCTCTAGTTTTCAAAAATGCACAGGTTTGGTAGGTTTCCCTAGGTGCCGGCTGAGCTAGAGGCCAAAATCTACAGGTAGGCACTTTGCAAAAAACACCTCTGTTTTCTTTCAAAAAATGTGATGTGTCCACGTTGCGTTTTGGGGCATTTCCTGTCACGGGCGCTAGGCCTACCCACACAAGTGAGGAATCATTTTTATCAGGAGACTTGGGGGAATGCTGGGTGGAAGGAAATTTGTGGCTCCTCTCTGATTCCAGAACTATCTGTCACCAAAATGTGAGGAAAACGTATTTTTCTAGCCAAATTTTGAGGTTTGCAAAGGATTCTGGGTAACAGAACCTGGTCAGAGCCCCACAAGTCACCCCATCTTGGATTCCCCTAGGTCTCTAGTTTTCAAAAATGCACAGGTTTGGTAGGTTTCCCTAGGTGCCGGCTGAGCTAGAGGCCAAAATCTACAGGTAGTCACTTCGCAAAAAACACCTCTGTTTTCTTTCAAAAAATGTGATGTGTCCACGTTGCGTTTTGGGGCATTTCCTGTCACAGGCGCTAGGCCTACCCACACAAGTGAGGTATCATTTTTATCAGGAGACTTGGGGGAATGCTGGGTGGAAGGAAATTTGTGTCTCCTCTCTGATTCCAGAACTATCTGTCACCAAAATGTGAGGAAAACGTGTTTGTTTATCCAAATTTTGAGGTTTGCAAAGGATTCTGGGTAACAGAACCTGGTCAGAGCCCCACAAGTCACCACATCTTGGATTCCCCTAGGTCTCTAGTTTTCAAAAATGCAGAGGTTTGGTAGGTTTCCCTAGGTGCCGGCTGAGCTAGAGGCCAAAATCTACAGGTAGGCACTTTGCAAAAAACACCTCTGTTTTCTTTAAAAAAATGTGATGTGTCCACGTTCCGTTTTGGGGCACTTCCTGTTGCGGGCGCTAGGCCTACCCACACAAGTGATGTATCATTTTTATCGGGAGATTTGGGGGAATGCTGGGTGGAGGAAAATTTGTGGCTCCTCTCTGATTCCAGAACTTTCTGTCACCAAAATTTGAGGAAAATGTGTATTTTTAGCCAAATTTTGAGGTTTGCAAAGGATTCTGGGTAACAGAACCTGGTCAGAGCCCCACAAGTCACCCCATCTTGGATTCCCCTAGGTCTCTAGTTTTCAAAAATGCACAGGTTTGGTAGGGTTCCCTAGGTGCCGGCTGAGCTAGAGGCCAAAATCTACAGGTAGGCACTTTGCAAAAAACACCTCTGTTTTCTTTCAAAAAATGTGATGTGTCCACGTTGCGTTTTGGGGCATTTCCTGTCGCGGGTGATAGGCCAACCCACACAAGTGAGGTATCATTTTTATCAGGAGACTTGGGGGAATGCTGGGTGGAAGGAAATTTGTGGCTCCTCTCTGGTTCCAGAACTTTCTGTCACCAAAATGTGAGGACAATGTGTTTTTTTAGCCAAATTTTGAGGTTTGCAAAGGATTCTGGGTAACAGAACCTGGTCAGAGCCCCACAAGTCACGCCATCTTGCATTCCCCTAAGTCTCTAGTTTTAAAAAATGCACAGGTTTTGTAGGTTTCCCTAGGTGCCGGCTGAGCTAGAGGCCAAAATCTACAGGTAGGCACTTTGCAAAAAACACCTCTGTTTTCTTTCAAAAAATGTGATGTGTCCACGTTGCGTTTTGGGGCATTTCCTGTCGCGGGCGATAGGCAACCCACACAAGTGATGTATCATTTTTATCGGGAGATTTGGGGGAACGCTGGGTGGAAGGAAATTTGTGGCTCCGCTCTGATTCCAGAAATATCTGTCACCAAATATGAGGAAAACGTGTTTTTTTAGCCAAATTTTGAGGTTTGCAAAGGATTCTGGGTAACAGAACTTGTTCAGAACCCCACAAGTCACCCCATCTTGCATTCCCCTAGGTCTCTAGTTTTAAAAAATGCACAGGTTTGGTAGGTTTCCCTAGGTGCCGGCTGAGCTAGAGGCCAAAATCTACAGGTAAGCACTTTGCAAAAAACACCTCTGTTTTCTTTAAAAAAATGTGATGTGTCCACGTTGCGTTTTGGGGCATTTCCTGTCACGGGCGCTAGGCCTACCCACACAAGTGAGGTATCATTTTTATCAGGAGACTTGGGGGAATGCCGGGTGGAAGGAAATTTGTGGCTCCTCTCTGATTCCAGAACTATCTGTCACCAAAATGTGAGGAAAACGTGTTTTTTTTAGCCAAATTTTGAGGTTTGAAAAGGATTCTGGGTAACAGAACCTTGTCAGAGCCCCACAAGTCACCCCATCTTGCATTCCCCTAGGTCTCTAGTTTTCAAAAATGCACAGGTTTGGTAGGTTTCCCTAGGTGCCGGCTGAGCTAGAGGCCAAAATCTACAGGTAAGCACTTTGCAAAAAACACCTCTGTTTTCTTTAAAAAAATGTGATGTGTCCACGTTGCGTTTTGGGGCATTTCCTGTCACGGGCGCTAGGCCTACCCACACAAGTGAGGTATCATTTTTATCAGGAGACTTGGGGGAATGCTGGGTGGAAGGAAATTTGTGGCTCCTCTCTGATTCCAGAACTATCTGTCACCAAAATGTGAGGAAAACGTGTTTTTTTTAGCCAAATTTTGAGGTTTGAAAAGGATTCTGGGTAACAGAACCTTGTCAGAGCCCCACAAGTCACCCCATCTTGCATTCCCCTAGGTCTCTAGTTTTCAAAAATGCACAGGTTTGGTAGGTTTCCCTAGGTGCCGGCTGAGCTAGAGGCCAAAATCTACAGGTAGGCACTTTGCAAAAAACACCTCTGTTTTCTTTAAAAAAATGTGATGTGTCCACGTTGCGTTGTGGGGCATTTCCTGTCACGGGCGCTAGGCCTACCTACACAAGTGAGGTATCATTTTTATCAGGAGACTTGGGGGAATGCTGGGTGGAAGGAAATTTGTGGCTTCTCTCTGATTACAGAACTATCTGTCACCAAAATGTAAGGAAAACGTGTTTTTTTAGCCAAATTTTGAGGTTTGCAAAGGATTCTGGGTAACAGAACCTGGTCAGAGCCCCACAAGTCACCACATCTTGGATTCCCCCAGGTCTCTAGTTTTCAAAAATGCACAGGTTTGGTAGGGTTCCCTAGGTGCCGGCTGAGCTAGAGGCCAAAGTCTACAGGTAGGCACTTTGCAAAAAACACCTCTGTTTTCTTTAAAAAAATGTGATGTGTCCACGTTGCGTTTTGGGGCATGTCCTGTTGCGGGCGCTAGGCCTTCCCACACAAGTGATGTATCATTTTTATCGGTAGATTTGGGGGAACGCTGGGTGGAAGGAAATTTGTGGCTCCTCTCTGATTCCAGAACTATCTGTCACCAAAATGTGAGGAAAACGTGTTTTTTTAGCCAAATTTTGAGGTTTGCAAAGGATTCTGGGTAACAGAACCTGGTCAGAGCCCCACAAGTCACCCCATCTTGGATTGCCCTAGGTCTCTAGTTTTAAAAAATGCACAGGTTTGGTAGGTTTCCCTAGGTGCCGGCTGAGCTAGAGGCCAAAATCTACAGGTAGGCACTTTGCAAAAAACACCTCTGTTTTCTTTAAAAAAATGTGATGTGTCCACGTTCCGTTTTGGGGCATTTCCTGTCGCGGGCGCTAGGCCTACCCACACAAGTGAGGTATCATTTTTATCAGGAGACTTGGGGAAATGCTGGGTGGAAGGAAATTTGTGGCTCCTCTCTGATTCCAGAACTATCTGTCACCAAAATGTGAGGAAAATCTGTTTTTTTAGCCAAATTTTGAGGTTTGCAAAGGATTCTGGGTAACAGAACCTGGTCAGAGCCCCACAAGTCACCCCATCTTGCATTCCCCTAGGTCTCTAGTTTTCAAAAATGCACAGGTTTGGTAGGTTTCCCTAGGTGCCGGCTGAGCTAGAGGCCAAAATCTACAGGTAGGCACTTTGCAAAAAACACCTCTGTTTTCTTTAAAAAAATGTGATGTGTCCACGTTGTGTTTTGGGGCATTTCCTGTCACGGGCGCTAGGCCTACCCACACAAGTGAGGTATCATTTTTATCAGGAGACTTGGGGGAATGCTGGGTGGAAGGAAATTTGTGGCTCCTCTCTGATTCCAGAACTATCTGTCACCAAAATGTGAGGAAAATGTGTTTTTTTAGCCAAATTTTGAGGTTTGCAAAGGATTCTGGGTAACAGAACCTGGTCAGAGCCCCACAAGTCACCCCATCTTGGATTCCCCTAGGTCTCTAGTTTTCAAAAATGCACAGGTTTGGTAGGTTTCCCTAGGTGCCGGCTGAGCTAGAGGCCAAAATCTACAGGTAGGCACTTTGCAAAAAACACCTCTGTTTTCTTTAAAAAAATTTGATGTGTCCATGTTGCGTTTTGGGGCATTTCCTGTCGCGGGCGCTAGGCCTACCCACACAAGTGAGGTATCATTTTTATCAGGAGACTTGGGGGAATGCTGGGTGGAAGGACATTTGTGGCTCCTCTCTGATTCCAGAACTATCTGTCACCAAAATGTGAGGAAAACGTGTTTTTTTAGCCAAATTTTGAGATTTGCAAAGGATTCTGGGTAACAGAACCTGGTCAGAGCCCCACAAGTCACCCCATCTTGCATTCCACTAGGTCTCTAGTTTTCAAAAATGCACAGGTTTGGTAGGTTTCCCTAGGTGCCGGCTGAGCTAGAGGCCAAAATCTACAGGTAGGCACTTTGCAAAAAACACCTCTGTTTTCCTTAAAAAAATGTGATGTGTCCACGATGCGTTTTGGGGCATTTCCTGTCACGGGCGCTAGGCCTACCCACACAAGTGATGTATCATTTTTATCGGGAGATTTGGGGGAACGCTGGGTGGAAGGAACTTTGTGGCTCCTCTCTGATTCCAGAAATATCTGTCACCAAAATGTGAGGAAAACGTGTTTTTTTTAGCCAAATTTTGAGGTTTGCAAAGGATTCTGGGTAACAGAACTTGGTCAGAGCCCCACAAGTCACCCCATCATGGATTCCCCTAGGTCTCTAGTTTTTAAAAATGCACAGGTTTGGTAGGTTTCCCTAGGTGCCGGCTGAGCTAGAGGCCAAAATCTACAGGTAGGCACTTTGTAAAAAACACCTCTGTTTTCTTTAAAAAAATGTGATGTGTCCACGTTACGTTTTGGGGCTTTTCCTGTCACGGGCGCTAGGCCTACCCACACAAGTGAGGTATCATTTTTATAAGGAGACTTGGGGGAATGCTGGGTGGAAGGAAATTTGTGGCTCCTCTCTGATTCCAGAACTATCTGTCACCAAAATGTGAGGAAAACGTGTTTTTTTTAGCCAAATTTTGAGGTTTGAAAAGGATTCTGGGTAACAGAACCTTGTCAGAGCCCCACAAGTCAACCCATTTTGCATTCCCCTAGGTCTCTAGTTTTCAAAAATGCACAGGTTTGGTAGGTTTCCCTAGGTGCCGGCTGAGCTAGAGGCCAAAATCTACAGGTAGGCACTTTGCAAAAAACACCTCTGTTTTCTTTAAAAAAATGTGATGTGTCCACGTTGCGTTGTGGGGCATTTCCTGTCACGGGCGCTAGGCCTACCCACACAAGTGAGGTATCATTTTTATCAGGAGACTTGGGGGAATGCTGGGTGGAAGGAAATTTGTGGCTTCTCTCTGATTACAGAACTATCTGTCACCAAAATGTAAGGAAAACGTGTTTTTTTAGCCAAATTTTGAGGTTTGCAAAGGATTCTGGGTAACAGAACCTGGTCAGAGCCCCACAAGTCACCACATCTTGGATTCCCCTAGGTCTCTAGTTTTCAAAAATGCACAGGTTTGGTAGGGTTCCCTAGGTGCCGGCTGAGCTAGAGGCCAAAGTCTACAGGTAGGCACTTTGCAAAAAACACCTCTGTTTTCTTTAAAAAAATGTGATGTGTCCACGTTGCGTTTTGGGGCATGTCCTGTTGCGGGCGCTAGGCCTTCCCACACAAGTGATGTATCATTTTTATCGGTAGATTTGGGGGAACGCTGGGTGGAAGGAAATTTGTGGCTCCTCTCTGATTCCAGAACTATCTGTCACCAAAATGTGATGGAATCGTGTTTTTTTAGCCAAATTTTGAGGTTTGCAAAGGATTCTGGGTAACAGAACCTGGTCAGAGCCCCACAAGTCACCCCATCTTGGATTGCCCTAGGTCTCTAGTTTTAAAAAATGCACAGGTTTGGTAGGGTTCCCTAGGTGCCGGCTGAGCTAGAGGCCAAAATCTACAGGTAGGCACTTTGCAAAAAACACCTCTGTTTTCTTTAAAAAAATGTGATGTGTCCACGTTCCGTTTTGGGGCATTTCCTGTCGCGGGCGCTAGGCCTACCCACTCAAGTGAGGTATCATTTTTATCAGGAGACTTGGGGAAATGCTGGGTGGAAGGAAATTTGTGGCTCCTCTCTGATTCCAGAAATATCTGTCACCAAATATGAGGAAAACGTGTTTTTTTAGCCAAATTTTGAGGTTTGCAAAGGATTCTGGGTAACAGAACCTGGTCAGAGCCCCACAAGTCACCACATCTTGGATTCCCCTAGGTCTCTAGTTTTCAAAAATGCAGAGGTTTGGTAGGTTTCCCTAGGTGCCGGCTGAGCTAGAGGCCAAAATCTACAGGTAGGCACTTTGCAAAAAACACCTCTGTTTTCTTTCAAAAAATGTGATGTGTCCACGTTGCGTTTTGGGGCACTTCCTGTCGCGGGCGATAGGCCAACCCACACAAGTGAGGTATCATTTTTATCAGGAGACTTGGGGGAATGCTGGGTGGAAGGAAATTTGTGGCTCCTCTCTGATTCCAGAAATATCTGTCACCAAATATGAGGAAAACGTGTTTTTTTAGCCAAATTTTGAGGTTTGCAAAGGATTCTGGGTAACAGAACTTGGTCAGAACCCCACAAGTCACCCCATCTTGCATTCCCCAAGGTCTCTAGTTTTCAAAAATGCACAGGTTTGGTAGGTTTCCCTAGGTGCCGGCTGAGCTAGAGGCCAAAATCTACAGGTAGGCACTTTGCAAAAAACACCTCTGTTTTCTTTCAAAAAATGTGATGTGTCCACGTTGCGTTTTGGGGCATTTCCTGTCACGGGCGCTAGGCCTACCCACACAAGTGAGGAATCATTTTTATCAGGAGACTTGGGGGAATGCTGGGTGGAAGGAAATTTGTGGCTCCTCTCTGATTCCAGAACTATCTGTCACCAAAATGTGAGGAAAACGTATTTTTCTAGCCAAATTTTGAGGTTTGCAAAGGATTCTGGGTAACAGAACCTGGTCAGAGCCCCACAAGTCACCCCATCTTGGATTCCCCTAGGTCTCTAGTTTTCAAAAATGCACAGGTTTGGTAGGTTTCCCTAGGTGCCGGCTGAGCTAGAGGCCAAAATCTACAGGTAGTCACTTCGCAAAAAACACCTCTGTTTTCTTTCAAAAAATGTGATGTGTCCACGTTGCGTTTTGGGGCATTTCCTGTCACAGGCGCTAGGCCTACCCACACAAGTGAGGTATCATTTTTATCAGGAGACTTGGGGGAATGCTGGGTGGAAGGAAATTTGTGTCTCCTCTCTGATTCCAGAACTATCTGTCACCAAAATGTGAGGAAAACGTGTTTGTTTAGCCAAATTTTGAGGTTTGCAAAGGATTCTGGGTAACAGAACCTGGTCAGAGCCCCACAAGTCACCACATCTTGGATTCCCCTAGGTCTCTAGTTTTCAAAAATGCAGAGGTTTGGTAGGTTTCCCTAGGTGCCGGCTGAGCTAGAGGCCAAAATCTACAGGTAGGCACTTTGCAAAAAACACCTCTGTTTTCTTTAAAAAAATGTGATGTGTCCACGTTCCGTTTTGGGGCACTTCCTGTTGCGGGCGCTAGGCCTACCCACACAAGTGATGTATCATTTTTATCGGGAGATTTGGGGGAACGCTGGGTGGAGGAAAATTTGTGGCTCCTCTCTGATTCCAGAACTTTCTGTCACCAAAATTTGAGGAAAATGTGTATTTTTAGCCAAATTTTGAGGTTTGCAAAGGATTCTGGGTAACAGAACCTGGTCAGAGCCCCACAAGTCACCCCATCTTGGATTCCCCTAGGTCTCTAGTTTTCAAAAATGCACAGGTTTGGTAGGGTTCCCTAGGTGCCGGCTGAGCTAGAGGCCAAAATCTACAGGTAGGCACTTTGCAAAAAACACCTCTGTTTTCTTTCAAAAAATGTGATGTGTCCACGTTGCGTTTTGGGGCATTTCCTGTCGCGGGTGATAGGCCAACCCACACAAGTGAGGTATCATTTTTATCAGGAGACTTGGGGGAATGCTGGGTGGAAGGAAATTTGTGGCTCCTCTCTGGTTCCAGAACTTTCTGTCACCAAAATGTGAGGACAATGTGTTTTTTTAGCCAAATTTTGAGGTTTGCAAAGGATTCTGGGTAACAGAACTTGGTCAGAACCCCACAAGTCACCCCATCTTGCATTCCCCAAGGTCTCTAGTTTTCAAAAATGCACAGGTTTGGTAGGTTTCCCTAGGTGCCGGCTGAGCTAGAGGCCAAAATCTACAGGTAGGCACTTTGCAAAAAACACCTCTGTTTTCTTTCAAAAAATGTGATGTGTCCACGTTGCGTTTTGGGGCATTTCCTGTCACGGGCGCTAAGCCTACCCACACAAGTGATGTATCATTTTTATCGGGAGATTTGGGGGAACGCTGGGTGGAAGGAAATTTGTGGCTCCGCTCTGATTCCAGAAATATCTGTCACCAAATATGAGGAAAACGTGTTTTTTTAGCCAAATTTTGAGGTTTGCAAAGGATTCTGGGTAACAGAACTTGTTCAGAACCCCACAAGTCACCCCATCTTGCATTCCCCTAGGTCTCTAGTTTTAAAAAATGCACAGGTTTGGTAGGTTTCCCTAGGTGCCGGCTGAGCTAGAGGCCAAAATCTACAGGTAAGCACTTTGCAAAAAACACCTCTGTTTTCTTTAAAAAAATGTGATGTGTCCACGTTGCGTTTTGGGGCATTTCCTGTCACGGGCGCTAGGCCTACCCACACAAGTGAGGTATCATTTTTATCAGGAGACTTGGGGGAATGCCGGGTGGAAGGAAATTTGTGGCTCCTCTCTGATTCCAGAACTATCTGTCACCAAAATGTGAGGAAAACGTGTTTTTTTTAGCCAAATTTTGAGGTTTGAAAAGGATTCTGGGTAACAGAACCTTGTCAGAGCCCCACAAGTCACCCCATCTTGCATTCCCCTAGGTCTCTAGTTTTCAAAAATGCACAGGTTTGGTAGGTTTCCCTAGGTGCCGGCTGAGCTAGAGGCCAAAATCTACAGGTAAGCACTTTGCAAAAAACACCTCTGTTTTCTTTAAAAAAATGTGATGTGTCCACGTTGCGTTTTGGGGCATTTCCTGTCACGGGCGCTAGGCCTACCCACACAAGTGAGGTATCATTTTTATCAGGAGACTTGGGGGAATGCTGGGTGGAAGGAAATTTGTGGCTCCTCTCTGATTCCAGAACTATCTGTCACCAAAATGTGAGGAAAACGTGTTTTTTTTAGCCAAATTTTGAGGTTTGAAAAGGATTCTGGGTAACAGAACCTTGTCAGAGCCCCACAAGTCACCCCATCTTGCATTCCCCTAGGTCTCTAGTTTTCAAAAATGCACAGGTTTGGTAGGTTTCCCTAGGTGCCGGCTGAGCTAGAGGCCAAAATCTACAGGTAGGCACTTTGCAAAAAACACCTCTGTTTTCTTTAAAAAAATGTGATGTGTCCACGTTGCGTTGTGGGGCATTTCCTGTCACGGGCGCTAGGCCTACCCACACAAGTGAGGTATCATTTTTATCAGGAGACTTGGGGGAATGCTGGGTGGAAGGAAATTTGTGGCTTCTCTCTGATTACAGAACTATCTGTCACCAAAATGTAAGGAAAACGTGTTTTTTTAGCCAAATTTTGAGGTTTGCAAAGGATTCTGGGTAACAGAACCTGGTCAGAGCCCCACAAGTCACCACATCTTGGATTCCCCCAGGTCTCTAGTTTTCAAAAATGCACAGGTTTGGTAGGGTTCCCTAGGTGCCGGCTGAGCTAGAGGCCAAAGTCTACAGGTAGGCACTTTGCAAAAAACACCTCTGTTTTCTTTAAAAAAATGTGATGTGTCCACGTTGCGTTTTGGGGCATGTCCTGTTGCGGGCGCTAGGCCTTCCCACACAAGTGATGTATCATTTTTATCGGTAGATTTGGGGGAACGCTGGGTGGAAGGAAATTTGTGGCTCCTCTCTGATTCCAGAACTATCTGTCACCAAAATGTGAGGAAAACGTGTTTTTTTAGCCAAATTTTGAGGTTTGCAAAGGATTCTGGGTAACAGAACCTGGTCAGAGCCCCACAAGTCACCCCATCTTGCATTCCCCTAGGTCTCTAGTTTTCAAAAATGCACAGGTTTGGTAGGTTTCCCTAGGTGCCGGCTGAGCTAGAGGCCAAAATCTACAGGTAGGCACTTTGCAAAAAACACCTCTGTTTTCTTTAAAAAAATGTGATGTGTCCACGTTGTGTTTTGGGGCATTTCCTGTCACGGGCGCTAGGCCTACCCACACAAGTGAGGTATCATTTTTATCAGGAGACTTGGGGGAATGCTGGGTGGAAGGAAATTTGTGGCTCCTCTCTGATTCCAGAACTATCTGTCACCAAAATGTGAGGAAAATGTGTTTTTTTAGCCAAATTTTGAGGTTTGCAAAGGATTCTGGGTAACAGAACCTGGTCAGAGCCCCACAAGTCACCCCATCTTGGATTCCCCTAGGTCTCTAGTTTTCAAAAATGCACAGGTTTGGTAGGTTTCCCTAGGTGCCGGCTGAGCTAGAGGCCAAAATCTACAGGTAGGCACTTTGCAAAAAACACCTCTGTTTTCTTTAAAAAAATTTGATGTGTCCATGTTGCGTTTTGGGGCATTTCCTGTCGCGGGCGCTAGGCCTACCCACACAAGTGAGGTATCATTTTTATCAGGAGACTTGGGGGAATGCTGGGTGGAAGGACATTTGTGGCTCCTCTCTGATTCCAGAACTATCTGTCACCAAAATGTGAGGAAAACGTGTTTTTTTAGCCAAATTTTGAGATTTGCAAAGGATTCTGGGTAACAGAACCTGGTCAGAGCCCCACAAGTCACCCCATCTTGCATTCCACTAGGTCTCTAGTTTTCAAAAATGCACAGGTTTGGTAGGTTTCCCTAGGTGCCGGCTGAGCTAGAGGCCAAAATCTACAGGTAGGCACTTTGCAAAAAACACCTCTGTTTTCCTTAAAAAAATGTGATGTGTCCACGATGCGTTTTGGGGCATTTCCTGTCACGGGCGCTAGGCCTACCCACACAAGTGATGTATCATTTTTATCGGGAGATTTGGGGGAACGCTGGGTGGAAGGAACTTTGTGGCTCCTCTCTGATTCCAGAAATATCTGTCACCAAAATGTGAGGAAAACGTGTTTTTTTAGCCAAATTTTGAGGTTTGCAAAGGATTCTGGGTAACAGAACTTGGTCAGAGCCCCACAAGTCACCCCATCATGGATTCCCCTAGGTCTCTAGTTTTTAAAAATGCACAGGTTTGGTAGGTTTCCCTAGGTGCCGGCTGAGCTAGAGGCCAAAATCTACAGGTAGGCACTTTGCAAAAAACACCTCTGTTTTCTTTAAAAAAATGTGATGTGTCCACGTTACGTTTTGGGGCTTTTCCTGTCACGGGCGCTAGGCCTACCCACACAAGTGAGGTATCATTTTTATAAGGAGACTTGGGGGAATGCTGGGTGGAAGGAAATTTGTGGCTCCTCTCTGATTCCAGAACTATCTGTCACCAAAATGTGAGGAAAATGTGTTTTTTTAACCAAATTTTGAGGTTTGCAAAGGATTCTGGGTAACAGAACCTGGTCAGAGCCCCACAAGTCACCCCATCTTGCATTCCCCTAGGTCTCTAGTTTTCAAAAATGCACAGGTTTGGTAGGTTTCCCTAGGTGCCGGCTGAGCTAGAGGCCAAAATCTACAGGTAGGCACTTTGCAAAAAACACCTCTGTTTTCTTTAAAAAAATGTGATGTGTCCACGTTGCGTTTTGGGGCATTTCCTGTCGCGGGCGCTAGGCCTACCCACACAAGTGAGGTATCATTTTTATCAGGAGACTTGGGGGAATGCTGGGTGGAAGGTAATTTGTGGCTCCTCTCTGATTCCAGAACTATCTGTCACCAAAATGTGAGGAAAACGTGTTTTTTTAGCCAAATTTTGAGATTTTCAAAGGATTCTGGGTAACAGAACCTGGTCAGAGCCCCACAAGTCACCCCATCTTGCATTCCACTAGGTCTCTAGTTTTAAAAAATGCACAGGTTTGGTAGGTTTCCCTAGGTGCCGGCTGAGCTAGAGGCCAAAATCTACAGGTAGGCACTTTGCAAAAAACACCTCTGTTTTCCTTAAAAAAATGTGATGTGTCCACGTTGCGTTTTGGGGCATTTCCTGTCACGGGCGCTAGGCCTACCCACACAAGTGATGTATCATTTTTATCGGGAGATTTGGGGGAACGCTGGGTGGAAGGAACTTTGTGGCTCCTCTCTGATTCCAGAAATATATGTCACCAAAATGTGAGGAAAACTTGTTTTTTTAGCCAAATTTTGAGGTTTGCAAAGGATTCTGGGTAACAGAACTTGGTCAGAGCCCCACAAGTCACCCCATCATGGATTCCCTTAGGTCTCTAGTTTTCAAAAATGCACAGGTTTGGTAGGTTTCCCTAGGTGCCGGCTGAGCTAGAGGCCAAAATCTACAGGTAGGCACTTTGCAAAAAAACACCTCTGTTTTCTTTAAAAAAATGTGATGTGTCCACGTTGCGTTTTGGGGCATTTCCTGTCACGGGCGCTAGGCCTACCCACACAAGTGAGGTATCATTTTCATCAGGAGACTTGGGGGAATGCTGGGTGTAAGGAAATGTGTGGCTCCTCTCTGATTCCAGAACTATCTGTCACCAAAATGTGAGGAAAACATGTTTTTTTAACCAAATTTTGAGGTTTGCAAAGGATTCTGGGTAACAGAACCTGGTCAGAGCCCCACAAGTCACCCCATCTTGGATTCCCCTAGGTCTCTAGTTTTCAAAAATGCACAGGTTTGGTAGGTTTCCCTCGGTGCCGGCTGAGCTAGAGGCCAAAATCTACAGGTAGGCACTTTGCAAAAAACACCTCTGTTTTCTTTAAAAAAATGTGATGTGTCCATGTTGCGTTTTGGGGCATTTCCTGTCGCGGGCGCTAGGCCTACCCACACAAGTGATGTATCATTTCTATCAGGATACTTGGGGGAATGCTGGGTGGAAGGAAATTTGTGGCTCCTCTCTGATTCCAGAACTATCTGTCACCAAAATGTGAGGAAAACGTGTTTTTTTAGCCAAATTTTGATATTTGCAAAGGATTCTGGGTAACAGAACCTGGTCAGAGCCCCAGAAGTAACCCCATCTTGCATTCCCCTAGGTCTCTAGTTTTCAAAAATGCACAGGTTTGGTAGGGTTCCCTAGGTGCCGGCTGAGCTAGAGGCCAAAGTCTACAGGTAGGCACTTTGCAAAAAACACCTCTGTTTTCTTTAAAAAAATGTGATGTGTCCACGTTGCGTTTTGGGGCATGTCCTGTTGCGGGCGCTAGGCCTTCCCACACAAGTGATGTATCATTTTTATCGGTAGATTTGGGGGAACGCTGGGTGGAAGGAAATTTGTGGCTCCTCTCTGATTCCAGAACTATCTGTCACCAAAATGTGAGGAAAACGTGTTTTTTTAGCCAAATTTTGAGGTTTGCAAAGGATTCTGGGTAACAGAACCTGGTCAGAGCCCCACAAGTCACCCCATCTTGGATTGCCCTAGGTCTCTAGTTTTAAAAAATGCACAGGTTTGGTAGGTTTCCCTAGGTGCCGGCTGAGCTAGAGGCCAAAATCTACAGGTAGGCACTTTGCAAAAAACACCTCTGTTTTCTTTAAAAAAATGTGATGTGTCCACGTTCCGTTTTGGGGCATTTCCTGTCGCGGGCGCTAGGCCTACCCACACAAGTGAGGTATCATTTTTATCAGGAGACTTGTGGGAATGCTGGGTGGAAGGAAATTTGTGGCTCCTCTCTGATTCCAGAATTTTCTGTCACCAAAATTGAGGGAAATGTGTTTTTTTAGCCAACTTTTGAGGTTTGCAAAGGATTCTGGGTAACAGAACCTGGTCAGAGCCCCACAAGTCACCCCATCATGGATTCCCCTAGGTCTCTAGTTTTCAAAAATGCACAGGTTTGGTAGGTTTCCCTAGGTGGCGGCTGAGCTAGAGGCCAAAATCTACAGGTAGGCACTTTGCAAAAAACACTTCTGTTTTCTTTTTATAAAATGTGATGTGTCCACGTTGGGTTTTGGGGCATTTCCTGTCACGGGCTCTAGGCCTACCCACACAAGTGAGGTATCATTTTTATCAGGAGACTTGGGGGAATGCTGGGTGGAAGGAAATTTGTGGCTCCTCTCTGATTCCAGAACTATCTGTCACCAAAATGTGAGGAAAACGTGTTTTTTTAGCCAAATTTTGAGATTTGCAAAGGATTCTGGGTAACAGAACCTGGTCAGAGCCCCACAAGTCACCCCATCTTGCATTCCACTAGGTCTCTAGTTTTCAAAAATGCACAGGTTTGGTAGGTTTCCCTAGGTGCCGGCTGAGCTAGAGGCCAAAATCTACAGGTAGGCACTTTGCAAAAAACACCTCTGTTTTCCTTAAAAAAATGTGATGTGTCCACGATGCGTTTTGGGGCATTTCCTGTCACGGGCGCTAGGCCTACCCACACAAGTGATGTATCATTTTTATCGGGAGATTTGGGGGAACGCTGGGTGGAAGGAACTTTGTGGCTCCTCTCTGATTCCAGAAATATCTGTCACCAAAATGTGAGGAAAACGTGTTTTTTTAGCCAAATTTTGAGGTTTGCAAAGGATTCTGGGTAACAGAACTTGGTCAGAGCCCCACAAGTCACCCCATCATGGATTCCCCTAGGTCTCTAGTTTTTAAAAATGCACAGGTTTGGTAGGTTTCCCTAGGTGCCGGCTGAGCTAGAGGCCAAAATCTACAGGTAGGCACTTTGCAAAAAACACCTCTGTTTTCTTTAAAAAAATGTGATGTGTCCACGTTGCGTTTTGGGGCATTTCCTGTCACGGGCGCTAGGCCTACCCACACAAGTGAGGTATCATTTTTATAAGGAGACTTTGGGGAATGCTGGGTGGAAGGAAATTTGTGGCTCCTCTCTGATTCCAGAACTATCTGTCACCAAAATGTGAGGAAAATGTGTTTTTTTAACCAAATTTTGAGGTTTGCAAAGGATTCTGGGTAACAGAACCTGGTCAGAGCCCCACAAGTCACCCCATCTTGCATTCCCCTAGGTCTCTAGTTTTCAAAAATGCACAGGTTTGGTAGGTTTCCCTAGGTGCCGGCTGAGCTAGAGGCCAAAATCTACAGGTAGGCACTTTGCAAAAAACACCTCTGTTTTCTTTAAAAAAATGTGATGTGTCCACGTTGTGTTTTGGGGCATTTCCTGTCACGGGCGCTAGGCCTACCCACACAAGTGAGGTATCATTTTTATCAGGGGACTTGGGGGAATGCTGGGTGGAAGGAAATTTGTGGCTCCTCTCTGATTCCAGAACTATCTGTCACCAAAATGTGAGGAAAACGTGTTTTTTTAGCCAAATTTTGAGGTTTGCAAAGGGTTCTGGGTAACAGAACCTGGTCAGAGCCCCACAAGTCACCCCATCTTGGATTCCCCTAGGTCTCTAGTTTTCAAAAATGCACAGGTTTGGTAGGTTTCCCTAGGTGCCGGCTGAGCTAG
The DNA here is from genome assembly GCF_031143425.1 of Pleurodeles waltl. NCBI lineage: Eukaryota > Metazoa > Chordata > Amphibia > Caudata > Salamandridae > Pleurodeles > Pleurodeles waltl. The sequence continues at coordinate 151,341 of NW_027149866.1, read as the reverse complement.
AGGCCAAAATCTACAGGTAGGCACTTTGCAAAAAACACCTCTGTTTTCTTTTAAAAAATGTTATGTGTCCACGTTGCGTTTTGGGGCATTTCCTGTCGCGGGCGCTAGGCCTACCCACACAAGTGAGGTATCATATTTATCAGGAGACTTGGGGGAATGCTGGGTGGAAGGAAATTCGTGGCTCCTCTCTGATTCCAGAATTTTCTGTCACCAAAATTGAGGGAAATGTGTTTTTTTAGCCAAATTTTGAGGTTTGCAAAGGATTCTGGGTAACAGAACCTGGTCAGAGCCCCACAAGTCACCCCATCATGGATTCCCCTAGGTCTCTAGTTTTCAAAAATGCACAGGTTTGGTAGGTTTCCCTAGGTGGCGGCTGAGCTAGAGGCCAAAATCTACAGGTAGGCACTTTGCAAAAAACACTTCTGTTTTCTTTTTATAAAATGTGATGTGTCCACGTTGGGTTTTGGGGCATTTCCTGTCACGGGCTCTAGGCCTACCCACACAAGTGAGGTATCATTTTTATCAGGAGACTTGGGGGAATGCTGGGTGGAAGGAAATTTGTGGCTCCTCTCTGATTCCAGAACTATCTGTCACCAAAATGTGAGGAAAACGTGTTTTTTTAGCCAAATTTTGAGATTTGCAAAGGATTCTGGGTAACAGAACCTGGTCAGAGCCCCACAAGTCACCCCATCTTGCATTCCACTAGGTCTCTAGTTTTCAAAAATGCACAGGTTTGGTAGGTTTCCCTAGGTGCCGGCTGAGCTAGAGGCCAAAATCTACAGGTAGGCACTTTGCAAAAAACACCTCTGTTTTCCTTAAAAAAATGTGATGTGTCCACGATGCGTTTTGGGGCATTTCCTGTCACGGGCGCTAGGCCTACCCACACAAGTGATGTATCATTTTTATCGGGAGATTTGGGGGAACGCTGGGTGGAAGGAACTTTGTGGCTCCTCTCTGATTCCAGAAATATCTGTCACCAAAATGTGAGGAAAACGTGTTTTTTTAGCCAAATTTTGAGGTTTGCAAAGGATTCTGGGTAACAGAACCTGGTCAGAGCCCCACAAGTCACCCCATCTTGCATTCCACTAGGTCTCTAGTTTTCAAAAATGCACAGGTTTGGTAGGTTTCCCTAGGTGCCGGCTGAGCTAGAGGCCAAAATCTACAGGTAGGCACTTTGCAAAAAACACCTCTGTTTTCCTTAAAAAAATGTGATGTGTCCACGATGCGTTTTGGGGCATTTCCTGTCACGGGCGCTAGGCCTACCCACACAAGTGATGTATCATTTTTATCGGGAGATTTGGGGGAACGCTGGGTGGAAGGAACTTTGTGGCTCCTCTCTGATTCCAGAAATATCTGTCACCAAAATTGAGGGAAATGTGTTTTTTTAGCCAACTTTTGAGGTTTGCAAAGGATTCTGGGTAACAGAACCTGGTCAGAGCCCCACAAGTCACCCCATCATGGATTCCCCTAGGTCTCTAGTTTTCAAAAATGCACAGGTTTGGTAGGTTTCCCTAGGTGGCGGCTGAGCTAGAGGCCAAAATCTACAGGTAGGCACTTTGCAAAAAACACTTCTGTTTTCTTTTTATAAAATGTGATGTGTCCACGTTGGGTTTTGGGGCATTTCCTGTCACGGGCTCTAGGCCTACCCACACAAGTGAGGTATCATTTTTATCAGGAGACTTGGGGGAATGCTGGGTGGAAGGAAATTTGTGGCTCCTCTCTGATTCCAGAACTATCTGTCACCAAAATGTGAGGAAAACGTGTTTTTTTAGCCAAATTTTGAGATTTGCAAAGGATTCTGGGTAACAGAACCTGGTCAGAGCCCCACAAGTCACCCCATCTTGCATTCCACTAGGTCTCTAGTTTTCAAAAATGCACAGGTTTGGTAGGTTTCCCTAGGTGCCGGCTGAGCTAGAGGCCAAAATCTACAGGTAGGCACTTTGCAAAAAACACCTCTGTTTTCCTTAAAAAAATGTGATGTGTCCACGATGCGTTTTGGGGCATTTCCTGTCACGGGCGCTAGGCCTACCCACACAAGTGATGTATCATTTTTATCGGGAGATTTGGGGGAACGCTGGGTGGAAGGAACTTTGTGGCTCCTCTCTGATTCCAGAAATATCTGTCACCAAAATGTGAGGAAAACGTGTTTTTTTAGCCAAATTTTGAGGTTTGCAAAGGATTCTGGGTAACAGAACTTGGTCAGAGCCCCACAAGTCACCCCATCATGGATTCCCCTAGGTCTCTAGTTTTTAAAAATGCACAGGTTTGGTAGGTTTCCCTAGGTGCCGGCTGAGCTAGAGGCCAAAATCTACAGGTAGGCACTTTGCAAAAAACACCTCTGTTTTCTTTAAAAAAATGTGATGTGTCCACGTTGCGTTTTGGGGCATTTCCTGTCACGGGCGCTAGGCCTACCCACACAAGTGAGGTATCATTTTTATAAGGAGACTTTGGGGAATGCTGGGTGGAAGGAAATTTGTGGCTCCTCTCTGATTCCAGAACTATCTGTCACCAAAATGTGAGGAAAATGTGTTTTTTTAACCAAATTTTGAGGTTTGCAAAGGATTCTGGGTAACAGAACCTGGTCAGAGCCCCACAAGTCACCCCATCTTGCATTCCCCTAGGTCTCTAGTTTTCAAAAATGCACAGGTTTGGTAGGTTTCCCTAGGTGCCGGCTGAGCTAGAGGCCAAAATCTACAGGTAGGCACTTTGCAAAAAACACCTCTGTTTTCTTTAAAAAAATGTGATGTGTCCACGTTGTGTTTTGGGGCATTTCCTGTCACGGGCGCTAGGCCTACCCACACAAGTGAGGTATCATTTTTATCAGGGGACTTGGGGGAATGCTGGGTGGAAGGAAATTTGTGGCTCCTCTCTGATTCCAGAACTATCTGTCACCAAAATGTGAGGAAAACGTGTTTTTTTAGCCAAATTTTGAGGTTTGCAAAGGGTTCTGGGTAACAGAACCTGGTCAGAGCCCCACAAGTCACCCCATCTTGGATTCCCCTAGGTCTCTAGTTTTCAAAAATGCACAGGTTTGGTAGGTTTCCCTAGGTGCCGGCTGAGCTAGAGGCCAAAATCTACAGGTAGGCACTTTGCAAAAAACACCTCTGTTTTCTTTTAAAAAATGTTATGTGTCCACGTTGCGTTTTGGGGCATTTCCTGTCGCGGGCGCTAGGCCTACCCACACAAGTGAGGTATCATATTTATCAGGAGACTTGGGGGAATGCTGGGTGGAAGGAAATTCGTGGCTCCTCTCTGATTCCAGAATTTTCTGTCACCAAAATTGAGGGAAATGTGTTTTTTTAGCCAAATTTTGAGGTTTGCAAAGGATTCTGGGTAACAGAACCTGGTCAGAGCCCCACAAGTCACCCCATCTTCGATTCCCCTAGGTCTCTAGTTTTCAAAAATGCACAGGTTTGGTAGGTTTCCCTAGGTGCCGGCTGAGCTAGAGGCCAAAATCTACAGGTAGGCACTTTGCAAAAAACACCTCTGTTTTCTTTAAAAAAATTTGATGTGTCCATGTTGCGTTTTGGGGCATTTCCTGTCGCGGGCGCTAGGCCTACCCACACAAGTGAGGTATCATTTTTATCAGGAGACTTGGGGGAATGCTGGGTGGAAGGAAATTTGTGGCTCCTCTCTGATTCCAGAACTATCTGTCACCAAAATGTGAGGAAAACGTGTTTTTTTAGCCAAATTTTGAGATTTGCAAAGGATTCTGGGTAACAGAACCTGGTCAGAGCCCCACAAGTCACCCCATCTTGCATTCCACTAGGTCTCTAGTTTTCAAAAATGCACAGGTTTGGTAGGTTTCCCTAGGTGCCGGCTGAGCTAGAGGCCAAAATCTACAGGTAGGCACTTTGCAAAAAACACCTCTGTTTTCCTTAAAAAAATGTGATGTGTCCACGATGCGTTTTGGGGCATTTCCTGTCACGGGCGCTAGGCCTACCCACACAAGTGATGTATCATTTTTATCGGGAGATTTGGGGGAACGCTGGGTGGAAGGAACTTTGTGGCTCCTCTCTGATTCCAGAAATATCTGTCACCAAAATGTGAGGAAAACGTGTTTTTTTAGCCAAATTTTGAGGTTTGCAAAGGATTCTGGGTAACAGAACTTGGTCAGAGCCCCACAAGTCACCCCATCATGGATTCCCCTAGGTCTCTAGTTTTTAAAAATGCACAGGCTTGGTAGGTTTCCCTAGGTGCCGGCTGAGCTAGAGGCCAAAATCTACAGGTAGGCACTTTGCAAAAAACACCTCTGTTTTCTTTAAAAAAATGTGATGTGTCCACGTTGCGTTTTGGGGCTTTTCCTGTCACGGGCGCTAGGCCTACCCACACAAGTGAGGTATCATTTTTATAAGGAGACTTGGGGGAATGCTGGGTGGAAGGAAATTTGTGGCTCCTCTCTGATTCCAGAACTATCTGTCACCAAAATGTGAGGAAAATGTGTTTTTTTAACCAAATTTTGAGGTTTGCAAAGGATTCTGGGTAACAGAACCTGGTCAGAGCCCCACAAGTCACCCCATCTTGCATTCCCCTAGGTCTCTAGTTTTCAAAAATGCACAGGTTTGGTAGGTTTCCCTAGGTGCCGGCTGAGCTAGAGGCCAAAATCTACAGGTAGGCACTTTGCAAAAAACACCTCTGTTTTCTTTAAAAAAATGTGATGTGTCCACGTTGCGTTTTGGGGCATTTCCTGTCGCGGGCGCTAGGCCTACCCACACAAGTGAGGTATCATTTTTATCAGGAGACTTGGGGGAATGCTGGGTGGAAGGAAATTTGTGGCTCCTCTCTGATTCTAGAACTATCTGTCACCAAAATGTGAGGAAAATGTGTTTTTTTAACCAAATTTTGAGGTTTGCAAAGGATTCTGGGTAACAGAACCTGGTCAGAGCCCCACAAGTCACCCCATCATGGATTCCCCTAGGTCTCTAGTTTTCAAAAATGCACAGGTTTGGTAGGTTTCCCTAGGTGCCGGCTGAGCTAGAGGCCAAAATCTACAGGTAGGCACTTTGCAAAAAACACCTCTGTTTTCTTTTAAAAAATGTTATGTGTCCACGTTGCGTTTTGGGGCATTTCCTGTCGCGGGCGCTAGGCCTACCCACACAAGTGAGGTATCATATTTATCAGGAGACTTGGGGGAATGCTGGGTGGAAGGAAATTCGTGGCTCCTCTCTGATTCCAGAATTTTCTGTCACCAAAATTGAGGGAAATGTGTTTTTTTAGCCAAATTTTGAGGTTTGCAAAGGATTCTGGGTAACAGAACCTGGTCAGAGCCCCACAAGTCACCCCATCATGGATTCCCCTAGGTCTCTAGTTTTCAAAAATGCACAGGTTTGGTAGGTTTCCCTAGGTGGCGGCTGAGCTAGAGGCCAAAATCTACAGGTAGGCACTTTGCAAAAAACACTTCTGTTTTCTTTTTATAAAATGTGATGTGTCCACGTTGGGTTTTGGGGCATTTCCTGTCACGGGCTCTAGGCCTACCCACACAAGTGAGGTATCATTTTTATCAGGAGACTTGGGGGAATGCTGGGTGGAAGGAAATTTGTGGCTCCTCTCTGATTCCAGAACTATCTGTCACCAAAATGTGAGGAAAACGTGTTTTTTTAGCCAAATTTTGAGATTTGCAAAGGATTCTGGGTAACAGAACCTGGTCAGAGCCCCACAAGTCACCCCATCTTGCATTCCACTAGGTCTCTAGTTTTCAAAAATGCACAGGTTTGGTAGGTTTCCCTAGGTGCCGGCTGAGCTAGAGGCCAAAATCTACAGGTAGGCACTTTGCAAAAAACACCTCTGTTTTCCTTAAAAAAATGTGATGTGTCCACGATGCGTTTTGGGGCATTTCCTGTCACGGGCGCTAGGCCTACCCACACAAGTGATGTATCATTTTTATCGGGAGATTTGGGGGAACGCTGGGTGGAAGGAACTTTGTGGCTCCTCTCTGATTCCAGAAATATCTGTCACCAAAATGTGAGGAAAACGTGTTTTTTTAGCCAAATTTTGAGGTTTGCAAAGGATTCTGGGTAACAGAACCTGGTCAGAGCCCCACAAGTCACCCCATCTTGCATTCCACTAGGTCTCTAGTTTTCAAAAATGCACAGGTTTGGTAGGTTTCCCTAGGTGCCGGCTGAGCTAGAGGCCAAAATCTACAGGTAGGCACTTTGCAAAAAACACCTCTGTTTTCCTTAAAAAAATGTGATGTGTCCACGATGCGTTTTGGGGCATTTCCTGTCACGGGCGCTAGGCCTACCCACACAAGTGATGTATCATTTTTATCGGGAGATTTGGGGGAACGCTGGGTGGAAGGAACTTTGTGGCTCCTCTCTGATTCCAGAAATATCTGTCACCAAAATTGAGGGAAATGTGTTTTTTTAGCCAACTTTTGAGGTTTGCAAAGGATTCTGGGTAACAGAACCTGGTCAGAGCCCCACAAGTCACCCCATCATGGATTCCCCTAGGTCTCTAGTTTTCAAAAATGCACAGGTTTGGTAGGTTTCCCTAGGTGGCGGCTGAGCTAGAGGCCAAAATCTACAGGTAGGCACTTTGCAAAAAACACTTCTGTTTTCTTTTTATAAAATGTGATGTGTCCACGTTGGGTTTTGGGGCATTTCCTGTCACGGGCTCTAGGCCTACCCACACAAGTGAGGTATCATTTTTATCAGGAGACTTGGGGGAATGCTGGGTGGAAGGAAATTTGTGGCTCCTCTCTGATTCCAGAACTATCTGTCACCAAAATGTGAGGAAAACGTGTTTTTTTAGCCAAATTTTGAGATTTGCAAAGGATTCTGGGTAACAGAACCTGGTCAGAGCCCCACAAGTCACCCCATCTTGCATTCCACTAGGTCTCTAGTTTTCAAAAATGCACAGGTTTGGTAGGTTTCCCTAGGTGCCGGCTGAGCTAGAGGCCAAAATCTACAGGTAGGCACTTTGCAAAAAACACCTCTGTTTTCCTTAAAAAAATGTGATGTGTCCACGATGCGTTTTGGGGCATTTCCTGTCACGGGCGCTAGGCCTACCCACACAAGTGATGTATCATTTTTATCGGGAGATTTGGGGGAACGCTGGGTGGAAGGAACTTTGTGGCTCCTCTCTGATTCCAGAAATATCTGTCACCAAAATGTGAGGAAAACGTGTTTTTTTAGCCAAATTTTGAGGTTTGCAAAGGATTCTGGGTAACAGAACTTGGTCAGAGCCCCACAAGTCACCCCATCATGGATTCCCCTAGGTCTCTAGTTTTTAAAAATGCACAGGTTTGGTAGGTTTCCCTAGGTGCCGGCTGAGCTAGAGGCCAAAATCTACAGGTAGGCACTTTGCAAAAAACACCTCTGTTTTCTTTAAAAAAATGTGATGTGTCCACGTTGCGTTTTGGGGCATTTCCTGTCACGGGCGCTAGGCCTACCCACACAAGTGAGGTATCATTTTTATAAGGAGACTTTGGGGAATGCTGGGTGGAAGGAAATTTGTGGCTCCTCTCTGATTCCAGAACTATCTGTCACCAAAATGTGAGGAAAATGTGTTTTTTTAACCAAATTTTGAGGTTTGCAAAGGATTCTGGGTAACAGAACCTGGTCAGAGCCCCACAAGTCACCCCATCTTGCATTCCCCTAGGTCTCTAGTTTTCAAAAATGCACAGGTTTGGTAGGTTTCCCTAGGTGCCGGCTGAGCTAGAGGCCAAAATCTACAGGTAGGCACTTTGCAAAAAACACCTCTGTTTTCTTTAAAAAAATGTGATGTGTCCACGTTGTGTTTTGGGGCATTTCCTGTCACGGGCGCTAGGCCTACCCACACAAGTGAGGTATCATTTTTATCAGGGGACTTGGGGGAATGCTGGGTGGAAGGAAATTTGTGGCTCCTCTCTGATTCCAGAACTATCTGTCACCAAAATGTGAGGAAAACGTGTTTTTTTAGCCAAATTTTGAGGTTTGCAAAGGGTTCTGGGTAACAGAACCTGGTCAGAGCCCCACAAGTCACCCCATCTTGGATTCCCCTAGGTCTCTAGTTTTCAAAAATGCACAGGTTTGGTAGGTTTCCCTAGGTGCCGGCTGAGCTAGAGGCCAAAATCTACAGGTAGGCACTTTGCAAAAAACACCTCTGTTTTCTTTTAAAAAATGTTATGTGTCCACGTTGCGTTTTGGGGCATTTCCTGTCGCGGGCGCTAGGCCTACCCACACAAGTGAGGTATCATATTTATCAGGAGACTTGGGGGAATGCTGGGTGGAAGGAAATTCGTGGCTCCTCTCTGATTCCAGAATTTTCTGTCACCAAAATTGAGGGAAATGTGTTTTTTTAGCCAAATTTTGAGGTTTGCAAAGGATTCTGGGTAACAGAACCTGGTCAGAGCCCCACAAGTCACCCCATCTTCGATTCCCCTAGGTCTCTAGTTTTCAAAAATGCACAGGTTTGGTAGGTTTCCCTAGGTGCCGGCTGAGCTAGAGGCCAAAATCTACAGGTAGGCACTTTGCAAAAAACACCTCTGTTTTCTTTAAAAAAATTTGATGTGTCCATGTTGCGTTTTGGGGCATTTCCTGTCGCGGGCGCTAGGCCTACCCACACAAGTGAGGTATCATTTTTATCAGGAGACTTGGGGGAATGCTGGGTGGAAGGAAATTTGTGGCTCCTCTCTGATTCCAGAACTATCTGTCACCAAAATGTGAGGAAAACGTGTTTTTTTAGCCAAATTTTGAGATTTGCAAAGGATTCTGGGTAACAGAACCTGGTCAGAGCCCCACAAGTCACCCCATCTTGCATTCCACTAGGTCTCTAGTTTTCAAAAATGCACAGGTTTGGTAGGTTTCCCTAGGTGCCGGCTGAGCTAGAGGCCAAAATCTACAGGTAGGCACTTTGCAAAAAACACCTCTGTTTTCCTTAAAAAAATGTGATGTGTCCACGATGCGTTTTGGGGCATTTCCTGTCACGGGCGCTAGGCCTACCCACACAAGTGATGTATCATTTTTATCGGGAGATTTGGGGGAACGCTGGGTGGAAGGAACTTTGTGGCTCCTCTCTGATTCCAGAAATATCTGTCACCAAAATGTGAGGAAAACGTGTTTTTTTAGCCAAATTTTGAGGTTTGCAAAGGATTCTGGGTAACAGAACTTGGTCAGAGCCCCACAAGTCACCCCATCATGGATTCCCCTAGGTCTCTAGTTTTTAAAAATGCACAGGTTTGGTAGGTTTCCCTAGGTGCCGGCTGAGCTAGAGGCCAAAATCTACAGGTAGGCACTTTGCAAAAAACACCTCTGTTTTCTTTAAAAAAATGTGATGTGTCCACGTTGCGTTTTGGGGCTTTTCCTGTCACGGGCGCTAGGCCTACCCACACAAGTGAGGTATCATTTTTATAAGGAGACTTGGGGGAATGCTGGGTGGAAGGAAATTTGTGGCTCCTCTCTGATTCCAGAACTATCTGTCACCAAAATGTGAGGAAAATGTGTTTTTTTAACCAAATTTTGAGGTTTGCAAAGGATTCTGGGTAACAGAACCTGGTCAGAGCCCCACAAGTCACCCCATCTTGCATTCCCCTAGGTCTCTAGTTTTCAAAAATGCACAGGTTTGGTAGGTTTCCCTAGGTGCCGGCTGAGCTAGAGGCCAAAATCTACAGGTAGGCACTTTGCAAAAAACACCTCTGTTTTCTTTAAAAAAATGTGATGTGTCCACGTTGCGTTTTGGGGCATTTCCTGTCGCGGGCGCTAGGCCTACCCACACAAGTGAGGTATCATTTTTATCAGGAGACTTGGGGGAATGCTGGGTGGAAGGAAATTTGTGGCTCCTCTCTGATTCTAGAACTATCTGTCACCAAAATGTGAGGAAAATGTGTTTTTTTAACCAAATTTTGAGGTTTGCAAAGGATTCTGGGTAACAGAACCTGGTCAGAGCCCCACAAGTCACCCCATCATGGATTCCCCTAGGTCTCTAGTTTTCAAAAATGCACAGGTTTGGTAGGTTTCCCTAGGTGCCGGCTGAGCTAGAGGCCAAAATCTACAGGTAGGCACTTTGCAAAAAACACCTCTGTTTTCTTTTAAAAAATGTTATGTGTCCACGTTGCGTTTTGGGGCATTTCCTGTCGCGGGCGCTAGGCCTACCCACACAAGTGAGGTATCATATTTATCAGGAGACTTGGGGGAATGCTGGGTGGAAGGAAATTCGTGGCTCCTCTCTGATTCCAGAATTTTCTGTCACCAAAATTGAGGGAAATGTGTTTTTTTAGCCAAATTTTGAGGTTTGCAAAGGATTCTGGGTAACAGAACCTGGTCAGAGCCCCACAAGTCACCCCATCTTCGATTCCCCTAGGTCTCTAGTTTTCAAAAATGCACAGGTTTGGTAGGTTTCCCTAGGTGCCGGCTGAGCTAGAGGCCAAAATCTACAGGTAGGCACTTTGCAAAAAACACCTCTGTTTTCTTTAAAAAAATTTGATGTGTCCATGTTGCGTTTTGGGGCATTTCCTGTCGCGGGCGCTAGGCCTACCCACACAAGTGAGGTATCATTTTTATCAGGAGACTTGGGGGAATGCTGGGTGGAAGGAAATTTGTGGCTCCTCTCTGATTCCAGAACTATCTGTCACCAAAATGTGAGGAAAACGTGTTTTTTTAGCCAAATTTTGAGATTTGCAAAGGATTCTGGGTAACAGAACCTGGTCAGAGCCCCACAAGTCACCCCATCTTGCATTCCACTAGGTCTCTAGTTTTCAAAAATGCACAGGTTTGGTAGGTTTCCCTAGGTGCCGGCTGAGCTAGAGGCCAAAATCTACAGGTAGGCACTTTGCAAAAAACACCTCTGTTTTCCTTAAAAAAATGTGATGTGTCCACGATGCGTTTTGGGGCATTTCCTGTCACGGGCGCTAGGCCTACCCACACAAGTGATGTATCATTTTTATCGGGAGATTTGGGGGAACGCTGGGTGGAAGGAACTTTGTGGCTCCTCTCTGATTCCAGAAATATCTGTCACCAAAATGTGAGGAAAACGTGTTTTTTTAGCCAAATTTTGAGGTTTGCAAAGGATTCTGGGTAACAGAACTTGGTCAGAGCCCCACAAGTCACCCCATCATGGATTCCCCTAGGTCTCTAGTTTTTAAAAATGCACAGGTTTGGTAGGTTTCCCTAGGTGCCGGCTGAGCTAGAGGCCAAAATCTACAGGTAGGCACTTTGCAAAAAACACCTCTGTTTTCTTTAAAAAAATGTGATGTGTCCACGTTGCGTTTTGGGGCTTTTCCTGTCACGGGCGCTAGGCCTACCCACACAAGTGAGGTATCATTTTTATAAGGAGACTTGGGGGAATGCTGGGTGGAAGGAAATTTGTGGCTCCTCTCTGATTCCAGAACTATCTGTCACCAAAATGTGAGGAAAATGTGTTTTTTTAACCAAATTTTGAGGTTTGCAAAGGATTCTGGGTAACAGAACCTGGTCAGAGCCCCACAAGTCACCCCATCTTGCATTCCCCTAGGTCTCTAGTTTTCAAAAATGCACAGGTTTGGTAGGTTTCCCTAGGTGCCGGCTGAGCTAGAGGCCAAAATCTACAGGTAGGCACTTTGCAAAAAACACCTCTGTTTTCTTTAAAAAAATGTGATGTGTCCACGTTGCGTTTTGGGGCATTTCCTGTCGCGGGCGCTAGGCCTACCCACACAAGTGAGGTATCATTTTTATCAGGAGACTTGGGGGAATGCTGGGTGGAAGGTAATTTGTGGCTCCTCTCTGATTCCAGAACTATCTGTCACCAAAATGTGAGGAAAACGTGTTTTTAAGCCAAATTTTGAGATTTTCAAAGGATTCTGGGTAACAGAACCTGGTCAGAGCCCCACAAGTCACCCCATCATGGATTCCCCTAGGTCTCTAGTTTTCAAAAATGCACAGGTTTGGTAGGTTTCCCTAGGTGCCGGCTGAGCTAGAGGCCAAAATCTACAGGTAGGCACTTTGCAAAAAACACCTCTGTTTTCTTTTAAAAAATGTTATGTGTCCACGTTGCGTTTTGGGGCATTTCCTGTCGCGGGCGCTAGGCCTACCCACACAAGTGAGGTATCATATTTATCAGGAGACTTGGGGGAATGCTGGGTGGAAGGAAATTCGTGGCTCCTCTCTGATTCCAGAATTTTCTGTCACCAAAATTGAGGGAAATGTGTTTTTTTAGCCAAATTTTGAGGTTTGCAAAGGATTCTGGGTAACAGAACCTGGTCAGAGCCCCACAAGTCACCCCATCTTCGATTCCCCTAGGTCTCTAGTTTTCAAAAATGCACAGGTTTGGTAGGTTTCCCTAGGTGCCGGCTGAGCTAGAGGCCAAAATCTACAGGTAGGCACTTTGCAAAAAACACCTCTGTTTTCTTTAAAAAAATTTGATGTGTCCATGTTGCGTTTTGGGGCATTTCCTGTCGCGGGCGCTAGGCCTACCCACACAAGTGAGGTATCATTTTTATCAGGAGACTTGGGGGAATGCTGGGTGGAAGGAAATTTGTGGCTCCTCTCTGATTCCAGAACTATCTGTCACCAAAATGTGAGGAAAACGTGTTTTTTTAGCCAAATTTTGAGATTTGCAAAGGATTCTGGGTAACAGAACCTGGTCAGAGCCCCACAAGTCACCCCATCTTGCATTCCACTAGGTCTCTAGTTTTCAAAAATGCACAGGTTTGGTAGGTTTCCCTAGGTGCCGGCTGAGCTAGAGGCCAAAATCTACAGGTAGGCACTTTGCAAAAAACACCTCTGTTTTCCTTAAAAAAATGTGATGTGTCCACGATGCGTTTTGGGGCATTTCCTGTCACGGGCGCTAGGCCTACCCACACAAGTGATGTATCATTTTTATCGGGAGATTTGGGGGAACGCTGGGTGGAAGGAACTTTGTGGCTCCTCTCTGATTCCAGAAATATCTGTCACCAAAATGTGAGGAAAACGTGTTTTTTTAGCCAAATTTTGAGGTTTGCAAAGGATTCTGGGTAACAGAACTTGGTCAGAGCCCCACAAGTCACCCCATCATGGATTCCCCTAGGTCTCTAGTTTTTAAAAATGCACAGGTTTGGTAGGTTTCCCTAGGTGCCGGCTGAGCTAGAGGCCAAAATCTACAGGTAGGCACTTTGCAAAAAACACCTCTGTTTTCTTTAAAAAAATGTGATGTGTCCACGTTGCGTTTTGGGGCTTTTCCTGTCACGGGCGCTAGGCCTACCCACACAAGTGAGGTATCATTTTTATAAGGAGACTTGGGGGAATGCTGGGTGGAAGGAAATTTGTGGCTCCTCTTTGATTCCAGAACTATCTGTCACCAAAATGTGAGGAAAATGTGTTTTTTTAACCAAATTTTGAGGTTTGCAAAGGATTCTGGGTAACAGAACCTGGTCAGAGCCCCACAAGTCACCCCATCTTGCATTCCCCTAGGTCTCTAGTTTTCAAAAATGCACAGGTTTGGTAGGTTTCCCTAGGTGCCGGCTGAGCTAGAGGCCAAAATCTACAGGTAGGCACTTTGCAAAAAACACCTCTGTTTTCTTTAAAAAAATGTGATGTGTCCACGTTGCGTTTTGGGGCATTTCCTGTCGCGGGCGCTAGGCCTACCCACACAAGTGAGGTATCATTTTTATCAGGAGACTTGGGGGAATGCTGGGTGGAAGGTAATTTGTGGCTCCTCTCTGATTCCAGAACTATCTGTCACCAAAATGTGAGGAAAACGTGTTTTTAAGCCAAATTTTGAGATTTTCAAAGGATTCTGGGTAACAGAACCTGGTCAGAGCCCCACAAGTCACCCCATCTTGCATTCCACTAGGTCTCTAGTTTTCAAAAATGCACAGGTTTGGTAGGTTTCCCTAGGTGCCGGCTGAGCTAGAGGCCAAAATCTACAGGTAGGCACTTTGCAAAAAACACCTCTGTTTTCCTTAAAAAAATGTGATGTGTCCACGTTGCGTTTTGGGGCATTTCCTGTCACGGGCGCTAGGCCTACCCACACAAGTGATGTATCATTTTTATCGGGAGATTTGGGGGAACGCTGGGTGGAAGGAACTTTGTGGCTCCTCTCTGATTCCAGAAATATATGTCACCAAAATGTGAGGAAAACTTGTTTTTTTAGCCAAATTTTGAGGTTTGCAAAGGATTTTGGGTAACAGAACTTGGTCAGAGCCCCACAAGTCACCCCATCATGGATTCCCTTAGGTCTCTAGTTTTCAAAAATGCACAGGTTTGGTAGGTTTCCCTAGGTGCCGGCTGAGCTAGAGGCCAAAATCTACAGGTAGGCACTTTGCAAAAAAACACCTCTGTTTTCTTTAAAAAAATGTGATGTGTCCACGTTGCGTTTTGGGGCATTTCCTGTCACGGGCGCTAGGCCTACCCACACAAGTGAGGTATCATTTTCATCAGGAGACTTGGGGGAATGCTGGGTGTAAGGAAATTTGTGGCTCCTCTCTGATTCCAGAACTATCTGTCACCAAAATGTGAGGAAAACATGTTTTTTTAGCCAAATTTTGAGGTTTGCAAAGGATTCTGGGTAACAGAACCTGGTCAGAGCCCCACAAGTCACCCCATCTTGGATTCCCCTAGGTCTCTAGTTTTCAAAAATGCACAGGTTTGGTAGGTTTCCCTCGGTGCCGGCTGAGCTAGAGGCCAAAATCTACAGGTAGGCACTTTGCAAAAAACACCTCTGTTTTCTTTAAAAAAATGTGATGTGTCCACGTTGCGTTTTGGGGCATGTCCTGTTGCGGGCGCTAGGCCTTCCCACACAAGTGATGTATCATTTTTATCGGTAGATTTGGGGGAACGCTGGGTGGAAGGAAATTTGTGGCTCCTCTCTGATTCCAGAACTATCTGTCACCAAAATGTGAGGAAAACGTGTTTTTATAGCCAAATTTTGAGATTTTCAAAGGATTCTGGGTAACAGAACCTGGTCAGAGCCCCACAAGTCACCCCATCTTGCATTCCCCTAGGTCTCTAGTTTTCAAAAATGCACAGGTTTGGTAGGTTTCCCTAGGTGGCGGCTGAGCTAGAGGCCAAAATCTACAGGTAGGCACTTTGCAAAAAACACTTCTGTTTTCTTTTTATAAAATGTGATGTGTCCACGTTGGGTTTTGGGGCATTTCCTGTCACGGGCTCTAGGCCTACCCACACAAGTGAGGTATCATTTTTATCAGGAGACTTGGGGGAATGCTGGGTGGAAGGAAATTTGTGGCTCCTCTCTGATTCCAGAACTATCTGTCACCAAAATGTGAGGAAAACGTGTTTTTTTAGCCAAATTTTGAGATTTGCAAAGGATTCTGGGTAACAGAACCTGGTCAGAGCCCCACAAGTCACCCCATCTTGCATTCCACTAGGTCTCTAGTTTTCAAAAATGCACAGGTTTGGTAGGTTTCCCTAGGTGCCGGCTGAGCTAGAGGCCAAAATCTACAGGTAGGCACTTTGCAAAAAACACCTCTGTTTTCCTTAAAAAAATGTGATGTGTCCACGATGCGTTTTGGGGCATTTCCTGTCACGGGCGCTAGGCCTACCCACACAAGTGATGTATCATTTTTATCGGGAGATTTGGGGGAACGCTGGGTGGAAGGAACTTTGTGGCTCCTCTCTGATTCCAGAAATATCTGTCACCAAAATGTGAGGAAAACGTGTTTTTTTAGCCAAATTTTGAGGTTTGCAAAGGATTCTGGGTAACAGAACTTGGTCAGAGCCCCACAAGTCACCCCATCATGGATTCCCCTAGGTCTCTAGTTTTTAAAAATGCACAGGTTTGGTAGGTTTCCCTAGGTGCCGGCTGAGCTAGAGGCCAAAATCTACAGGTAGGCACTTTGCAAAAAACACCTCTGTTTTCTTTAAAAAAATGTGATGTGTCCACGTTGCGTTTTGGGGCATTTCCTGTCACGGGCGCTAGGCCTACCCACACAAGTGAGGTATCATTTTTATAAGGAGACTTTGGGGAATGCTGGGTGGAAGGAAATTTGTGGCTCCTCTCTGATTCCAGAACTATCTGTCACCAAAATGTGAGGAAAATGTGTTTTTTTAACCAAATTTTGAGGTTTGCAAAGGATTCTGGGTAACAGAACCTGGTCAGAGCCCCACAAGTCACCCCATCTTGCATTCCCCTAGGTCTCTAGTTTTCAAAAATGCACAGGTTTGGTAGGTTTCCCTAGGTGCCGGCTGAGCTAGAGGCCAAAATCTACAGGTAGGCACTTTGCAAAAAACACCTCTGTTTTCTTTAAAAAAATGTGATGTGTCCACGTTGCGTTTTGGGGCATTTCCTGTCGCGGGCGCTAGGCCTACCCACACAAGTGATGTATCATTTTTATCGGGAGATTTGGGGGAATGCTGGGTGGACGGAAATTTGTGGCTCCTCTCTGATTCCAGAACTTTCTGTCACCAAAATTTGAGGAAAATGTGTATTTTTAGCCAAATTTTGAGGTTTGCAAAGGATTCTGGGTAACAGAACCTGGTCAGAGCCCCACAAGTCACCCCATCATGGATTCCCCTAGGTCTCTAGTTTTCAAAAATGCACAGGTTTGGTAGGTTTCCCTAGGTGGCGGCTGAGCTAGAGGCCAAAATCTACAGGTAGGCACTTTGCAAAAAACACTTCTGTTTTCTTTAAAAAAATGTGATGTGTCCACGTTGGGTTTTGGGGCATTTCCTGTCACGGGCGCTAGGCCTACCCACACAAGTGAGGTATCATTTTTATCAGGAGACTAGGGGGAATGCTGGGTGGAAGGAAATTTGTGGCTCCTCTCTGATTCCAGAACTATCTGTCACCAAAATGTGAGGAAAACGTGTTTTTTTAGCCAAATTTTGAGATTTGCAAAGGATTCTGGGTAACAGAATCTGGTCAGAGCCCCACAAGTCACCCCATCTTGCATTCCACTAGGTCTCTAGTTTTCAAAAATGCACAGGTTTGGTAGGTTTCCCTAGGTGCCGGCTGAGCTAGAGGCCAAAATCTACAGGTAGGCACTTTGCAAAAAACACCTCTGTTTTCCTTAAAAAAATGTGATGTGTCCACGATGCGTTTTGGGGCATTTCCTGTCACGGGCGCTAGGCCTACCCACACAAGTGATGTATCATTTTTATCGGGAGATTTGGGGGAACGCTGGGTGGAAGGAACTTTGTGGCTCCTCTCTGATTCCAGAAATATCTGTCACCAAAATGTGAGGAAAACGTGTTTTTTTAGCCAAATTTTGAGGTTTGCAAAGGATTCTGGGTAACAGAACTTGGTCAGAGCCCCACAAGTCACCCCATCATGGATTCCCCTAGGTCTCTAGTTTTTAAAAATGCACAGGTTTGGTAGGTTTCCCTAGGTGCCGGCTGAGCTAGAGGCCAAAATCTACAGGTAGGCACTTTGCAAAAAACACCTCTGTTTTCTTTAAAAAAATGTGATGTGTCCACGTTGCGTTTTGGGGCATTTCCTGTCACGGGCGCTAGGCCTACCCACACAAGTTAGGTATCATTTTTATAAGGAGACTTGGGGGAATGCTGGGTGGAAGGAAATTTGTGGCTCCTCTCTGATTCCAGAACTATCTGTCACCAAAATGTGAGGAAAATGTGTTTTTTTAACCAAATTTTGAGGTTTGCAAATGATTCTGGGTAACAGAACCTGGTCAGAGCCCCACAAGTCACCCCATCTTGCATTCCCCTAGTTCTCTAGTTTTCAAAAATGCACAGGTTTGGTAGGTTTCCCTAGGTGCCGGCTGAGCTAGAGGCCAAAATCTACAGGTAGGCACTTTGCAAAAAACACCTCTGTTTTCTTTAAAAAAATGTGATGTGTCCACGTTGTGTTTTGGGGCATTTCCTGTCACGGGCGCTAGGCCTACCCACACAAGTGAGGTATCATTTTTATCAGGAGACTTGGGGGAATGCTGGGTGGAAGGAAATTTGTGGCTCCTCTCTGATTCCAGAACTATCTGTCACCAAAATGTGAGGAAAACGTGTTTTTTTAGCCAAATTTTGAGGTTTGCAAAGGGTTCTGGGTAACAGAACCTGGTCAGAGCCCCACAAGTCACCCCATCTTGCATTCCCCTAGGTCTCTAGTTTTCAAAAATGCACAGGTTTGGTAGGTTTCCCTAGGTGCCGGCTGAGCTAGAGGCCAAAATCTACAGGTAGGCACTTTGCAAAAAACACCTCTGTTTTCTTTAAAAAAATGTGATGTGTCCACGTTGCGTTTTGGGGCATTTCCTGTCGCGGGCGCTAGGCCTACCCACACAAGTGAGGTATCATTTTTATCAGGAGACTTGGGGGAATGCTGGGTGGAAGGAAATTTGTGGCTCCTCTCTGATTCCAGAACTATCTGTCACCAAAATGTGAGGAAAACTTGTTTTTTTAGCCAAATTTTGAGATTTGCAAAGGATTCTGGGTAACAGAACCTGGTCAGAGCCCCACAAGTCACCCCATCTTGCATTCCACTAGGTCTCTAGTTTTCAAAAATGCACAGGTTTGGTAGGATTCCCTAGGTGCCGGCTGAGCTAGAGGCCAAAATCTACAGGTAGGCACTTTGCAAAAAACACCTCTGTTTTCCTTAAAAAAATGTGATGTGTCCACGTTGCGTTTTGGGGCATTTCCTGTCACGGGCGCTAGGCCTACCCATACAAGTGAGGTATCATTTTTATCAGGAGACTTGGGGGAATGCTGGGTGGAAGGAAATTTGTGGTCCTCTCTGATTCCAGAACTATCTGTCACATAATGTGAGGAAAACATGTTTTTTTAGCCGAATTTTGAGGTTTGCAAAGGATTCTGGGTAACAGAACCTGGTCAGAGCCCCACAAGTCACCCCATCTTGCATTCCCCTTGTCCTCTAGTTTTCAAAAATGCACAGGTTTGGTAGGTTTCCCTAGGTGGCGGCTGAGCTAGAGGCCAAAATCTACAGGTAGGCACTTTGCAAAAAACACCTCTGTTTTCTTAAAAAAAATGTGATGTGTCCACGTTGTGTTTTGGGGCATTTCCTGTCACGGGCGCTAGGCCTACCCACACAAGTGAGGTATCATTTTTATCAGGAGACTTGGGGGAATGCTGGGTGGAAGGAAATTTGTGGCTCCTCTCTGATTCCAGAACTATCTGTCACCAAAATGTGAGGAAAACGTGTTTTTTTAGCCAAATTTTGAGGTTTGCAAAGGATTCTGGGTAACAGAACCTGGTCAGAGCCCCACAAGTCACCCCATCATGGATTCCCCTAGGTCTCTAGTTTTCAAAAATGCACAGGTTTGGTAGGTTTCCCTAGGTGCCGGCTGAGCTAGAGGCCAAAATCTACAGGTAGGCACTTTGCAAAAAACACCTCTGTTTTCTTTAAAAAAATGTGATGTGTCTACGTTGCGTTTTGGGGCACTTCCTGTCGCGGGCGCTAGGCCTACCCACACAAGTGAGGTATCATTTTTATCAGGAGACTTGGGGGAATGCTGGGTGGAAGGAAATTTGTGGCTCCTCTCTGATTCCAGAACTATCTGTCACCAAAATGTGAGGAAAACGTGTTTTTTTAGCCAAATTTTGAGGTTTGCAAAGGATTCTGGGTAACAGAACCTGGTCAGAGCCCCACAAGTCACCCCATCTTGCATTCCCCTAGGTCTCTAGTTTTCAAAAATGCACAGGTTTGGTAGGTTTCCCTAGGTGCCGGCTGAGCTAGAGTCCAAAATCTACAGGTAGGCACTTTGCAAAAAACACCTCTGTTTTCTTTAAAAAAATGTGATGTGTCCACGTTGCGTTTTGGGGCATTTCCTGTCACGGGCGCTAGCCCTACCCACACAAGTGAGGTATCATTTTTATCAGGAGACTTGGGGGAATGCTGGGTGGAAGGAAATTTGTGGCTCCTCTCTGATTCCAGAACTATCTGTCACCAAAATGTGAGGAAAACATGTTTTTTTAGCCAAATTTTGAGGTTTGCAAAGGATTCTGGGTAACAGAACCTGGTCAGAGCCCCACAAGTCACCCCATCTTGGATTCCCCTAGGTCTCTAGTTTTCAAAAATGCACAGGTTTGGTAGGTTTCCCTAGGTGCCGGCTGAGCTAGAGGCCAAAATCTACAGGTAGGCACTTTGCAAAAAACACCTCTGTTTTCTTTTAAAAAATGTGATGTGTCCACGTTGCGTTTTGGGGCATTTCCTGTCGCGGGCGCTAGGCCTACCCACACAAGTGATGTATCATTTTTATCGGGACATTTGGGGGAATGCTGGGTGGACGGAAATTTGTGGCTCCTCTCTGATTCCAGAACTTTCTGTCACCAAAATTTGAGGAAAATGTGTATTTTTAGCCAAATTTTAAGGTTTGCAAAGGATTCTGGGTAACAGAACCTGGTCAGAGCCCCACAAGTCACCCCATCATGGATTCCCCTAGGTCTCTAGTTTTCAAAAATGCACAGGTTTGGTAGGTTTCCCTAGGTGGCGGCTGAGCTAGAGGCCAAAATCTACAGGTAGGCACTTTGCAAAAAACACCTCTGTTTTCTTTAAAAAAATGTGATGTGTCCACGTTGGGTTTTGGGGCATTTCCTGTCACGGGCGCTAGGCCTACCCATACAAGTGAGGTATCATTTTTATCAGGAGACTTGGGGGAATGCTGGGTGGAAGGAAATTTGTGGTCCTCTCTGATTCCAGAACTATCTGTCACATAATGTGAGGAAAACGTGTTTTTTTAGCCGAATTTTGAGGTTTGCAAAGGATTCTGGGTAACAGAACCTGGTCAGAGCCCCACAAGTCACCCCATCTTGCATTCCCCTTGTCCTCTAGTTTTCAAAAATGCACAGGTTTGGTAGGTTTCCCTAGGTGGCGGCTGAGCTAGAGGCCAAAATCTACAGGTAGGCACTTTGCAAAAAACACCTCTGTTTTCTTAAAAAAAATGTGATGTGTCCACGTTGTGTTTTGGGGCATTTCCTGTCGCGGGCGCTAGGCCTACCCACACAAGTGAGGTATCATTTTTATCAGGAGACTTGGGGGAATGCTGGGTGGAAGGAAATTTGTGGCTCCTCTCTGATTCCAGAACTACCTGTCACCAAAATGTGAGGACAACGTGTTTTTTAGCCAAATTTTGAGGTTTGCAAAGGATTCTGGGTAACAGAACCTGGTCAGAGCCCCACAAGTCACCCCATCTTGCATTCCCCTAGGTCTCTAGTTTTAAAAAATGCACAGGTTTTGTAGGTTTCCCTAGGTGCCGGCTGAGCTAGAGGCCAAAATCTACAGGTAGGCACTTTGCAAAAAACACCTCTGTTTTCTTAAAAAAATGTGATGTGTCCACGTTGCGTTTTGGGGCATTTCCTGTCACGGGCGCTAAGCCTACCCACACAAGTGATGTAGCATTTTTATCAGGAGATTTGGGGGAACGCTGGGTGGAAGGAAATTTGTTGCTCCTCTCTGATTCCAGAAATATCTGTCACCAAATATGAGGAAAACGTGTTTTTTTAGCCAAATTTTGAGGTTTGCAAAGTATTCTGGGTAACAGAACTTGGTCAGAACCCCACAAGTCACTCCATCTTGCATTCCCCTAGGTCTCTAGTTTTCAAAAATGTACAGGTTTGGTAGGTTTCCCTAGGTGCCGGCTGAGCTAGAGGCCAAAATCTACAGGTAGGCACTTTGCAAAAAACACCTCTGTTTTCTTTAAAAAAATGTGATGTGTCCACGTTGCGTTTTGGGGCATTTCCTGTCACGGGCGCTAGGCCTACCCACACAAGTGAGGTATCATTTTTATCAGGAGACTTGGGGGAATGCTGGGTGGAAGGAAATTTGTAGCTCCTCTCTGATTCCAGAACTATCTGTCACCAAAATGTGAGGAAAAGTGTTTTTTAGCCACATTTTGAGGTTTGCAAAGGATTCTGGGTAACAGAACATGGTCAGAGCCCCACAAGTCACCCCATTCTGGATTCCCCTAGTTCTCTAGTTTTCAAAAATGCACAGGTTTGGTAGGTTTCCCTAGGTGCCGGCTGAGCTAGAGGCCAAAATCTACAGGTAGGCACTTTGCAAAAAACACCTCTGTTTTCTTTAAAAAAATGTGATGTGTCCACGTTGCGTTTTGGGGTATTTCCTGTCGCGGGCGCTAGGCCTACCCACACAAGTGAGGTATCATTTTTATCAGGAGACTTGGGGGAATGCTGGGTGGAAGGAAATTTGTGGCTCCTCTCTGATTCCAGAACTATCTGTCACCAAAATGTGAGGAAAATATATTTTTTTAGCCAGATTTTGAGGTTTGCAAAGGATTCTGGGTAACAGAACGTGGTCAGAGCCCCACAAATCACCCCATCTTGGATTCCCCTAGGTCTCTAGTTTTCAAAAATGCACAGGTTTGGAAGGTTTCCCTAGGTGCCGGCTGAGCTAGAGGCCAAAATCTACAAGTAGTCAGTTTGCAAAAAACACCTCTGTTTTCTTTCAAAAAATGTGATGTGTCCACGTTGCGTTTTGGGGCATTTCCTCTCACGGGCGCTAGGCCTACCCACACAAGTGAGGTATCATTTTTATCAGGAGACTTGGGGGAATGCTGGGTGGAAGGAAATTTGTGGCTCCTCTCTGATTCCAGAACTATCTGTCACCAAAATGTGAGGAAAACGTGTTTTTTTAGCCAAATTTTGAGGTTTGCAAAGGATTCTGGGTAACAGAACCTGGTCAGAGCACCACAAGTCACCCCATCTTGGATTCCCCTAGGTCTCTAGTTTTCAAAAATGCACAGGTTTGGTAGGTTTCCTTAGGTGCCGGCTGAGCTAGAGGCCATAATCTACAGGTAGGCACTTTGCAAAAAACACCTCTGTTTTCTTTAAAAAAATGTGATGTGTCCACGTTGCGTTTTGGGGCATTTCCTGTCACGGGCGCTAGGCCTACCCACACAAGTGAGGTATCATTTTTATCAGGAGACTTGGGGGAATGCTGGGTGGAAGGAAATTTGTGGCTCCTCTCTGATTCCAGAACTTTCTGTCACCAAAATGTGAGGAAAAGTGTTTTTTTAGCCACATTTTGAGGTTTGCAAAGGATTCTGGGTAACAGAACCTGGTCAGAGCCCCACAAGTCACCCCATTCTGGATTACCCTAGTTCTCTAGTTTTCAAAAATGCACAGGTTTGGTAGGTTTCCCTAGGTGCCGGCTGAGCTAGAGGCCAAAATCTACAGGTAGGCACTTTGCAAAAAACACCTCTGTTTTCTTTAAAAAAATGTGATGTGTCCACGTTGCGTTTTGGGGCATTTCCTGTCGCGGGCGCTAGGCCTACCCACACAAGTGAGGTATCATTTTTATCAGGAGACTTGGGGGAATGCTGGGTGGAAGGAAATTTGTGGCTCCTCTCTGATTCCAGAACTATCTGTCACCAAAATGTGATGAAAATATATTTTTTTAGACAGATTTTGAGGTTTGCAAAGGATTCTGGGTAACAGAACGTGGTCAGAGCCCCACAAATCACCCCATCTTGGATTCCCCTAGGTCTCTAGTTTTCAAAAATGCACAGGTTTGGAAGGTTTCCCTAGGTGCCGGCTGAGCTAGAGGCCAAAATCTACAGGTAGTCAGTTTGCAAAAAACACCTCTGTTTTCTTTCAAAAAATGTGATGTGTCCACATTGCGTTTTGGGGCATTTCCTCTCACGGGCGCTAGGCCTACCCACACAAGTGAGGTATCATTTTTATCAGGAGACTTGGGGGAATGCTGGGTGGAAGGAAATTTGTGGCTCCTCTCTGATTCCAGAACTATCTGTCACCAAAATGTGAGGAAAACGTGTTTTTTTAGCCAAATTTTGAGGTTTGCAAAGGATTCTGGGTAACAGAACCTGGTCAGAGCACCACAAGTCACCCCATCTTGGATTCCCCTAGGTCTCTAGTTTTCAAAAATGCACAGGTTTGGTAGGTTTCCTTAGGTGCCGGCTGAGCTAGAGGCCATAATCTACAGGTAGGCACTTTGCAAAAATCACCTCTGTTTTCTTTAAAAAAATGTGATGTGTCCACGTTGCGTTTTGGGGCATTTCCTGTCACGGGCGCTAGGCCTACCCACACAAGTGAGGTATCATTTTTATCAGGAGACGTGGGGGAATGCTGGGTGGAAGGAAATTTGTGGCTCCTCTCTGATTCCAGAACTATCTGTCACCAAAATGTGAGGAAAACATATTTTTTTAGCCAAATTTTGAGGTTTGCAAAGGATTCTGGGTAACAGAACGTGGTCAGAGCCCCACAAATCACCCCATCTTGGATTCCCCTAGGTCTCTAGTTTTCAAAAATGCACAGGTTTGGTAGGTTTCCCTAGGTGCCGGCTCAGCTAGAGGCCAAAATCTACAGGTAGTCAGTTTGCAAAAAACACCTCTGTTTTCTTTAAAAAAATGTGATGTTTCCACGTTGCGTTTTGGGGCATTTCCTGTCGCGGGCGCTAGGCCTACCCACACAAGTGAGGTATCATTTTTATCAGGAGACTTGGGGGAATGCTGGGTGGAAGGAAATTTGTGGCTCCTCTCTGATTCCAGAACTATCTGTCACCAAAATGTGAGGACAACGTGTTTTTTTAGCCAAATTTTGAGGTTTGCAAAGGATTCTGGGTAACAGAACCTGGTCAGAGCCCCACAAGTCACCCCATCTTGCATTCCCCTAGGTCTCTAGTTTAAAAAAATGCACAGGTTTTGTAGGTTTCCCTAGGTGCCGGCTGAGCTAGAGGCCAAAATCTACAGGTAGGCACTTTGTAAAAAACACCTCTGTTTTCTTAAAAAAATGTGATGTGTCCACGTTGCGTTTTGGGGCATTTCCTGTCACGGGCGCTAAGCCTACCCACACAAGTGATGTATCATTTTTATCGGGAGATTTGGGGGAACGCTGGGTGGAAGGAAATTTGTGGCTCCTCTCTGATTCCAGAAATATCTGTCACCAAATATGAGGAAAACGTGTTTTTTTAGCCAAATTTTGAGGTTTGCAAAGTATTCTGGGTAACAGAACTTGGTCAGAACCCCACAAGTCACTCCATCTTGCATTCCCCTAGGTCTCTAGTTTTCAAAAATGTACAGGTTTGGTAGGTTTCCCTAGGTGCCGGCTGAGCTAGAGGCCAAAATCTACAGGTAGGCACTTTGCAAAAAACACCTCTGTTTTCTTTCAAAAAATGTGATGTGTCCACGTTGCGTTTTGGGGCATTTCCTGTCACGGGCGCTAGGCCTACCCACACAAGTGAGGTATCATTTTTATCAGGATACTTGGGGGAATGCTGGGTGGAAGGAAATTTGTGGCTCCTCTCTGATTCCAGAACTATCTGTCACCAAAATGTGAGGAAAACGTGTTTTTTTAGCCAAATTTTGAGGTTTGCAAAGGATTCTGGGTAACAGAACCTGGTCAGAGCCCCACAAGTCACCCCATCGTGCATTCCCCTAGGTCTCTAGTTTTAAAAAATGCACAGGTTTGGTAGGTTTCCTTAGGTGCCGGCTGAGCTAGAGGCCAAAATCTACAGGTAGGCACTTTGCAAAAAACACCTCTGTTTTCTTTAAAAAAATGTGATGTGTCCACGTTGCGTTTTGGGGCATTTCCTGTCACGGGCGCTAGGCCTACCCACACAAGTGAGGTATCATTTTTATCAGGAGACTTGGGGGAATGCTGGGTGGAAGGAAATTTGTGGCTCCTCTCTGATTCCAGAACTATCTGTCACCAAAATGTGAGGAAAACATATTTTTTTAGCCACATTTTGAGGTTTGCAAAGGATTCTGGGTAACAGAACGTGGTCAGAGCCCCACAAATCACCCCATCTTGGATTCCCCTAGGTCTCTAGTTTTCAAAAATACACAGGTTTGGTAGGTTTCCCTAGGTGCTGGCTGAGCTAGAGGCCAAAATCTACAGGTAGTCAGTTTGCAAAAAACACCTCTGTTTTCTTTCAAAAAATGTGATGTGTCCACGTTGCGTTTTGGGGCATTTCCTGTCACGGGCGCTAGGCCTACCCACACAAGTGAGGTATCATTTTTATCAGGAGACTTGGGGGAATGCTGGGTGGAAGGAAATTTGTGGCTCCTCTCTGATTCCAGAACTATCTGTCACCAAAATGTGAGGACAACGTTTTTTTTTAGCCAAAGTTTGAGGTTTGCAAAGGATTCTGGGTAACAGAACCTGGTCAGAGCCCCACAAGTCACCCCATCTTGCATTCCCCTAGGTCTCTAGTTTTCAAAAATGCAGAGGTTTGGTAGGTTTCCTTAGGTGCCGGCTGAGCTAGAGGCCAAAATCTACAGGTAGGCACTTTGCAAAAAACACCTCTGTATTCTTAAAAAAATGTGATGTGTCCACGTTGCGTTTTGGGGCATTTCCTGTCACGGGCGCTAAGCCTACCCACACAAGTGATGTATCATTTTTATCGGGAGATTTGGGGGAACGCTGGGTGGAAGGAAATTTGTGGCTCCTCTCTGATTCCAGAAATATCTGTCACCAAATATGAGGAAAACGTGTTTTTTTAGCCAAATTTTGAGGTTTGCAAAGTATTCTGGGTAACAGAACTTGGTCAGAACCCCACAAGTCACTCCATCTTGCATTCCCCTAGGTCTCTAGTTTTCAAAAATGTACAGGTTTGGTAGGTTTCCCTAGGTGCCGGCTGAGCTAGAGGCCAAAATCTACAGGTAGGCACTTTGCAAAAAACACCTCTGTTTTCTTTCAAAAAATGTGATGTGTCCACGTTGCGTTTTGGGGCATTTCCTGTCACGGGCGCTAGGCCTACCCACACAAGTGAGTTATCATTTTTATCAGGAGACTTGGGGGAATGCTGGGTGGAAGGAAATTTGTGGCTCCTCTCTGATTCCAGAACTATCTGTCACCAAAATGTGAGGAAAACGTGTTTTTTTAGCCAAATTTTGAGGTTTGCAAAGGATTCTGGGTAACAGAACCTGGTCAGAGCCCCACAAGTCACCCCATCTTGCATTCCCCTAGGTCTCTAGTTTTCAAAAATGCACAGGTTTGGTAGGTTTCCTTAGGTGCCGGCTGAGCTAGAGGCCAAAATCTACAGGTAGGCACTTTGCAAAAAACACCTCTGTTTTCTTTAAAAAAATGTGATGTGTCCACGTTGCGTTTTGGGGCATTTCCTGTCACGGGCGCTAGGCCTACCCACACAAGTGAGGTATCATTTTTATCAGGAGACTTGGGGGAATGCTGGGTGGAAGGAAATTTGTGGCTCCTCTCTGATTCCAGAACTATCTGTCACCAAAATGTGAGGAAAACGTGTTTTTTTAGCCAAATTTTGAGGTTTGCAAAGGATTCTGGGTAACAGAACCTGGTCAGAGCCCCACAAGTCACCCCATCTTGCATTCCCGTAGGTCTCTAGTTTTCACACATGCACAGGTTTTGTAGGTTTCCCTAGGTGCCGGCTGAGCTAGAGGCCAAAATCTACAGGCAGGCACTTTGCAAAAAACACCTCTGTTTTCTTTCAAAAAATGTTATGTGTCCACGTTGCGTTTTGGGGCATTTCCTGTCACGGGCGCTAGGCCTACCCACACAAGTGAGGTATCATTTTTATCAGGAGACTTGGGGGAATGCTGGGTGGAAGGAAATTTGTGGCTCCTCTCTGATTCCAGAACTATCTGTCACCAAAATGTGAGGAAAACGTGTTTTTTTAGCCAAATTTTGAGGTTTGCAAAGGATTCTGGGTAACAGAACCTGGTCAGAGCCCCACAAATCACCCCATCTTGGATTCCCCTAGGTCTCTAGTTTTCAAAAATACACAGGTTTGATAGGTTTCCCTAGGTGCCGGCTGAGCTCGAGGCCAAAATCTACAGGTAGTCAGTTTGCAAAAAACACCTCTGTTTTCTTTCAAAAAATGTGATGTGTCCACGTTGCGTTTTGGGGCATTTCCTGTCACGGGCGCTAGGCCTACCCACAAAAGTGAGGTATCATTTTTATCAGGAGACTTGGGGGAATGCTGGGTGGAAGGAAATTTGTGGCTCCTCTCTGATTCCAGAACTATCTGTCACCAAAATGTGAGGAAAACGTGTTTTTTTAGCCAAATTTTGAGGTTTGCAAAGGATTCTGGGTAACAGAACATGGTCAGAGCCCCACAAGTCACCCCATCTTGGATTCCCCTAGGTCTCTAGTTTTCAAAAATGCACAGGTTTTCTAGGTTTCCCTAGGTGCCGGCTGAGCTAGAGGCCTTAATCTACAGGTAGGCACTTTGCAAAAACACCTCTGTTTTCTTTAAAAAAAGGTGATGTGTCCACGTTGCGTTTTGGGGCATTTCCTGTCGCGGTTGCTAGGCCTACCCACACAAGTGAGGTATCATTTTTATCAGGAGACTTGGGGGAATGCTGGGTGTAAGGAAATTTGTGGCTCCTCTCTGATTCCAGAACTATCTGTCACCAAAATGTGAGGACAACGTGTTTTTTTAGCCAAATTTTGAGGTTTGCAAAGGATTCTGGGTAACAGA
The DNA here is from genome assembly GCF_031143425.1 of Pleurodeles waltl. Lineage (NCBI taxonomy): Eukaryota > Metazoa > Chordata > Amphibia > Caudata > Salamandridae > Pleurodeles > Pleurodeles waltl. The sequence continues at coordinate 123,123 of NW_027149866.1, read as the reverse complement.
ACCTGGTCAGAGCCCCACAAGTCACACCATCTTGCATTCCCCTAGGTCTCTAGTTTTCAAAAATGCACAGGTTTTGTAGGTTTCCCTAGGTGCCGGCTGAGCTAGAGGCCAAAATCTACAGGTAGGCACTTTGCAAAAAACACCTCTGTTTTCTTTAAAAAAATGTGATGTGTGCACGTTGCTTTTTGGGGCATTTCCTGTCACGGGCGCTAAGCCTACCCACACAAGTGATGTATCATTTTTATCGGGAGATTTGGGGGAACGCTGGGTGGAAGGAAATTTGTGGCTCCTCTCTGATTCCAGAAATATCTGTCACCAAATAAGAGGAAAACGTGTTTTTTTAGCCACATTTTGAGGTTTGCAAAGTATTCTGGGTAACAGAACTTGGTCAGAACCCCACAAGTCACGCCATCTTGCATTCCCCTAGGTCTCTAGTTTTCAAAAATGCACAGGTTTGGTAGGTTTCCCTAGGTGCCGGCTGAGCTAGAGGCCAAAATCTACAGGTAGGCACTTTGCAAAAAACACCTCTGTTTTCTTTCAAAAAATGTTATGTGTCCACGTTGCGTTTTGGGGCATTTCCTGTCACGGGCGCTAGGCCTACCCACACAAGTGAGGTATCATTTTTATCAGGAGACTTGGGGGAATGCTGGGTGGAAGGAAATTTGTGGCTCCTCTCTGATTCCAGAACTATCTGTCACCAAAATGTGAGGAAAACGTGTTTTTTTAGCCAAATTTTGAGGTTTGCAAAGGATTCTGGGTAACAGAACCTGGTCAGAGCCCCACAAGTCACCCCATCTTGCATTCCCCTAGGTCTCTAGTTTTCAAAAATGCACAGGTTTGGTAGGTTTCCTTAGGTGCCGGCTGAGCTAGAGGCCAAAATCTACAGGTAGGCACTTTGCAAAAAACACCTCTGTTTTCTTTAAAAAAAATTGATGTGTCCACGTTGCGTTTTGGGGCATTTCCTGTCATGGGCGCTAGGCCTACCCACACAAGTGAGGTATCATTTTTATCAGGAGACTTGGGGGAATGCTGGGTGGAAGGAAATTTGTGGCTCCTCTCCGATTCCAGAACTATCTGTCACCAAAATGTGAGGACAACTTTTATTTTTAGCCAAATTTTGAGGTTTGCAAAGGATTCTGGGTAACAGAACCTGGTCAGAGCCCCACAAGTCACCCCATCTTGCATTCCCGTAGGTCTCTAGTTTTCAAAAATGCACAGGTTTTGTAGGTTTCCCTAGGTGCCGGCTGAGCTAGAGGCCAAAATCTACAGGCAGGCACTTTGCAAAAAACACCTCTGTTTTCTTTAAAAAAATGTGATGTGTCCACGTTGCGTTTTGGGGCATTTCCTGTCACGGGCGCTAAGCCTACCCACACAAGTGATGTATCATTTATATCGGGAGATTTGGGGGAACGCTGGGTGGAAGGAAATTTGTGGCTCCTCTCTGATTCCAGAAATATCTGTCACCAAATATGAGGAAAACGTGTTTTTTTAGCCACATTTTGAGGTTTGCAAAGTATTCTGGGTAACAGAACTTGTTCAGAACCCCACAAGTCACGCCATCTTGCATTCCCCTAGGTCTCTAGTTTTCAAAAATGCACAGGTTTGGTAGGTTTCCCTAGGTGCCGGCTGAGCTAGAGGCCAAAATCTACTGGTAGGCACTTTGCAAAAAACACCTCTGTTTTCTTTCAAAAAATGTTATGTGTCCACGTTGCGTTTTGGGGCATTTCCTGTCACGGGCGCTAGGCCTACCCACACAAGTGAGGTATCATTTTTATCAGGAGACTTGGGGGAATGCTGGGTGGAAGGAAATTTGTGGCTCCTCTCTGATTCCAGAACTATCTGTCACCAAAATGTGAGGAAAACGTGTTTTTTTAGCCAAATTTTGAGGTTTGCAAAGGATTCTGGGTAACAGAACCTGGTCAGAGCCCCACAAATCACCCCATCTTGAATTCCCCTAGGTCTCTAGTTTTCAAAAATATACAGGTTTGGTAGATTTCCCTAGGTGCCGGCTGAGCTCGAGGCCAAAATCTACAGGTAGTCAGTTTGCAAAAAACACCTCTGTTTTCTTTCAAAAAATGTGATGTGTCCACGTTGCGTTTTGGGGCATTTACTGTCACGGGCGCTAGGCCTACCCACAAAAGTGAGGTATCATTTTTATCAGGAGACTTGGGGGAATGCTGGGTGGAAGGAAATTTGTGGCTCCTCTCTGATTCCAGAACTATCTGTCACCAAAATGTGAGGAAAATATATTTTTTTAGCCAAATCTTGAGGATTGCAAAGGATTCTGGGTAACAGAACATGGTCAGAGCCCCACAAATCACCCCATCTTGGATTCCCCTAGGTCTCTAGTTTTCAAAAATGCACAGGTTTGGTAGGTTTCCCTAGGTGCCGGCTGAGCTAGAGGTCAAAATCTACAGGTAGTCAGTTTGCAAAAAACACCTCTGTTTTCTTTCAAAAAATGTGATGTGTCCACGTTGCGTTTTGGGGCATTTCCTCTCACGGGCGCTAGGCCTACCCACACAAGTGAGGTATCATTTTTATAAGGAGACTTGGGGGAATGCTGGGTGGAAGGAAATTTGTGGCTCCTCTCTGATTCCAGAACTATCTGTCAACAAAATGTGAGGACAACGTGTTCTTTTATGCCAAATTTTGAGGTTTGCAAAGGATTCTGGGTAACAGAACCTGGTCAGAGCCCCACAAGTCACCCCATCTTGCATTCCCCTAGGTCTCTAGTTTTCAAAAATGCACAGGTTTTGTAGGTTTCCCTAGGTGCCGGCTGAGCTAGAGGCCAAAATCTACAGGTAGGCACTTTGCAAAAAACACCTCTGTTTTCTTTAAAAAAATGTGATGTGCGCACGTTGCGTTTTGGGGCATTTCCTGTCACGGGCGCTAAGCCTACCCACACAAGTGATGTATCATTTTTATCGGGAGATTTGGGGGAACGCTGGGTGGAAGGAAATTTGTGGCTCCTCTCTGATTCCAGAAATATCTGTCACCAAATATGAGGAAAACGTGTTTTTTTAGCCACATTTTGAGGTTTGCAAAGTATTCTGGGTAACAGAACTTGGTCAGAACCCCACAAGTCACGCCATCTTGCATTCCCCTAGGTCTCTAGTTTTCAAAAATGCACAGGTTTGGTAGGTTTCCCTAGGTGCCGGCTGAGCTAGAGGCCAAAATCTACAGGTAGGCACTTTGCAAAAAACACCTCTGTTTTCTTTCAAAAAATGTTATGTGTCCACGTTGCGTTTTGGGGCATTTCCTGTCACGGGCGCTAGGCCTACCCACACAAGTGAGGTATCATTTTTATCAGGAGACTTGGGGGAATGCTGGGTGGAAGGAAATTTGTGGCTCCTCTCTGATTCCAGAACTATCTGTCACCAAAATGTGAGGAAAACATATTTTTTTAGCCAAATTTTGAGGTTTGCAAAGGATTCTGGGTAACAGAACGTGGTCAGAGCCCCACAAATCACCCCATCTTGGATTCCCCTAGGTCTCTAGTTTTCAAAAATACACAGGTTTGGTAGGTTTCCCTAGGTGCCGGCTGAGCTAGAGGCCAAAATCTACAGGTAGTCAGTTTGCAAAAAACACCTCTGTTTTCTTTAAAGAAATGTGATGTGTCCACGTTGCGTTTTGGGGCATTTCCTGTCACGGGCGCTAGGCCTACCCACAAAAGTGAGGTATCATTTTTATCAGGAGACTTGGGGGAATGCTGGGTGGAAGGAAATGTGTGGCTCCTCTCTGATTCCAGAACTATCTGTCACCAAAATTTGAGGAAAACGTGTTTTTTTAGCCAAATTTTGAGGTTTGCAAAGGATTCTGGGTAACAGAACATGGTCAGAGCCCCACAAGTCACCCCATCTTGGATTCCCCTAGGTCTCTAGTTTTCAAAAATGCACAGGTTTTTTAGGTTTCCCTAGGTGCCGGCTGAGCTAGAGGCCAAAATCTACAGGTAGGCACTTTGCAAAAAACACCTCTGTTTTCTTTAAAAAAATGTGATGTGTCCACGTTGCGTTTTGGGGCATTTCCTGTCGCGGGCGCTAGGCCTACCCACACAAGTGATGTATCATTTTTATCAGGAGACTTGGGGGAATGCTGGGTGGAAGGACATTTGTGGCTCCTCTCTGATTCCAGAACTATCTGTCACCAAAATGTGAGGACAACGTGTTTTTTTAGCCAAATTTTGAGGTTTGCAAAGGATTCTGGGTAACAGAACCTGGTCAGAGCCCCACAAGTCACCGCATCTTGCATTCCCCTAGGTCTCTAGTTTTCAAAAATGCACAGGTTTGGTAGGTTTCCCTAGGTGCCGGCTGAGCTAGAGGCCAAAATCTACAGGTAGGCAATTTGCAAAAAACACCTCTGTTTTCTTTCAAAAAATGTGATTTGTCCACGTTGCGTTTTGGGGCATTTCCTGTCACGGGCGCTAGGCCTACCCACACAAGTGAGGTATCATTGTTATCAGGAGACTTGGGGGAATGCTGGGTGGAAGGAAATTTGTGGCTCCTCTCTGATTCCAGAACTATCTGTCACCAAAATGTGAGGAAAAGTGTTTTTTTAGCCAAATTTTGAGGTTTGCAAAGGATTCTGGGTAACAGAACCTGGTCAGAGCCCCACAAGTCACCCCATTCTGGATTCCCCTAGGTCTCTAGTTTTCAAAAATGCACAGGTTTGGTAGGTTTCCCTAGGTGCCGGCTGAGCTAGAGGCCAAAATCTACAGGTAGGCACTTTGCAAAAAACACCTCTGTTTTCTTTAAAAAAAATGTGATGTGTCCACGTTGCGTTTTGGGGCATTTCCTGTCGCGGGCGCTAGGCCTACCCACACAAGTGAGGTATCATTTTTATCAGGAGACTTGGGGGAATGCTGGGTGGAAGGAAATTTGTGGCTCCTCTCTGATTCCAGAACTATCTGTCACCAAAATGTGAGGAAAATATATTTTTTTAGCCAAATCTTGAGGTTTGCAAAGGATTCTGGGTAACAGAACGTGGTCAGAGCCCCACAAATCACCCCATCTTGGATTCCCCTAGGTCTCTAGTTTTCAAAAATGCACAGGTTTGGTAGGTTTCCCTAGGTGCCGGCTGAGCTAGAGGTCAAAATCTACAGGTAGTCAGTTTGCAAAAAACACCTCTGTTTTCTTTCAAAAAATGTGATGTGTCCACGTTGCGTTTTGGGGCATTTCCTCTCACGGGCGCTAGGCCTACCCACACAAGTGAGGTATCATTTTTATAAGGAGACTTGGGGGAATGCTGGGTGGAAGGAAATTTGTGGCTCCTCTCCGATTCCAGAACTATCTGTCATCAAAATGTGAGGAAAACATATTTTTTTAGCCAAATTTTGAGGTTTGCAAAGGATTCTGGGTAACAGAACGTGGTCAGAGCCCCACAAATCACCCCATCTTGGATTCCCCTAGGTCTCTAGTTTTCAAAAATACACAGGTTTGGTAGGTTTCCCTAGGTGCCGGCTGAGCTAGAGGCCAAAATCTACAGGTAGTCAGTTTGCAAAAAACACCTCTGTTTTCTTTAAAGAAATGTGATGTGTCCACGTTGCGTTTTGGGGCATTTCCTGTCACGGGCGCTAGGCCTACCCACAAAAGTGAGGTATCATTTTTATCAGGAGACTTGGGGGAATGCTGGGTGGAAGGAAATGTGTGGCTCCTCTCTGATTCCAGAACTATCTGTCACCAAAATGTGAGGAAAATGTGTTTTTTTAGCCAAATTTTGAGGTTTGCAAAGGATTCTGGGTAACAGAACATGGTCAGAGCCCCACAAGTCACCCCATCTTGGATTCCCTTAGGTCTCTAGTTTTCAAAAATGCACAGGTTTTTTAGGTTTCCCTAGGTGCCGGCTGAGCTAGAGGCCAAAATCTACAGGTAGGCACTTTGCAAAAAACACCTCTGTTTTCTTTAAAAAAAATGTGATGTGTCCACGTTGAGTTTTGGGGCATTTCCTGTCGCGGGCGCTAGGCCTACCCACACAAGTGATGTATCATTTTTATCAGGAGACTTGGGGGAATGCTGGGTGGAAGGACATTTGTGGCTCCTCTCTGATTCCAGAACTATCTGTCACCAAAATGTGAGGAAAACATATTTTTTTAGCCAAATTTTGAGGTTTGCAAAGGATTCTGGGTAACAGAACGTGGTCAGAGCCCCACAAATCACCCCATCTTGGATTCCCCTAGGTCTCTAGTTTTAAAAAATACACAGGTTTGGTAGGTTTCCCTAGGTGCCGGCTGAGCTAGAGGCCAAAATCTACAGGTAGTCAGTTTGCAAAAAACACCTCTGTTTTCTTTAAAAAAATGTGATGTGTCCACTTTGCGTTTTGGGGCATTTCCTGTCACGGGCGCTAGGCCTACCCACAAAAGTGAGGTATCATTTTTTTCAGAAGACTTGGGGGAATGCTGGGTGGAAGGAAATTTGTGGCTCCTCTCTGATTCCAGAACTATCTGTCACCAAAATGTGAGGAAAACGTGTTTTTTTAGCCAAATTTTGAGGTTTGCAAAGGATTCTGGGTAACAGAACATGGTCAGAGCCCCACAAGTCACCCCATCTTGGATTCCCCTAGGTCTCTAGTTTTCAAAAATGCACAGGTTTTTTAGGTTTCCCTAGGTGCCGGCTGAGCTAGAGGCCAAAATCTACAGGTAGGCACTTTGCAAAAAACACCTATGTTTTCTTTAAAAAAATGTGATGTGTCCACGTTGCGTTTTGGGGCATTTCCTGTCGCGGGCGCTAGGCCTACCCACACAAGTGATGTATCATTTTTATCAGGAGACTTGGGGGAATGCTGGGTGGAAGGACATTTGTGGCTCCTCTCTGATTCCAGAACTATCTGTCACCAAAATGTGAGGACAACGTGTTTTTTTAGCCAAATTTTGAGGTTTGCAAAGGATTCTGGGTAACAGAACCTGGTCAGAGCCCCACAAGTCACCCCATCTTGCATTCCCCTTGGTCTCTAGTTTTCAAAAATGCACAGGTTTTGTAGGTTTCCCTAGGTGCCGGCTGAGCTAGAGGCCAAAATCTACAGGTAGGCACTTTGCAAAAAACACCTCTGTTTTCTTTAAAAAAATGTGATGTGTCCACGTTGCGTTTTGGGGAATTTCCTGTCACGGGCGCTAAGCCTACCCACACAAGTGATGTATCATTTTTATCGGGAGATTTGGGGGAACGCTGGGTGGAAGGAAATTTGTGGCTCCTCTGATTCCAGAAATATCTGTCACCAAATATGAGGAAAACGTGTTTTTTTAGCCACATTTTGAGGTTTGCAAAGTATTCTGGGTAACAGAACTTGGTCAGAACCCCACAAGTCACGCCATCTTGCATTCCCCTAGGTCTCTAGTTTTCAAAAATGCACAGGTTTGGTAGGTTTCCCTAGGTGCCGGCTGAGCTAGAGGCCAAAATCTACAGGTAGGCACTTTGCAAAAAACACCTCTGTTTTCTTTCAAAAAATGTTATGTGTCCACGTTGCGTTTTGGGGCATTTCCTGTCGCGGGCGCTAGGCCTACCCACACAAGTGATGTATCATTTTTATCAGGAGACTTGGGGGAATGCTCGGTGGAAGGACATTTGTGGCTCCTCTCTGATTCCAGAACTATCTGTCATCAAAATGTGAGGACAACGTGTTTTTTTAGCCAAATGTTGAGGTTTGCAAAGGATTCTGGGTAACATAACCTGGTCAGAGCCCCACAAGTCACACCATTCTGGATTCCCCTTCGGTCTCTAGTTTTAAAAAATGCACAGGTTTGGTAGGTTTCCCTAGGTGCCGGCTGAGCTAGAGGCCAAAATCTACAGGTAGGCACTTTGCAAAAAACACCTCTGTTTTCTTCCCAAAAATGTGATGTGTCCACGTTGCGTTTTGGGGCATTTCCTGTCGCGGGCGCTAGGCCTACCCACACAAGTGAGGTATCATTTTTATCAGGAGACTTGGGGGAATGCTGGGTGGAAGGAAATTTGTGGCTCCTCTCTGATTCCAGAACTATCTGTCACCAAAATGTGAGGAAAATATATTTTTTTAGCCAAATTTTGAGGTTTGCAAAGGATTCTGGGTAACAGAACGTGGTCAGAGCCCCACAAATCACCCCATCTTGGATTCCCCTAGGTCTCTAGTTTTCAAAAATGCACAGGTTTGGTAGATTTCCCTAGGTGCCGGCAGAGCTAGAGGCCAAAATCTACAGGTAGTCAGTTTGCAAAAAACACCTCTGTTTTCTTTCAAAAAATGTGATGTGTCCACGTTGCGTTTTGGGGCATTTCCTCTCACGGGCGCTAGGCCTACCCACACAAGTGAGGTATCATTTTTATCAGGAGACTTGGGGGAATGCTGGGTGGAAGGAAATTTGTGGCTCCTCTCTGATTCAAAACTATCTGTCACCAAAATGTGAGGAAAACATATTTGTTTAGCCAAATTTTGAGGTTTGCAAAGGATTCTGGGTAACAGAACATGGTCAGAGCCTCACAAGTCACCCCATCTTGGATTCCCCTAGGTCTCTAGTTTTCAAAAATGCACAGGTTTTTTAGGTTTCCCTAGGTGCCGGCTGAGCTAGAGGCCAAAATCTACAGGTAGGCACTTTGCAAAAAACACCTCTGTTTTCTTTAAAAAAAATTGATGTGTCCACGTTGCGTTTTGGAGCATTTCCTGTCATGGGCGCTAGGCCTACCCACACAAGTGAGGTATCATTTTTATCAGGAGACTTGGGGGAATGCTGGGTGGAAGGAAATTTGTGGCTCCTCTCCGATTCCAGAACTATCTGTCACCAAAATGTGAGGAAAACGTGTTTTTTTAGCCAAATTTTGAGGTTTGCAAAGGATTCTGCGTAACAGAACCTGGTCAGAGCCCCACAAGTCACCCCATCTTGGATTCCCCTAGGTCTCTAGTTTTAAAAAATGCACAGGTTTGGTAGGTTTCCCTAGGTGCCGGCTGAGCTAGAGGCCAAAATCTACAGGTAGGCACTTTGCAAAAAACACCTCTGTTTTCTTTAAAAAAAATGTGATGTGTCCACGTTGCGTTTTGGGGCATTTCCTGTCGCGGGCGCTAGGCCTACCCACACAAGTGAGGTATCATTTTTATCAGGAGACTTGGGGGAATGCTGGGTGGAAGGAAATTTGTGGCTCCTCTCCGATTCCAGAACTATCTGTCACCAAAATGTGAGGACAACGTGTTTTTTTAGCCAAATGTTGAGGTTTGCAAAGGATTCTGGGTAACAGAACGTGGTCAGAGCCCCACAAGTCACCCCATTCTGGATTCCCCTTCGGTCTCTAGTTTTCAAAAATGCACAGGTTTGGTAGGTTTCCCTAGGTGCCGGCTGAGCTAGAGGCCAAAATCTACAGGTAGGCACTTTGCAAAAAACACCTCTGTTTTCTTCCAAAAAATGTGATGTGTCCACGTTGCGTTTTGGGGCATTTTCTCTCACGGGCGCTAGGCCTACCCACACAAGTGAGGTATCATTTTTATCAGGAGACTTGGGGGAATGCTGGGTGGGAGGAAATTTGTGGCTCCTCTCTGATTCCAGAACTATCTGTCACCAAAATGTGAGGAAAACGTGTTTGTTTAGCCAAATTTTGAGGTTTGCAAAGGATTCTGGGTAACAGAACCTGGTCAGAGCCCCACAAGTCACCCCATTCTGGATTCCCCTAGGTCTCTAGTTTTCAAAAATGCACAGGTTTGGTAGGTTTCCCTAGGTGCCGGCTGAGCTAGAGGCCAAAATCTACAGGTAGGCACTTTGCAAAAAACACCTCTGTTTTCTTTAAAAAAAATGTGATGTGTCCACGTTGCGCTTTGGGGCATTTCCTGTCGCGGGCGCTAGGCCTACCCACACAAGTGAGGTATCATTTTTATCAGGAGACTTGGGGGAATGCTGGGTGGAAGGAAATTTGTGGCTCCTCTCTGATTCCAGAACTATCTGTCACCAAAATGTGAGGAAAATATATTTTTTTAGCCAAATTTGGAGGTTTGCAAAGGATTCTGGGTAACAGAACGTGGTCAGAGCCCCACAAATCACCCCATCTTGGATTCCCCTAGGTCTCTAGTTTTCAAAAATGCATAGGTTTGGTAGGTTTCCCTAGGTGCCGGCTGAGCTAGAGGCCAAAATCTACAGGTAGTCAGTTTGCAAAAAACACCTCTGTTTTCTTTCAAAAAATGTGATGTGTCCACGTTGCATTTTGGGGCATTTCCTCTCACGGGCGCTAGGCCTACCCACACAAGTGAGGTATCATTTTTATCAGGAGACTTGGGGGAATGCTGGGTGGAAGGAAATTTGTGGCTCCTCTCTGATTCCAAACTATCTGTCACCAAAATGTGAGGAAAACATATTTTTTAAGCCAAATTTTGAGGTTTTCAAAGGATTCTGGGTAACAGAACATGGTCAGAGCCCCACAAGTCACCCCATCTTGGATTCCCCTAGGTCTCTAGTTTTCAAAAATGCACAGGTTTTTTAGGTTTCCCTAGGTGCCGGCTGAGCTAGAGGCCAAAATCTACAGGTAGGCACTTTGCAAAAAACACCTCTTTTTTCTTTAAAAAAAATTGATGTGTCCATGTTGCGTTTTGGAGCATTTCCTGACATGGGCGCTAGGCCTACCCACACAAGTGAGGTATAATTTTTATCAGGAGACTTGGGGGAATGCTGGGTGGAAGGAAATTTGTGGCTCCTCTCCGATTCCAGAACTATCTGTCACCAAAATGTGAGGAAAACATGTTTTTTTAGCCAAATTTTGAGGTTTGCAAAGGATTCTGCGTAACAGAACCTGGTCAGAGCCCCACAAGTCACCCCATCTTGGATTCCCCTCGGTCTCTAGTTTTAAAAAATGCACAGGTTTGGTAAGTTTCCCTAGGTGCCGGCTAAGCTAGAGGCCAAAATCTACAGGTAGGCACTTTGCAAAAAACACCTCTGTTTTCTTTAAAAAAAATGTGATGTGTCCACGTTGCGTTTTGGGGCATTTCCTGTCGCGGGCGCTAGGCCTACCCACACAAGTGAGGTATCATTTTTATCAGGAGACTTGGGGGAATGCTGGGTGGAAGGAAATTTGTGGCTCCTCTCTGATTCCAGAACTATCTGTCACCAAAATGTGAGGAAAATATATTTTTTTCGCCAAATTTTGAGGTTTGCAAAGGATTCTGGGTAACAGAACGTGGTCAGAGCCCCACAAATCACCCCATCTTGGATTCCCCTAGGTCTCTAGTTTTAAAAAATGCACAGGTTTGGTAGGTTTCCCTAGGTGCCGGCTGAGCTAGAGGCCAAAATCTACAGGTAGTCAGTTTGCAAAAACACCTCTGTTTTCTTTCAAAAAATGTGATGTGTCCACGTTGCGTTTTGGGGCATTTCCTGTCACGGGCGCTAGGCCTACCCACAAAAGTGAGGTATCATTTTTATCAGGTGACTTGGGGTAACGCTGGGTGGAAGGAAATTTGTGGCTCCTCTCTGATTCCAGAACTATCTGTCACCAAAATGTGAGGAAAACGTGTTTTTTAGCCAAATTTTGAGGTTTGCAAGGGATTCTGGGTAACAGAACATGGTCAGAGCCCTACAAGTCACCCCATCTTGGATTCCCCTAGGTCTCTAGTTTTAAAAAATGCACAGGTTTTTTAGGTTTCCCTAGGTGCCGGCTGAGCTAGAGGCCAAAATCTACAGGTAGGCACTTTGCAAAAAACACCTCTGTTTTCTTTAAAAAAATGTGATGTGTCCACGTTGCGTTTTGGGGCATTTCCTGTCGCGGGCGCTAGGCCTACCCACACAAGTGAGGTATCATTTTTATCAGGAGACTTGGGGGAATGCTGGGTGTAAGGAAATTTGTGGCTCCTCTCTGATTCCAGAACTATCTGTCACCAAAATGTGAGGACAACGTGTTTTTTTAGCCAAATTTTGAGGTTTGCAAAGGATTCTGGGTAACAGAACCTGGTCAGAGCCCCACAAGTCACCCCATCATGCATTCCCCTAGGTCTCTAGTTTTCAAAAATGCACAGGTTTTGTAGGTTTCCCTAGGTGCCGGCTGAGGTAGAGGCCAAAATCTACAGGTAGGCACTTTGCAAAAAACACATCTGTTTTCTTTAAAAAAATGTGATGTGTCCACGTTGCGTTTTGGGGCATTTCCTGTCACGGGCGCTAAGCCTACCCACACAAGTGAGGTATCATTTTTATCAGGAGACTTGGGGGAATGCTGGGTGGGAGGAAATTTGTGGCTCCTCTCTGATTCCAGAACTATCTGTCACCAAAATGTGAGGAAAACGTGTTTGTTTAGCCAAATTTTGAGGTTTGCAAAGGATTCTGGGTAACAGAACCTGGTCAGAGCCCCACAAGTCACCCCATTCTGGATTCCCCTAGGTCTCTAGTTTTCAAAAATGCACAGGTTTGGTAGGTTTCCCTAGGTGCCGGCTGAGCTAGAGGCCAAAATCTACAGGTAGGCACTTTGCAAAAAACACCTCTGTTTTCTTTAAAAAAAATGTGATGTGTCCACGTTGCGCTTTGGGGCATTTCCTGTCGCGGGCGCTAGGCCTACCCACACAAGTGAGGTATCATTTTTATCAGGAGACTTGGGGGAATGCTGGGTGGAAGGAAATTTGTGGCTCCTCTCTGATTCCAGAACTATCTGTCACCAAAATGTGAGGAAAATATATTTTTTTAGCCAAATTTTGAGGTTTGCAAAGGATTCTGGGTAACAGAACGTGGTCAGAGCCCCACAAATCACCCCATCTTGGATTCCCCTAGGTCTCTAGTTTTCAAAAATGCACAGGTTTGGTAGGTTTCCCTAGGTGCCGGCTGAGCTAGAGGCCAAAATCTACAGGTAGTCAGTTTGCAAAAAACACCTCTGTTTTCTTTCAAAAAATGTGATGGGTCCACGTTGCGTTTTGGGGCATTTCCTCTCACGGGCGCTAGGCCTACCCACAGAAGTGAGGTATCATTTTTATCAGGAGACTTGGGGGAATGCTGGGTGGAAGGAAATTTGTGGCTCCTCTCTGATTCCAAACTATCTGTCACCAAAATGTGAGGAAAACATATTTTTTTAGCCAAATTTTGAGGTTTTCAAAGGATTCTGGGTAACAGAACATGGTCAGAGCCCCACAAGTCACCCCATCTTGGATTCCCCTAGGTCTCTAGTTTTCAAAAATGCACAGGTTTTTTAGGTTTCCCTAGGTGCCGGCTGAGCTAGAGGCCAAAATCTACAGGTAGGCACTTTGCAAAAAACACCTCTGTTTTCTTTAAAAAAAATTGATGTGTCCATGTTGCGTTTTGGAGCATTTCCTGACATGGGTGCTAGGCCTACCCACACAAGTGAGGTATAATTTTTATCAGGAGACTTGGGGGAATGCTGGGTGGAAGGAAATTTGTGGCTCCTCTCCGATTCCAGAACTATCTGTCACCAAAATGTGAGGAAAACATGTTTTTTTAGCCAAATTTTGAGGTTTGCAAAGGATTCTGCGTAACAGAACCTGGTCAGAGCCCCACAAGTCACCCCATCTTGGATTCCCCTCGGTCTCTAGTTTTAAAAAATGCACAGGTTTGGTAAGTTTCCCTAGGTGCCGGCTGAGCTAGAGGCCAAAATCTACAGGTAGGCACTTTGCAAAAAACACCTCTGTTTTCTTTAAAAAAAATGTGATGTGTCCACGGTGCGTTTTGGGGCATTTCCTGTCGCGGGCGCTAGGCCTACCCACACAAGTGAGGTATCATTTTTATCAGGAGACTTGGGGGAATGCTGGGTGGAAGGAAATTTGTGGCTCCTCTCTGATTCCAGAACTATCTGTCACCAAAATGTGAGGAAAATATATTTTTTTCGCCAAATTTTGAGGTTTGCAAAGGATTCTGGGTAACAGAACGTGGTCAGAGCCCCACAAATCACCCCATCTTGGATTCCCCTAGGTCTCTAGTTTTCAAAAATGCACAGGTTTGGTAGGTTTCCCTAGGTGCCGGCTGAGCTAGAGGCCAAAATCTACAGGTAGTCAGTTTGCAAAAACACCTCTGTTTTCTTTCAAAAAATGTGATGTGTCCACGTTGCGTTTTGGGGCATTTCCTGTCACGGGCGCTAGGCCTACCCACAAAAGTGAGGTATCATTTTTATCAGGTGACTTGGGGTAACGCTGGGTGGAAGGAAATTTGTGGCTCCTCTCTGATTCCAGAACTATCTGTCACCAAAATGTGAGGAAAACGTGTTTTTTATCCAAATTTTGAGGTTTGCAAGGGATTCTGGGTAACAGAACATGGTCAGAGCCCTACAAGTCACCCCATCTTGGATTCCCCTAGGTCTCTAGTTTTAAAAAATGCACAGGTTTTTTAGGTTTCCCTAGGTGCCGGCTGAGCTAGAGGCCAAAATCTACAGGTAGGCACTTTGCAAAAAACACCTCTGTTTTCTTTAAAAAAATGTGATGTGTCCACGTTGCGTTTTGGGGCATTTCCTGTCGCGGGCGCTAGGCCTACCCACACAAGTGAGGTATCATTTTTATCAGGAGACTTGGGGGAATGCTGGGTGTAAGGAAATTTGTGGCTCCTCTCTGATTCCAGAACTATCTGTCACCAAAATGTGAGGACAACGTGTTTTTTTAGCCAAATTTTGAGGTTTGCAAAGGATTCTGGGTAACAGAACCTGGTCAGAGCCCCACAAGTCACCCCATCATGCATTCCCCTAGGTCTCTAGTTTTCAAAAATGCACAGGTTTTGTAGGTTTCCCTAGGTGCCGGCTGAGGTAGAGGCCAAAATCTACAGGTAGGCACTTTGCAAAAAACACATCTGTTTTCTTTAAAAAAATGTGATGTGTCCACGTTGCGTTTTGGGGCATTTCCTGTCACGGGCGCTAAGCCTACCCACACAAGTGATGTATCATTTTTATCGGGAGATTTGGGGGAACGCTGGGTGGAAGGAAATTTGTGGCTCCTCTCTGATTCCAGAAATATCTGTCACCAAATATGAGGAAAACGTGTTTTTTTAGCAAAATTTTGAGGTTTGCAAAGGATTCTGGGTAACAGAACGTGGTCAGAGCCCCACAAATCACCCCATCTTGGATTCCCCTAGGTCTCTAGTTTTCAAAAATGCACAGGTTTGGTAGGTTTCCCTAGGTGCCGGCTGAGCTAGAGGCCAAAATCTACAGGTAGTCAGTTTGCAAAAAACACCTCTGTTTTCTTTCAAAAAATGTGATGTGTCCACGTTGCGTTTTGGGGCATTTCCTCTCATGGGCGCTAGGCCTACCCACAAAAGTGAGGTATCATTTTTATCAGGAGACTTGGGGGAATGCTGGGTGGAAGGAAATTTGTGGCTCCTCTCTGATTCCAGAAATATCTGTCACCAAAATGTGAGGAAAACATATTTTTTTAGCAAAATTTTGAGGTTTGCAAAGGATTCTGGGTAACAGAACGTGGTCAGAGCCCCACAAATCACCCCATCTTGGATTCCCCTAGGTCTCTAGTTTTCAAAAATACACAGGTTTGGTTGGTTTCCCTAGGTGCCGGCTGAGCTAGAGGCCAAAATCTACAGGTAGTCAGTTTGCAAAAAACACCTCTGTTTTCTTTCAAAAAATGTGATGTGTCCACGTTGCGTTTTGGGGCATTTCCTGTCACGGGCGCTAGGCCTACCCACAAAAGTGAGGTATCATTTTTATCAGGAGACTTGGGGGAATGCTGGGTGGAAGGAAATTTGTGGCTCCTCTCTGATTCCAGAACTATCTGTCACCAAAATGTGAGGAAAGCGTGTTTTTTTAGCCAAATTTTGAGGTTTGCAAAGGATTCTGGGTAACAGAACATGGTCAGAGCCCCACAAGTCACCCCATCTTGGATTCCCCTAGGTCTCTAGTTTTCAAAAATGCACAGGTTTTCTAGGTTTCCCTAGGTGCCGGCTGAGCTAGAGGCCAAAATCTACAGGTAGGCACTTTGCAAAAAACACCTCTGTTTTCTTTAAAAAAATGTGATGTGTCCACGTTGCGTTTTGGGGCATTTCCTGTCACGGGCGCTAAGCCTACCCACACAAGTGATGTATCATTTTTATCGGGAGATTTGGGGGAACGCTGGGTGGAAGGAAATTTGTGGCTCCTCTCTGATTCCAGAAATATCTGTCACCAAATATGAGGAAAACTTGTTTTTTTAGCCACATTTTGAGGTTTGCAAAGTATTCTGGGTAACAGAACTTGGTCAGAACCCCACAAGTCACGCCATCTTGCATTCCCCTAGGTCTCTAGTTTTCAAAAATGCACAGGTTTGGTAGGTTTCCCTAGGTGCCGGCTGAGCTAGAGGCCAAAATCTACAGGTAGGCACTTTGCAAAAAACACCTCTGTTTTCTTTCAAAAAATGTTATGTGTCCACGTTGCGTTTTGGGGCATTTCCTGTCACGGGCGCTAGGCCTACCCACACAAGTGAGGTATCATTTTTATCAGGAGACTTGGGGGAATGCTGGGTGGAAGGAAATTTGTGGCTCCTCTCTGATTCCAGAACTATCTGTCACCAAAATGTGAGGAAAACGTGTTTTTTTAGCCAAATTTTGAGGTTTGCAAAGGATTCTGGGTAACAGAACCTGGTCAGAGCCCCACAAGTCACCCCATCTTGCATTCCCCTAGGTCTCTAGTTTTCAAAAATGCACAGGTTTGGTAGGTTTCCCTAGGTGCCGGCTGAGCTAGAGGCCAAAATCTACAGGTAGTCAGTTTGCAAAAAACACCTCTGTTTTCTTTCAAAAAATGTGATGTGTCCACGTTGCGTTTTGGGGCATTTCCTGTCACGGGCGCTAGGCCTACCCACAAAAGTGAGGTATCATTTTTATCAGGAGACTTGGGGGAATGCTGGGTGGAAGGAAATTTGTGGCTCCTCTCTGATTCCAGAACTATCTGTCACCAAAATGTGAGGAAAACGTGTTTTTTTAGCCAAATTTTGAGGTTTGCAAGTGATTCTGGGTAACAGAACATGGTCAGAGCCCCACAAGTCACCCCATCTTGGATTCCCCTAGGTCTCTAGTTTAAAAAAATGCACAGGTTTGGTAGGTTTCCTTAGGTGCCGGCTGAGCTAGAGGCCAAAATCTACAGGTAGGCACTTTGCAAAAAACACCTCTGTTTTCTTTAAAAAAATTTGATGTGTCCACGTTGCGTTTTGGGGCATTTCCTGTCACGGGCGCTAGGCCTACCCACACAAGTGAGGTATCATTTTTATCAGGAGACTTGGGGGAATGCTGGGTGGAAGGACATTTGTGGCTCCTCTCTGATTCCAGAACTATCTGTCACCAAAATGTGAGGAAAACGTGTTTTTTTAGCCAAATTTTGAGGTTTGCAAAGGATTCTGGGTAACAGAACCTGGTCAGAGCCCCACAAGTCACACCATCTTGGATTCCCCTAGGTCTCTAGTTTTCAAAAATGCACAGGTTTGGTAGGTTTCCCTAGGTGCCGGCTGAGCTAGAGGCCAAAATCTACAGGTAGGCACTTTGCAAAAAACACCTCTGTTATCTTTCAAAAAATGTGATTTGTCCACGTTGCGTTTTGGGGCATTTCCTGTCACGGGCGCTAGGCCTACCCACACAAGTGAGGTATCATTTTTATCAGGAGACTTGGGGGAATGCTGGGTGGAAGGAAATTTGTGGCTCCTCTCTGATTCCAGAACTATCTGTCACCAAAATGTGAGGAAAAGTGTTTTTTTAGCCAAATTTTGAGGTTTGCAAAGGATTCTGGGTAACATAACCTGGTCAGAGCCCCACAAGTCACCCCATTCTGGATTCCCCTTCGGTCTCTAGTTTTAAAAAATGCACAGGTTTGGTCGGTTTCCCTAGGTGCCAGCTGAGCTAGAGGCCAAAATCTACAGGTAGGCACTTTGCAAAAAACACCTCTGTTTTCTTTAAAAAAATGTGATGTGTCCACGTTGCGTTTTGGGGCATTTCCTGTCGCGGGCGCTAGGCCTACCCACACAAGTGAGGTATCATTTTTATCAGGAGACTTGGGGGAATGCTGGGTGGAAGGAAATGTGTGGCTCCTCTCTGATTCCAGAACTATCTGTCACCAAAATGTGAGGAAAATATATTTTTTCAGCCAAATTTTGAGGTTTGCAAAGGATTCTGGGCAACAGAACATGGTCAGAGCCCCACAAATCACCCCATCTTGGATTCCCCTAGGTCTCTAGTTTTCAAAAATGCACAGGTTTGGTAGGTTTCCCTAGGTGCCGACTGAGCTAGAGGCCAAAATCTACAGGTAGTCAGTTTGCAAAAAACACCTCTGTTTTCTTTCAAAAAATGTGATGTGTCCACGTTGCGTTTTGGGGCATTTCCTCTCACGGGCGCTAGGCCTACCCACACAAGTGAGGTATCATTTTTATCAGGAGACTTGGAGGAATGCTGGGTGGAAGGAAATTTGTGGCTCCTCTCTGATTCCAGAACTATCTGTCACCAAAATGTGAGGAAAACGTGTTTTTTTAGCCAAATTTTGAGGTTTGCAAAGGATTCTGGGTAACAGAACCTGGTCAGAGCCCCACAAGTCACCCCATTCTGGATTCCCCTAGGTCTCTAGTTTTAAAAAATGCACAGGTTTGGTAGGTTTCCCTAGGTGCCGGCTGAGCTAGAGGCCAAAATCTACAGGTAGGCACTTTGCAAAAAACACCTCTGTTTTCTTTAAAAAAAATGTGATGTGTCCACGTTGCGTTTTGGGGCATTTCCTGTCGCGGGCGCTAGGCCTACCCACACAAGTGAGGTATCATTTTTATCAGGAGACTTTGGGGAATGCTGGGTGGAAGGAAATTTGTGGCTCCTCTCTGATTCCAGAACTATCTGTCACCAAAATGTGAGGAAAATATATTTTTTAAGCCAAATTTTGAGGTTTGCAAAGGATTCTGGGTAACAGAACGTGGTCAGAGCCCCACAAATCACCCCATCTTTGATTCCCCTAGGTCTCTAGTTTTCAAAAATGCACAGGTTTGGTAGGTTTCCCTAGGTGCCGGCTGAGCTAGAGGCCAAAATCTACAGGTAGTCAGTTTGGAAAAAACACCTCTGTTTTCATTCAAAAAATGTGATGTGTCCACGTTGCGTTTTGGGGCATTTCCTGTCACGGGCGCTAGGCCTACCCACACAAGTGAGGTATCACTTTTATCAGGAGACTTGGGGGAATGCTGGGTGGAAGGAAATTTGTGGCTCCTCTCTGATTCCAGAACTATCTGTCACCAAAATGTGAGGAAAACGTGTTTTTTTAGCCAAATGTTGAGGTTTGCAAAGGATTCTGGTTAACAGAACCTGGTCAGAGCCCCACAAGTCACCCCATCTTGCATTCCCCTAGGTCTCTAGTTTTAAAAAATGCACAGGTTTGGTAGGTTTCCCTAGGTGCCGGCTGAGCTAGAGGCCAAAATCTACAGGTAGGCACTTTGCAAAAAACACCTCTGTTTTCTTTAAAAAAATGTGATGTGTCCACGTTGCGTTTTGGGGCATTTCCTGTCACGGGCGCTAGGCCTACCCACACAAGTGAGGTATCATTTTTATCAGGAGACTTGGGGGAATGCTGGGTGGAAGGAAATTTGTGGCTCCTCTCTGATTCCAGAACTATCTGTCACCAAAATGTGAGGACAACGTGTTTTTTTAGCCAAATTTTGAGGTTTGCAAATGATTCTGGGTAACAGAACCTGGTCAGAGCCCCACAAGTCACCCCATCTTGCATTCCCCTAGGTCTCTAGTTTTCAAAAATGCACAGGTTTGGTAGGTTTCCTTAGGTGCCGGCTGAGCTAGAGGCCAAAATCTACAGGTAGGCACTTTGCAAAAAACACCTCTGTTTTCTTTAAAAAAATGTGATGTGTCCACGTTGCGTTTTGGGGCATTTCCTGTCACTTGCGCTAAGCCTACCCACACAAGTGATGTATCATTTTTATCGGGAGATTTGGGGGAACGCTGGGTGGAAGGAAATTTGTGGCTCCTCTCTGATTCCAGAAATATCTGTCACCAAATATGAGGAAAACGTGTTTTTTTTGCCACATTTTGAGGTTTGCAAAGTATTCTGGGTAACAGAACTTGGTCAGAACCCCACAAGTCACGCCATCCTGCATTCCCCTAGGTCTCTAGTTTTCAAAAATGCACAGGTTTGGTAGGTTTCCCTAGGTGCCGGCTGAGCTAGAGGCCAAAATCTACAGGTAGGCACTTTGCAAAAAACACCTCTGTTTTCTTTCAAAAAATGTTATGTGTCCACGTTGCGTTTTGGGGCATTTCCTGTCACGGGCGCTAGGCCTACCCACACAAGTGAGGTATCATTTTTATCAGGAGACTTGGGGGAATGCTGGGTGGAAGGAAATTTGTGGCTCCTCTCTGATTCCAGAACTATCTGTCACCAAAATGTGAGGAAAACGTGTTTTTTTAGCCAAATTTTGAGGTTTGCAAAGGATTCTGGGTAACAGAACCTGGTCAGAGCCCCACAAGTCACCCCATCTTGCATTCCCCTAGGTCTCTAGTTTTCAAAAATGCACAGGTTTGGTAGGTTTCCCTAGGTGCCGGCTGAGCTAGAGGCCAAAATCTACAGGTAGTCAGTTTGCAAAAAACACCTCTGTTTTCTTTCAAAAAATGTGATGTGTCCACGTTGCGTTTTGGGGCATTTCCTGTCACGGGCGCTAGGCCTACCCACAAAAGAGAGGTATCATTTTTATCAGGAGACTTGGGGGAATGCTGGGTGGAAGGAAATTTGTGGCTCCTCTCTGATTCCAGAACTATCTGTCACCAAAATGTGAGGAAAACGTGTTTTTTTAGCCAAATTTTGAGGTTTGCAAGTGATTCTGGGTAACAGAACATGGTCAGAGCCCCACAAGTCACCCCATCTTGGATTCCCCTAGGTCTCTAGTTTTCAAAAATGCACAGGTTTTTTAGGTTTCCCTAGGTGCCGGCTGAGCTAGAGGCCAAAATCTACAGGTAGGCACTTTGCAAAAAACACCTCTGTTTTCTTTAAAAAAAATTGATGTGTCCACGTTGCGTTTTGGGGCATTTCCTGTCATGGGCGCTAGGCCTACCCACACAAGTGAGGTATCATTTTTATCAGGAGACTTGGGGGAATGCTGGGTGGAAGGAAATTTGTGGCTCCTCTCCGATTCCAGAACTATCTGTCACCAAACTGTGAGGAAAACATGTTTTTTTAGCCAAATTTTGAGGTTTGCAAAGGATTCTGGGTAACAGAACCTGGTCAGAGCCCCACAAGTCACCCCATCTTGGATTCCCCTAGGTCTCTAGTTTTAAAAAATGCATATGTTTGGTAGGTTTCCCTAGGTGCCGGCTGAGCTAGAGGCCAAAATCTACAGGTAGGCACTTTGCAAAAAACACCTCTGTTATCTTTCAAAAAATGTGATTTGTCCACGTTGCGTTTTGGGGCATTTCCTGTCACGGGCGCTAGGCCTACCCACACAAGTGAGGTATCATTTTTATCAGGAGACTTAGGGGAATGCTGGGTGGAAGGAAATTTGTGGCTCCTCTCTGATTCCAGAACTATCTGTCACCAAAATGTGAGGAAAAGTGTTTTTTTAGCCAAATTTTGAGGTTTGCAAAGGATTCTGGGTAACATAACCTGGTCAGAGCCCCACAAGTCACCCCATTCTGGATTCCCCTTCGGTCTCTAGTTTTAAAAAATGCACAGGTTTGGTCGGTTTCCCTAGGTGCCGGCTGAGCTAGAGGCCAAAATCTACAGGTAGGCACTTTGCAAAAAACACCTCTGTTTTCTTTAAAAAAATGTGATGTGTCCACGTTGCGTTTTGGGGCATTTCCTGTCGCGGGCGCTAGGCCTACCCACACAAGTGAGGTATCATTTTTATCAGGAGACTTGGGGGAATGCTGGGTGGAAGGAAATGTGTGGCTCCTCTCTGATTCCAGAACTATCTGTCACCAAAATGTGAGGAAAATATATTTTTTTAGCCAAATTTTGATGTTTGCAAAGGATTCTGGGTAACAGAACCTGGTCAGAGCCCCACAAGTCACCCCATCTTGCATTCCCCTAGGTCTCTAGTTTTCACAAATGCACAGGTTTTGTAGGTTTCCCTAGGTGCTGGCTGAGCTAGAGGCCAAAATCTACAGGTAGGCACTTTGCAAAAAACACCTCTGTTTTCTTTAAAAAAATGTGATGTGTCCACGTTGCGTTTTGGGGCATTTCCTGTTGCGGGCGCTAGGCCTACCCACACAAGTGAGGTATCATTTTTATCAGGAGACTTGTGGGAATGCTGGGTGGAAGGAAATTTGTGGCTCCTCTCTGATTCCAGAACTATCTGTCACCAAAATGTGAGGAAAACGTGTTTTTTTAGCCAAATTTTGAGGTTTGCAAAGGATTCTGGGTAACAGAACCTGGTCAGAGCCCCACAAGTCACCCCATCTTGGATTCCCCTAGGTCTCTAGTTTTCAAAAATGCACAGGTTTTCTAGGTTTCCCTAGGTGCAGGCTGAGCTAGAGGCCAAAATCTACAGGTAGGCACTTTGCAAAAAACACCTCTGTTTTCTTTAAAAAAATGTGATGTGTCCACGTTGCGTTTTGGGGCATTTCCTGTCGCGGGCGCTAGGCCTACCCACACAAGTGAGGTATCATTTTTATCAGGAGACTTGGGGGAATGCTGGGTGGAAGGAAATTTGTGGCTCCTCTCTGATTCCAGAACTATCTGTCACCAAAATGTGAGGAAAAGTGTTTTTTTAGCCAAATTTTGAGGTTTGCAAAGGATTCTGGGTAACAGAACCTGGTCAGAGCCCCACAAGTCACCCCATTCTGGATTCCCCTAGGTCTCTAGTTTTAAAAAATGCACAGGTTTGGTAGGTTTCCCTAGGTGCCGGCTGAGCTAGAGGCCAAAATCTACAGGTAGGCACTTTGCAAAATACACCTCTGTTTTCTTTAAAAAAAATGTGATGTGTCCACGTTGCGTTTTGGGGCATTTCCTGTCGCGGGCGCTAGGCCTACCCACACAAGTGAGGTATAATTTTTATCAGGAGACTTGGGGGAATGCTGGGTGGAAGGAAATTTGTGGCTCCTCTCTGATTCCAGAACTATCTGTCACCAAAATGTGAGGAAAATATTTTTTTTTAGCCAAATTTTGAGGTTTGCAAAGGATTCTGGGTAACAGAACGTGGTCAGAGCCCCACAAATCACCCCATCTTTGATTCCCCTAGGTCTCTAGTTTTCAAAAATGCACAGGTTTGGTAGGTTTCCCTAGGTGCCGGCTGAGCTAGAGGCCAAAATCTACAGGTAGTCAGTTTGGAAAAAACACCTCTGTTTTCATTCAAAAAATGTGATGTGTCCACGTTGCGTTTTGGGGCATTTCCTGTCACGGGCGCTAGGCCTACCCACACAAGTGAGGTATCACTTTTATCAGGAGACTTGGGGGAATGCTGGGTGGAAGGAAATTTGTGGCTCCTCTCTGATTCCAGAACTATCTGTCACCAAAATGTGAGGAAAACGTGTTTTTTTAGCCAAATGTTGAGGTTTGCAAAGGATTCTGGTTAACAGAACCTGGTCAGAGCCCCACAAGTCACCCCATCTTGCATTCCCCTAGGTCTCTAGTTTTAAAAAATGCACAGGTTTGGTAGGTTTCCCTAGGTGCCGGCTGAGCTAGAGGCCAAAATCTACAGGTAGGCACTTTGCAAAAAACACCTCTGTTTTCTTTAAAAAAATGTGATGTGTCCACGTTGCGTTTTGGGGCATTTCCTGTCACGGGCGCTAGGCCTACCCACACAAGTGAGGTATCATTTTTATCAGGAGACTTGGGGGAATGCTGGGTGGAAGGAAATTTGTGGCTCCTCTCTGATTCCAGAACTATCTGTCACCAAAATGTGAGGAAAACGTGTTTTTTTAGCCAAAGTTTGAGGTTTGCAAAGGATTCTGGGTAACAGAACCTGGTCAGAGCCCCACAAGTCACCCCATCTTGCATTCCCCTAGGTCTCTAGTTTTCAAAAATGCACAGGTTTGGTAGGTTATCTTAGGTGCCGGCTGAGCTAGAGGCCAAAATCTACAGGTAGGCACTTTGCAAAAAACACCTCTGTTTTCTTTAAAAAAATTTGATGTGTCCACGTTGCGTTTTGGGGCATTTCCTGTCATGGGCGCTAGGCCTACCCACACAAGTGAGGTATCATTTTTATCAGGAGACTTGGGGGAATGCTGGGTGGAATGACATTTGTGGCTCCTCTATGATTCCAGAACTATCTGTCACCAAAATGTGAGGAAAACGTGTTTTTGTAGCCAAATTTTGAGGTTTGCAAAGGATTCTGGGTAACAGAACCTGGTCAGAGCCCCACAAGTCACCCCATCTTGCATTACCCTAGGTCTCTAGTTTTCAAAAATGCACAGGTTTGGTAGGTTTCCCTAGGTGCCGGCTGAGCTAGAGGCCAAAATCTACAGGTAGGCACTTTGCAAAAAACACCTCTGTTTTCTTTCAAAAAATGTGATTTGTCCACGTTGCGTTTTGGGACATTTCCTGTCACGGGCGCTAGGCCTACCCACACAAGTGAGGTATCATTTTTATCAGGAGACTTAAGGGAATGCTGGGTGGAAGGAAATTTGTGGCTCCTCTATGATTCCAGAACTATCTGTCACCAAAATGTGAGGAAAAGTGTTTTTTTAGCCAAATTTTGAGGTTTGCAAAGGATTCTGGGTAACAGAACCTGGTCAGAGCCCCACAAGTCACCCCATTCTGGATTCCCCTAGGTCTCTAGTTTTCAAAAATGCACAGGTTTGGTAGGTTTCAATAGGTGCCGGCTGAGCTAGAGGCCAAAATCTACAGGTAGGCACTTTGCAAAAAACACCTCTGTTTTCTTTAAAAAAATGTGATGTGTCCACGTTGCGTTTTGGGGCATTTCCTGTCGCGGGCGCTAGGCCTACCCACACAAGTGAGGTATCATTTTTATCAGGAGACTTGGGGGAATGCTGGGTGGAAGGGAATTTGTGGCTCCTCTCTGATTCCAGAACTATCTGTCACCAAAATGTGAGGAAAAAATATTTTTTTAGCCAAATTTTAAAGGTTTGCAAATGGTTCTGGGTAACAGAACGTGGTCAGAGCCCCACAAATCACCCCATCTTGGATTCCCCTAGGTCTCTAGTTTTAAAAAATGCACAGGTTTGGTAGGTTTCCCTAGGTGCCGGCTGAGCTAGAGGCCAAAATCTACAGGTAGTCAGTTTGCAAAAAACACCTCTGTTTTCTTTCAAAAAATGTGATGTGTCCACGTTGCGTTTTGGGGCATTTCCTCTCACGGGCGCTAGGCCTACCCAAACAAGTGAGGTATCATTTTTATCAGGAGACTTGGGGGAATGCTGGGTGGAAGGAAATTTGTGGCTCCTCTCTGATTCCAGAACTATCTGTCACCAAAATGTGAGGAAAACGTGTTTTTTTAGCCAAATTTTGAGGTTTGCAAAGGATTCTGGGTAACAGAACCTGGTCAGAGCCCCACAAGTCACCCCATCTTGGATTCCCCTAGGTCTCTAGTTTTCAAAAATGCACAGGTTTTCTAGGTTTCCCTAGGTGCCGGCTGAGCTAGAGGCTAAAATCTACAGGTAGGCACTTTGCAAAAAACACCTCTGTTTTCTTAAAAAAAATGTGATGTGTCCACGTTGCGTTTTGGGGCATTTCCTGTCGCGGGCGCTAGGCCTACCCACACAAGTGAGGTATCATTTTTATCAGGAGACTTGGGGGAATGCTCGGTGGAAGGAAATTTGTGGCTCCTCTCTGATTCCAGAACTATCTGTCACCAAAATGTGAGGAAAATATATTTTTTAGCCAAATTTTAAAGGTTTGCAAATGGTTCTGGGTAACAGAACGTGGTCAGAGCCCCACAAATCACCCCATCTTGGATTCCCCTAGGTCTCTAGTTTTCAAAAATGCACAGGTTTGGTAGGTTTCCCTAGGTGCCGGCTGAGCTAGAGGCCAAAATCTACAGGTAGTCAGTTTGCAAAAAACACCTCTGTTTTCTTTAAAAAAATGTGATTTGTCCACGTTGCGTTTTGGGACATTTCCTGTCACGGGCGCTAGGCCTACCCACACAAGTGAGGTATCATTTTTATCAGGAGACTTGAGGGAATGCTGGGTGGAAGGAAATTTGTGGCTCCTCTATGATTCCAGAACTATCTGTCACCAAAATGTGAGGAAAAGTGTTTTTTTAGCCAAATTTTGAGGTTTGCAAAGGATTCTGGGTAACAGAACCTGGTCAGAGCCCCACAAGTCACCCCATTCTGGATTCCCCTAGGTCTCTAGTTTTCAAAAATGCACAGGTTTGGTAGGTTTCAATAGGTGCCGGCTGAGCTAGAGGCCAAAATCTACAGGTAGGCACTTTGCAAAAAACACCTCTGTTTTCTTTAAAAAAATGTGATGTGTCCACGTTGCGTTTTGGGGCATTTCCTGTCGCGGGCGCTAGGCCTACCCACACAAGTGAGGTATCATTTTTATCAGGAGACTTGGGGGAATGCTGGGTGGAAGGGAATTTGTGGCTCCTCTCTGATTCCAGAACTATCTGTCACCAAAATGTGAGGAAAATATATTTTTTTAGCCAAATTTTAAAGGTTTGCAAATGGTTCTGGGTAACAGAACGTGGTCAGAGCCCCACAAATCACCCCATCTTGGATTCCCCTAGGTCTCTAGTTTTCAAAAATGCACAGGTTTGGTAGGTTTCCCTAGGTGCCGGCTGAGCTAGAGGCCAAAATCTACAGGTAGTCAGTTTGCAAAAAACACCTCTGTTTTCTTTCAAAAAATGTGATGTGTCCACGTTGCGTTTTGGGGCATTTCCTCTCACGGGCGCTAGGCCTACCCAAACAAGTGAGGTATCATTTTTATCAGGAGACTTGGGGGAATGCTGGGTGGAAGGAAATTTGTGGCTCCTCTCTGATTCCAGAACTATCTGTCACCAAAATGTGAGGAAAACGTGTTTTTTTAGCCAAATTTTGAGGTTTGCAAAGGATTCTGGGTAACAGAACCTGGTCAGAGCCCCACAAGTCACCCCATCTTGGATTCCCCTAGGTCTCTAGTTTTCAAAAATGCACAGGTTTTCTAGGTTTCCCTAGGTGCCGGCTGAGTTAGAGGCTAAAATCTACAGGTAGGCACTTTGCAAAAAACACCTCTGTTTTCTTTAAAAAAATGTGATGTGTCCACGTTGCGTTTTGGGGCATTTCCTGTCGCGGGCGCTAGGCCTACCCACACAAGTGAGGTATCATTTTTATCAGGAGACTTGGGGGAATGCTCGGTGGAAGGAAATTTGTGGCTCCTCTCTGATTCCAGAACTATCTGTCACCAAAATGTGAGGACAAAGTGTTTTTTTAGCCAAATTTTGAGGTTTGCAAAGGATTCTGGGTAACAGAACCTGGTCAGAGCCCCACAAGTCACCCCATCTTGCATTCCCCTAGGTCTCTAGTTTTCAAAAATGCACAGGTTTTGTTGGTTTCCGTAGGTGCCGGCTGAGCTAGAGGCCAAAATCTACAGGTAGGCACTTTGCAAAAAACACCTCTGTTTTCTTTAAAAAAATGTGATGTGTCCACGTTGCGTTTTGGGGCATTTCCTGTCACGGGCGCTAAGCCTACCCACACAAGTGAGGTATCATTTTTATCGGGAGATTTGGGGGAACGCTGGGTGGAAGGAAATTTGTGGCTCCTCTATGATTCCAGAAATATCTGTCACCAAATATGAGGAAAACGTGTTTTTTTAGCCAAATTTTGAGGTTTGCAAAGTATTCTGGGTAACAGAACTTGGTCAGAACCCCACAAGTCACCCCATCTTGCATTCCCCTAGGTCTCTAGTTTTAAAAAATGCACAGGTTTGGTAGGTTTCCCTAGGTGCCGGGTGAGCTAGAGGCCAAAATCTACAGGTAGGCACTTTGCAGAAAACACCTCTGTTTTCTTTAAAAAAATGTGATGTGTCCACGTTGCGTTTTGGGGCATTTCCTGTCACGGGCGCTAGGCCTACCCACACAAGTGAGGTATCATTTTTATCAGGAGACTTGGGGGAATGCTGGGTGGAATGAAATTTGTGGCTCCTCTCTGATTCCAGAACTATCTGTCACCAAAATGTGAGGAAAACGTGTTTTTTTAGCCAAATTTTGAGGTTTGCAAAGGATTCTGGGTAACAGAACCTGGTCAGAGCCCCACAAGTCACCCCATCTTGCATTACCCTAGGTCTCTAGTTTTCAAAAATGCACAGGTTTGGTAGGTTTCCCTAGGTGCCGGCTGAGCTAGAGGCCAAAATCTACAGGTAGGCA
Organism: Pleurodeles waltl; assembly: GCF_031143425.1. Classification (NCBI taxonomy): domain Eukaryota; kingdom Metazoa; phylum Chordata; class Amphibia; order Caudata; family Salamandridae; genus Pleurodeles; species Pleurodeles waltl. The sequence continues at coordinate 95,043 of NW_027149866.1, read as the reverse complement.
CTTTGCAAAAAACACCTCTGTTTTCTTTCAAAAAATGTGATTTGTCCACGTTGCGTTTTGGGACATTTCCTGTCACGGGCGCTAGGCCTACCCACACAAGTGAGGTATCATTTTTATCAGGAGACTTGAGGGAATGCTGGGTGGAAGGAAATTTGTGGCTCCTCTATGATTCCAGAACTATCTGTCACCAAAATGTGAGGAAAAGTGTTTTTTTAGCCAAATTTTGAGGTTTGCAAAGGATTCTGGGTAACAGAACCTGGTCAGAGCCCCACAAGTCACCCCATTCTGGATTCCCCTAGGTCTCTAGTTTTCAAAAATGCACAGGTTTGGTAGGTTTCAATAGGTGCCGGCTGAGCTAGAGGCCAAAATCTACAGGTAGGCACTTTGCAAAAAACACCTCTGTTTTCTTTAAAAAAATGTTATGTGTCCACGTTGCGTTTTGGGGCATTTCCTGTCGCGGGCACTAGGCCTACCCACACAAGTGAGGTATCATTTTTATCAGGAGACTTGGGGGAATTCTGGGTGGAAGGGAATTTGTGGCTCCTCTCTGATTCCAGAACTATCTGTCACCAAAATGTGAGGAAAATATATTTTTTTAGCCAAATTTTGAGGTTTGCAAAGGATTCTGGGTAACAGAACGTGGTCAGAGCCCCACAAGTCACCCCATCTTGGATTCCCCTAGGTCTCTAGTTTTCAAAAATGAACAGGTTTTCTAGGTTTCCCTAGGTGCCGGCTGAGCTAGAGGCCAAAATCTACAGGTAGGCACTTTGCAAAAAACACCTCTGTTTTCTTTAAAAAAATGTGATGTGTCCACGTTGCGTTTTGGGGCATTTCCTGTCGCGGGCGCTAGGCCTACCCACACAAGTGAGGTATCATTTTTATCAGGAGACTTGGGGGAATGCTCGGTGGAAGGAAATTTGTGGCTCCTCTCTGATTCCAGAACTATCTGTCACCAAAATGTGAGGACAACGTGTTTTTTTAGCCAAATTTTGAGGTTTGCAAAGGATTCTGGGTAACAGAACCTGGTCAGAGCCCCACAAGTCACCCCATCTTGCATTCCCCTAGGTCTCTAGTTTTCAAAAATGCACAGGTTTTGTTGGTTTCCGTAGGTGCCGGCTGAGCTAGAGGCCAAAATCTACAGGTAGGCACTTTGCAAAAAACACCTCTGTTTTCTTTAAAAAAATGTGATGTGTCCACGTTGCGTTTTGGGGCATTTCCTGTCACGGGTGCTAAGCCTACCCACACAAGTGATGTATCATTTTTATCGGGAGATTTGGGGGAACGCTGGGTGGAAGGAAATTTGTGGCTCCTCTCTGATTCCAGAAATATCTGTCACCAAATATGAGGAAAACTTGTTTTTTTAGCCAAATTTTGAGGTTTGCAAAGGATTCTGGGTAAAAGAACCTGGTCAGAGCCCCACAAGTCACCCCATCTTGGATTCCCCTAGGTCTCTAGTTTTCAAAAATGCACAGGTTTTCTAGGTTTCCCTAGGTGCCGGCTGAGCTAGAGGCCAAAATCTACAGGTAGGCACTTTGCAAAAAACACTTCTGTTTTCTTTAAAAAAATGTGATGTGTCCACGTTGCGTTTTGGGGCATTTCCTGTCGCGGGCGCTAGGCCTACCCACACAAGTGAGGTATCATTTTCATCAGGAGACTTGGGGGAATGCTGGGTGGAAGGAAATTTGTGGCTCCTCTCTGATTCCAGAACTATCTGTCACCAAAATGTGAGGAAAACGTGTTTTTTTAGCCAAATTTTGAGGTTTGCAAAGGATTCTGGGTAACAGAACCTGGTCAGAGCCCCACAAGTCACCCCATCTTGGATTCCCCTAGGTCTCTAGTTTTCAGAAATGCACAGGTTTTCTTGGTTTCCCTAGGTGCCGGCTGAGCTAGAGGCCAAAATCTACAGGTAGGCACTTTGCAAAAAACACCTCTGTTTTCTTTAAAAAAATGTGATGTGTCCACGTTGCGTTTTGGGGCATTTCCTGTCGCGGGCGCTAGGCCTACCCACACAAGTGAGGTATCATTTTTATCAGGAGACTTGGGGGAATGCTGGGTGGAAGGAAATTTGTGGCTCCTCTCTGATTCCAGAACTATCTGTCACCAAAATGTGAGGACAACATGTTTTTTTAGCCAAATTTTGAGGTTTGCAAAGGATTCTGGGTAACAGAACCTGGTCAGAGCCCCACAAGTCACCCCATCTTGCATTCCCCTAGGTCTCTAGTTTTCAAAAATGCACAGGTTTTGTAGGTTTCCCTAGGTGCCGGCTGAGCTAGAGGCCAAAATCTTCAGGTAGTCACTTTGCAAAAAACACCTCTGTTTTCTTTAAAAAAATGTGATGTGTCCACGTTGCGTTTTGGGGCATTTCCTGTCACGGGCGCTAAGCCTACCCACACAAGTGATGTATCATTTTTATCGGGAGATTTGGGGGAACGCTGGGTGGAATGAAATTTGTGGCTCCTCTCTGATTCCAGAAATATCTGTCACCAAATATGAGGAAAACGTGTTTTTTTAGCCAAATTTTGAGGTTTGCAAAGGATTCTGGGTAAAAGAACCTGGTCAGAGCCCCACAAGTCACCCCATCTTGCATTCCCCTAGGTCTCTAGTTTTAAAAAAGGCACAGGTTTGGTAGGTTTCCTTAGGTGCCGGCTGAGCTAGAGGCCAAAATCTACAGGTAGGCACTTTGCAAAAAACACCTCTGTTTTCTTTAAAAAAATGTGATGTGTCCACGTTGCGTTTTGGGGCATTTCCTGTCGCGGGCGCTAGGCCTACCCACACAAGTGAGGTATCATTTTTATCAGGAGACTTGTGGGAATGCTGGGTGGAAGGAAATTTGTGGCTCCTCTCTGATACCAGAACTATCTGTCACCAAAATGTGAGGAAAACGTGTTTTTTTAGCCAAATTTTGAGGTTTGCAAAGGATTCTGGGTAACAGAACCTGGTCAGAGCCCCACAAGTCACCCCGTCTTGGATTCCCCTAGGTCTCTAGTTTTCAAAAATGCACAGGTTTGGTACTTTTCCCTAGGTGCCGGCTGAGCTAGAGGCCAAAATCTACAGGTAGGCACTTTGCAAAAAACACCTCTGTTTTCTTTAAAAAAATGTGATGTGTCCACGTTGCGTTTTGGGGACTTTCCTGTCACAGGCGCTAGGCCTACCCACACAAGTGAGGTATCATTTTTATCAGGAGACTTGGGGGAATGCTGGGTGGAAGGAAATTTGTGGCTCCTCTCTGATTCCAGAACTATCTGTCACCAAAATGTGAGGAAAACTTGTTTTTTTAGCTAAATTTTGAGGTTTGCAAAGGATTCTGGGTAACAGAACCTGGTCAGAGCCCCACAAGTCACCCCATCTTGGATTCCCCTAGGTCTCTAGTTTTAAAAAATGCACAGGTTTGGTAGGTTTCTCTAGGTGCCGGCTGAGCTAGAGGCCAAAATCTACAGGTAGGCACTTTGCAAAAAACACCTCTGTTTTCTTTAAAAAAATGTGATGTGTCCACGTTGCGTTTTGGGGCATTTCCTGTCGCGGGCGCTAGGCCTACCCACACAAGTGAGGTATCATTTTTATCAGGAGACTTGGGGGAATGCTGGATGGAAGGAAATTTGTGGCTCCTCTCTGATTCCAGAACTATCTGTCACCAAAATGTGAGGAAAATATATTTTTTTAGCCAAATTTTGAGGTTTGCAAAGGATTCTGGGTAACAGACGTGGTCAGAGCCCCACAAATCACCCTATCTTGGATTCCCCTAGGTCTCTAGTTTTCAAAAATGCACAGGTTTGGTAGGTTTCCCTAGGTGCCGGCTGAGCTAGAGGCCAAAATCTACAGGTAGTCAGTTTGCAAAAAACACCTCTGTTTTCTTTCAAAAAATGTGATGTGTCCACGTTGCGTTTTGGGGCATTTCCTCTCACGGGCGCTAGGCCAACCTACACAAGTGAGGTATCATTTTTATCAGGAGACTTGGGGGAATGCTGGGTGGAAGGAAATTTGTGGCTCCTCTCTGATTCCAGAACTATCTGTCACCAAAATGTGAGGAAAACGTGTTTTTTAGCCAAATTTTGAGGTTTGCAAAGGATTCTGGGTAACAGAACCTGGTCAGAGCCCCACAAGTCACCCCATCTTGGATTCCCCTAGGTCTCTAGTTTTCAGAAATGCACAGGTTTTCTAGGTTTCCCTAGGTGCCGGCTGAGCTAGAGGCCAAAATCTACAGGTAGGCACTTTGGAAAAAACACCTCTGTTTTCTTTAAAAAAATGTGATGTGTCCACGTTGCGTTTTGGGGCATTTCCTGTCGCGGGCGCTAGGCCTACCCACACAAGTGAGGTATCATTTTTATCAGGAGACTTGGGGGAATGCTGGGTGGAAGGAAATTTGTGGCTCCTCTCTGATTCCAGAACTATGTGTCACCAAAATGTGAGCACAATGTGTTTTTTTAGCCAAATTTTGAGGTTTGCAAAGGATTCTGGGTAACAGAACCTGGTCAGAGCCCCACAAGTCACCTCATCTTGCATTCCCCTAGGTCCCTAGTTTTCAAAAATGCACAGGTTTTGTTGGTTTCCGTAGGTGCCGGCTGAGCTAGAGGCCAAAATCTACAGGTAGGCACTTTGCAAAAAACACCTCTGTTTTCTTTAAAAAAATGTGATGTGTCCACGTTGCGTTTTGGGGCATTTCCTGTCACGGGCGCTAAGCCTACCCACACAAGTGATGTATCATTTTTATCGGGAGATTTGGGGGAACGCTGGGTGGAAGGAAATTTGTGGCTCCTCTCTGATTCCAGAAATATCTGTCACCAAATATGAGGAAAACTTGTTTTTTTAGCCGAATTTTGAGGTTTGCAAAGGATTCTGGGTAACAGAACTTGGTCAGAACCCCACAAGTCACCCCATCTTGCATTCCCCTAGGTCTCTAGTTTTCAAAAATGCACAGGTTTAGTTGGTTTCCCTAGGTGCCAGCTGAGCTAGAGGCCAAAATCTACAGGTAGGCACTTTGCAAAAAACACCTCTGTTTTCTTTCAAAAAATGTGATGTGTCCACGTTGCGTTTTGGGGCATTTCCTGTCACGGGCGCTAGGCCTACCCACACAAGTGAGGTATCATTTTTATCAGGAGACTTGGGGGAATGCTGGGTGGATGGAAATTTGTGGCTCCTCTCTGATTCCAGAACTATCTGTCACGAAAATGTGAGGAAAACGTGTTTTTTTAGCCAAAGTTTGAGGTTTGCAAAGGATTCTGGGTAAAAGAACCTGGTCAGAGCCACACAAGTCACCACATCTTGGATTCCCCTATGTCTCTAGTTTTCAAAAATGCACAGGTTTTCTAGGTTTCCCTAGGTGCCGGCTGAGCTAGAGGCCAAAATCTACAGGTAGGCACTTTGCAAAAAACACTTCTGTTTTCTTTAAAAAAATGTGATGTGTCCACGTTGCGTTTTGGGGCATTTCCTGTCGCGGGCGCTAGGCCTACCCACACAAGTGAGGTATCATTTTTATCAGGAGACTTGGGGGAATGCTGGGTGGAAGGAAATTTGTGGCTCCTCTCTGATTCCAGAACTATCTGTCACCAAAATGTGAGGAAAACGTGTTTTTTTAGCCAAATTTTGAGGTTTGCAAAGGATTCTGGGTAACAGAACCTGGTCAGAGCCCGACAAGTCACCCCGTCTTGGATTCCCCTAGGTCTCTAGTTTTCAAAAATGCACAGGTTTGGTAGGTTTCCCTAGGTGCCGGCTGAGCTAGAGGCCAAAATCTACAGGTAGGCACTTTGCAAAAAACACCTCTGTTTTCTTTAAAAAAATGTGATGTGTCCACGTTGCGTTTTGGGGCATTTCCTGTCACAGGCGCTAGGCCTACCCAAACAAGTGAGGTATCATTTTTATCAGGAGACTTGGGGGAATGCTGGGTGGAAGGAAATTTGTGGCTCCTCTCTGATTCCAGAACTATCTGTCACCAAAATGTGAGGAAAACGTGTTTTTTTAGCCAAATTTTGAGGTTTGCAAAGGATTCTGGGTAACAGAACCTGGTCAGAGCCCCACAAGTCACCCCATCTTGGATTCCCCTAGGTCTCTAGTTTTCAGAAATGCACAGGTTTTCTAGGTTTCCCTAGGTGCCGGCTGAGCTAGAGGCCAAAATCTACAGGTAGGCACTTTGCAAAAAACACCTCTGTTTTCTTTAAAAAAATGTGATGTGTCCACGTTGCGTTTTGGGGCATTTCCTGTCGCGGGCGCTAGGCCTACCCACACAAGTGAGGTATCATTTTTATCAGGAGACTTGGGGGAATGCTGGGTGGAAGGAAATTTGTGGCTCCTCTCTGATTCCAGAACTATCTGTCACCAAAATGTGAGGACAACATGTTTTTTTAGCCAAATTTTGAGGTTTGCAAAGGATTCTGGGTAACAGAACCTGGTCAGAGCCCCACAAGTCACCCCATCTTGCATTCCCCTAGGTCTCTAGTTTTCAAAAATGCACAGGTTTTGTAGGTTTCCCTAGGTGCCGGCTGAGCTAGAGGCCAAAATCTTCAGGTAGTCACTTTGCAAAAAACACCTCTGTTTTCTTTAAAAAAATGTGATGTGTCCACGTTGCGTTTTGGGGCATTTCCTGTCACGGGCGCTAAGCCTACCCACACAAGTGATGTATCATTTGTATCGGGAGATTTGGGGGAACGCTGGGTGGAAGGAAATTTGTGGCTCCTCTCTGATTCCAGAAATATCTGTCACCAAATATGAGGAAAACGTGTTTTTTTAGCCAAATTTTGAGGTTTGCAAAGGATTCTGGGTAAAAGAACCTGGTCAGAGCCCCACAAGTCACCCCATCTTGCATTCCCCTAGGTCTCTAGTTTTAAAAAATGCACAGGTTTGGTAGGTTTCCTTAGGTGCCGGCTGAGCTAGAGGCCAAAATCTACAGGTAGGCACTTTGCAAAAAACACCTCTGTTTTCTTTAAAAAAATGTGATGTGTCCACGTTGCGTTTTGGGGCATTTCCTGTCGCGGGCGCTAGGCCTACCCACACAATTGAGGTATCATTTTTATCAGGAGACTTGTGGGAATGCTGGGTGGAAGGAAATTTGTGGCTCCTCTCTGATTCCAGAACTATCTGTCACCAAAATGTGAGGAAAACGTGTTTTTTTAGCCAAATTTTGAGGTTTGCAAAGGATTCTGGGTAACAGAACCTGGTCAGAGCCCGACAAGTCACCCCGTCTTGGATTCCCCTAGGTCTCTAGTTTTCAAAAATGCACAGGTTTGGTAGGTTTCCCTAGGTGCCGGCTGAGCTAGAGGCCAAAATCTACAGGTAGGCACTTTGCAAAAAACACCTCTGTTTTCTTTAAAAAAATGTGATGTGTCCACGTTGCGTTTTGGGGCATTTCCTGTCACAGGCGCTAGGCCTACCCAAACAAGTGAGGTATCATTTTTATCAGGAGACTTGGGGGAATGCTGGGTGGAAGGAAATTTGTGGCTCCTCTCTGATTCCAGAACTATCTGTCACCAAAATGTGAGGAAAACGTGTTTTTTTAGCCAAATTTTGAGGTTTGCAAAGGATTCTGGGTAACAGAACCTGGTCAGAGCCCCACAAGTCACCCCATCTTGGATTCCCCTAGGTCTCTAGTTTTCAGAAATGCACAGGTTTTCTAGGTTTCCCTAGGTGCCGGCTGAGCTAGAGGCCAAAATCTACAGGTAGGCACTTTGCAAAAAACACCTCTGTTTTCTTTAAAAAAATGTGATGTGTCCACGTTGCGTTTTGGGGCATTTCCTGTCACGGGCGCTAGGCCTACCCACACAAGTGAGGTATCATTTTTATCAGGAGACTTGGGGGAATGCTGGGTGGATGGAAATTTGTGGCTCCTCTCTGATTCCAGAACTATCTGTCACGAAAATGTGAGGAAAACGTGTTTTTTTAGCCAAAGTTTGAGGTTTGCAAAGGATTCTGGGTAAAAGAACCTGGTCAGAGCCACACAAGTCACCACATCTTGGATTCCCCTATGTCTCTAGTTTTCAAAAATGCACAGGTTTTCTAGGTTTCCCTAGGTGCCGGCTGAGCTAGAGGCCAAAATCTACAGGTAGGCACTTTGCAAAAAACACTTCTGTTTTCTTTAAAAAAATGTGATGTGTCCACGTTGCGTTTTGGGGCATTTCCTGTCGCGGGCGCTAGGCCTACCCACACAAGTGAGGTATCATTTTTATCAGGAGACTTGGGGGAATGCTGGGTGGAAGGAAATTTGTGGCTCCTCTCTGATTCCAGAACTATCTGTCACCAAAATGTGAGGAAAACGTGTTTTTTTAGCCAAATTTTGAGGTTTGCAAAGGATTCTGGGTAACAGAACCTGGTCAGAGCCCGACAAGTCACCCCGTCTTGGATTCCCCTAGGTCTCTAGTTTTCAAAAATGCACAGGTTTGGTAGGTTTCCCTAGGTGCCGGCTGAGCTAGAGGCCAAAATCTACAGGTAGGCACTTTGCAAAAAACACCTCTGTTTTCTTTAAAAAAATGTGATGTGTCCACGTTGCGTTTTGGGGCATTTCCTGTCACGGGCGCTAGGCCTACCCACACAAGTGAGGTATCATTTTTATCAGGAGACTTGGGGGAATGCTGGGTGGATGGAAATTTGTGGCTCCTCTCTGATTCCAGAACTATCTGTCACGAAAATGTGAGGAAAACGTGTTTTTTTAGCCAAAGTTTGAGGTTTGCAAAGGATTCTGGGTAAAAGAACCTGGTCAGAGCCACACAAGTCACCACATCTTGGATTCCCCTATGTCTCTAGTTTTCAAAAATGCACAGGTTTTCTAGGTTTCCCTAGGTGCCGGCTGAGCTAGAGGCCAAAATCTACAGGTAGGCACTTTGCAAAAAACACTTCTGTTTTCTTTAAAAAAATGTGATGTGTCCACGTTGCGTTTTGGGGCATTTCCTGTCGCGGGCGCTAGGCCTACCCACACAAGTGAGGTATCATTTTTATCAGGAGACTTGGGGGAATGCTGGGTGGAAGGAAATTTGTGGCTCCTCTCTGATTCCAGAACTATCTGTCACCAAAATGTGAGGAAAACGTGTTTTTTTAGCCAAATTTTGAGGTTTGCAAAGGATTCTGGGTAACAGAACCTGGTCAGAGCCCGACAAGTCACCCCGTCTTGGATTCCCCTAGGTCTCTAGTTTTCAAAAATGCACAGGTTTGGTAGGTTTCCCTAGGTGCCGGCTGAGCTAGAGGCCAAAATCTACAGGTAGGCACTTTGCAAAAAACACCTCTGTTTTCTTTAAAAAAATGTGATGTGTCCACGTTGCGTTTTGGGGCATTTCCTGTCACAGGCGCTAGGCCTACCCAAACAAGTGAGGTATCATTTTTATCAGGAGACTTGGGGGAATGCTGGGTGGAAGGAAATTTGTGGCTCCTCTCTGATTCCAGAACTATCTGTCACCAAAATGTGAGGAAAACGTGTTTTTTTAGCCAAATTTTGAGGTTTGCAAAGGATTCTGGGTAACAGAACCTGGTCAGAGCCCGACAAGTCACCCCGTCTTGGATTCCCCTAGGTCTCTAGTTTTCAAAAATGCACAGGTTTGGTAGGTTTCCCTAGGTGCCGGCTGAGCTAGAGGCCAAAATCTACAGGTAGGCACTTTGCAAAAAACACCTCTGTTTTCTTTAAAAAAATGTGATGTGTCCACGTTGCGTTTTGGGGCATTTCCTGTCACAGGCGCTAGGCCTACCCAAACAAGTGAGGTATCATTTTTATCAGGAGACTTGGGGGAATGCTGGGTGGAAGGAAATTTGTGGCTCCTCTCTGATTCCAGAACTATCTGTCACCAAAATGTGAGGAAAACGTGTTTTTTTAGCCAAATTTTGAGGTTTGCAAAGGATTCTGGGTAACAGAACCTGGTCAGAGCCCCACAAGTCACCCCATCTTGGATTCCCCTAGGTCTCTAGTTTTCAGAAATGCACAGGTTTTCTAGGTTTCCCTAGGTGCCGGCTGAGCTAGAGGCCAAAATCTACAGGTAGGCACTTTGCAAAAAACACCTCTGTTTTCTTTAAAAAAATGTGATGTGTCCACGTTGCGTTTTGGGGCATTTCCTGTCGCGGGCGCTAGGCCTACCCACACAAGTGAGGTATCATTTTTATCAGGAGACTTGGGGGAATGCTGGGTGGAAGGAAATTTGTGGCTCCTCTCTGATTCCAGAACTATCTGTCACCAAAATGTGAGGACAACATGTTTTTTTAGCCAAATTTTGAGGTTTGCAAAGGATTCTGGGTAACAGAACCTGGTCAGAGCCCCACAAGTCACCCCATCTTGCATTCCCCTAGGTCTCTAGTTTTCAAAAATGCACAGGTTTTGTAGGTTTCCCTAGGTGCCGGCTGAGCTAGAGGCCAAAATCTTCAGGTAGTCACTTTGCAAAAAACACCTCTGTTTTCTTTAAAAAAATGTGATGTGTCCACGTTGCGTTTTGGGGCATTTCCTGTCACGGGCGCTAAGCCTACCCACACAAGTGATGTATCATTTGTATCGGGAGATTTGGGGGAAAGCTGGGTGGAAGGAAATTTGTGGCTCCTCTCTGATTCCAGAAATATCTGTCACCAAATATGAGGAAAACGTGTTTTTTTAGCCAAATTTTGAGGTTTGCAAAGGATTCTGGGTAAAAGAACCTGGTCAGAGCCCCACAAGTCACCCCATCTTGCATTCCCCTAGGTCTCTAGTTTTAAAAAATGCACAGGTTTGGTAGGTTTCCTTAGGTGCCGGCTGAGCTAGAGGCCAAAATCTACAGGTAGGCACTTTGCAAAAAACACCTCTGTTTTCTTTAAAAAAATGTGATGTGTCCACGTTGCGTTTTGGGGCATTTCCTGTCGCGGGCGCTAGGCCTACCCACACAATTGAGGTATCATTTTTATCAGGAGACTTGTGGGAATGCTGGGTGGAAGGAAATTTGTGGCTCCTCTCTGATTCCAGAACTATCTGTCACCAAAATGTGAGGAAAACGTGTTTTTTTAGCCAAATTTTGAGGTTTGCAAAGGATTCTGGGTAACAGAACCTGGTCAGAGCCCGACAAGTCACCCCGTCTTGGATTCCCCTAGGTCTCTAGTTTTCAAAAATGCACAGGTTTGGTAGGTTTCCCTAGGTGCCGGCTGAGCTAGAGGCCAAAATCTACAGGTAGGCACTTTGCAAAAAACACCTCTGTTTTCTTTAAAAAAATGTGATGTGTCCACGTTGCGTTTTGGGGCATTTCCTGTCACAGGCGCTAGGCCTACCCAAACAAGTGAGGTATCATTTTTATCAGGAGACTTGGGGGAATGCTGGGTGGAAGGAAATTTGTGGCTCCTCTCTGATTCCAGAACTATCTGTCACCAAAATGTGAGGAAAACGTGTTTTTTTAGCCAAATTTTGAGGTTTGCAAAGGATTCTGGGTAACAGAACCTGGTCAGAGCCCCACAAGTCACCCCATCTTGGATTCCCCTAGGTCTCTAGTTTTCAGAAATGCACAGGTTTTCTAGGTTTCCCTAGGTGCCGGCTGAGCTAGAGGCCAAAATCTACAGGTAGGCACTTTGCAAAAAACACCTCTGTTTTCTTTAAAAAAATGTGATGTGTCCACGTTGCGTTTTGGGGCATTTCCTGTCGCGGGCACTAGGCCTACCCACACAAGTGAGGTATCATTTTTATCAGGAGACTTGGGGGAATGCTTGGTGGAAGGAAATTTGTGGCTCCTCTCTGATTCCAGAACTATCTGTCACCAAAATGTGAGGACAACATGTTTTTTTAGCCAAATTTTGAGGTTTGCAAAGGATTCTGGGTAACAGAACCTGGTCAGAGCCCCACAAGTCACCCCATCTTGCATTCCCCTAGGTCTCTAGTTTTCAAAAATGCACAGGTTTTGTAGGTTTCCCTAGGTGCCGGCTGAGCTAGAGGCCAAAATCTTCAGGTAGTCACTTTGCAAAAAACACCTCTGTTTTCTTTAAAAAAATGTGATGTGTCCCCGTTGCGTTTTGGGGCATTTCCTGTCACGGGCGCTAAGCCTACCCACACAAGTGATGTATCATTTGTATCGGGAGATTTGGGGGAACGCTGGGTGGAAGGAAATTTGTGGCTCCTCTCTGATTCCAGAAATATCTGTCACCAAATATGAGGAAAACGTGTTTTTTTAGCCAAATTTTGAGGTTTGCAAAGGATTCTGGGTAAAAGAACCTGGTCAGAGCCCCACAAGTCACCCCATCTTGCATTCCCCTAGGTCTCTAGTTTTAAAAAATGCACAGGTTTGGTAGGTTTCCTTAGGTGCCGGCTGAGCTAGAGGCCAAAATCTACAGGTAGGCACTTTGCAAAAAACACCTCTGTTTTCTTTAAAAAAATGTGATGTGTCCACGTTGCGTTTTGGGGCATTTCCTGTCGCGGGCGCTAGGCCTACCCACACAATTGAGGTATCATTTTTATCAGGAGACTTGTGGGAATGCTGGGTGGAAGGAAATTTGTGGCTCCTCTCTGATACCAGAACTATCTGTCACCAAAATGTGAGGAAAACGTGTTTTTTTAGCCAAATTTTGAGGTTTGCAAAGGATTCTGGGTAACAGAACCTGGTCAGAGCCCCACAAGTCACCCCATCTTGGATTCCCCTAGGTCTTTAGTTTTCAAAAATGCACAGGTTTGGTAGGTTTCCCTAGGTGCCGGCTGAGCTAGAGGCCAAAATCTACAGGTAGGCACTTTGCAAAAAACACCTCTGTTTTCTTTCAAAAAATGTGACTTGTCCACGTTGCGTTTTGGGGCATTTCCTGTCACGGGCGCTAGGCCTACCCACACAAGTGAGGTATCATTTTTATCAGGAGACTTGGGGGAATGCTGGGTGGAAGGAAATTTGTGGCTCCTCTCTGATTCCAGAACTATCTGTCACCAAAATGTGAGGAAAAGTGTTTTTTTAGCCAAATTTTGAGGTTTGCAAAGGATTCTGGGTAACAGAACCTGGTCAGAGCCCCACAAGTCACCCCATTCTGGATTCCCCTAGGTCTCTAGTTTTCAAAAATGCACAGGTTTGGTAGGTTTCCCTAGGTGCCGGCTGAGCTAGAGGCCAAAATCTACAGGTAGGCACTTTGCAAAAAACACCTCTATTTTCTTTAAAAAAATGTGATGTGTCCACGTTGCGTTTTGGGGCATTTCCTGTCGCGGGCGCTAGGCCTACCCACACAAGTGAGGTATCATTTTTATCAGGAGACTTGGGGGAATGCTGGGTGGAAGGAAATTTGTGGCTCCTCTCTGATTCCAGAACTATCTGTCACCAAAATGTGAGGAAAATATATTTTTTTAGCCAAATTTTGGGGTTTGCAAAGGATTCTGGGTAACAGAACGTGGTCAGAGCCCCACAAATCACCCCATCTTGGATTCCCCTAGGTCTCTAGTTTTCAAAAATGCACAGGTTTGGTAGGTTTCCCTAGGTGCCGGCTGAGCTAGAGGCCAAAATCTACAGGTAGTCAGTTTGCAAAAAACACCTCTGTTTTCTTTCAAAAAATGTGATGTGTCCACGTTGCGTTTTGGGGCATTTCCTCTCACGGGCGCTAGGCCAACCCACACAAGTGAGGTATCATTTTTATCAGGAGACTTGGGGGAATGCTGGGTGGAAGTAAATTTGTGGCTCCTCTCTGATTCCAGAACTATCTGTCACCAAAATGTGAGGAAAACGTGTTTTTTTAGCCAAATTTTGAGGTTTGCAAAGGATTCTGGGTAACAGAACCTGGTCAGAGCCCCACAAGTCACCCCATCTTGGATTCCCCTATGTCTCTAGTTTTCAGAAATGCACAGGTTTTCTAGGTTTCCCTAGGTGCCGGCTGAGCTAGAGGCCAAAATCTACAGGTAGGCACTTTGGAAAAAACACCTCTGTTTTCTTTAAAAAAATGTGATGTGTCCACGTTGCATTTTGGGGCATTTACTGTCGCGGGCGCTAGGCCTACCCACACAAGTGAGGTATCATTTTTATCAGGAGACTTGGGGGAATGCTGGGTGGAAGGAAATTTGTGGCTCCTCTCTGATTCCAGAACTATCTGTCACCAAAATGTGAGCACAATGTGTTTTTTTAGTCAAATTTTGAGGTTTGCAAAGGATTCTGGGTAACAGAACCTGGTCAGAGCCCCACAAGTCACCCCATCTTGCATTCCCCTAGGTCTCTAGTTTTAAAAAATGCACAGGTTTTGTAGGTTTCCCTAGGTGCCGGCTGAGCTAGAGGCCAAAACCTTCAGGTAGTCACTTTGCAAAAAACACCTCTGTTTTCTTTAAAAAAATGTGATGTGTCCACGTTGCGTTTTGGGGCATTTCCTGTCACGGGCGCTAAGCCTACCCACACAAGTGAGGTATCATTTTTATCGGGAGATTTGGGGGAACGCTGGGTGGAAGGAAATTTGTGGCTCCTCTCTGATTCCAGAACTATCTGTCACCAAAATGTGAGGAAAACGTGTTTTTTTAGCCAAATTTTGATGTTTGCAAAGGATTCTGGGTAAAAGAACCTGGTCAGAGCCCCACAAGTCACCCCATCTTGCATTCCCCTAGGTCTCTAGTTTTAAAAAATGCACAGGTTTGGTAGGTTTCCTTAGGTGCCGGCTGAGCTAGAGGCCAAAATCTACAGGTAGGCACTTTGCAAAAAACACCTCTGTTTTCTTTAAAAAAATGTGATGTGTCCACGTTGCGTTTTGGGGCATTTCCTGTCGCGGGCGCTAGGCCTACCCACACAAGTGAGGTATCATTTTTATCAGGAGACTTGTGGGAATGCTGGGTGGAAGGAAATTTGTGGCTCCTCTCTGATACCAGAACTATCTGTCACCAAAATGTGAGGAAAACGTGTTTTTTTAGCCAAATTTTGAGGTTTGCAAAGGATTCTGGGTAACAGAACCTGGTCAGAGCCCCACAAGTCACCCCGTCTTGGATTCCCCTATGTCTCTAGTTTTCAAAAATGCACAGGTTTGGTACTTTTCCCTAGGTGCCGGCTGAGCTAGAGGCCAAAATCTACAGGTAGGCACTTCGCAAAAAACACCTCTGTTTTCTTTAAAAAAATGTGATGTGTCCACGTTGCGTTTTGGGGCATTTCCTGTCACAGGCGCTAGGCCTACCCACACAAGTGAGGTATCATTTTTATCAGGAGACTTGGGGGAATGCTGGGTGGAAGGAAATTTGTGGCTCCTCTCTGATTCCAGAACTATCTGTCACCAAAATGTGAGGAAAACGTGTTTTTTTAGCCAAATTTTGAGGTTTGCAAAGGATTCTGGGTAACAGAACCTGGTCAGAGCCCCACAAGTCACCCCATTCTGGATTCCCCTAGGTCTCTAGTTTTCATAAATGCACAGGTTTGGTAGGTTTCCCTAGGTGCCGGCTGAGCTAGAGGCCAAAATCTACAGGTAGTCAGTTTGCAAAAAACACCTCTGTTTTCATTAAAAAAATGTGATGTGTCCATGTTGCGTTTTGGGGCATTTCCTGTCACGGGCGCTAGGCCTACCCACACAAGTGAGGTATAATTTTTATCAGGAGACTTGGGGGAATGCTGGGTGGAAGGAAATTTGTGGCTCCTCTCTGATTCCAGAACTATCTGTCACCAAAATGTGAGGAAAACGTGTTTTTTTAGCCAAATTTTGAGGTTTGCAAAGGATTCTGGGTAACAGAACCTGGTCAGAGCCCCACAAGTCTCCCCATCTTGGATTCCCCTAGGTCTCTAGTTTTAAAAAATGCACAGGTTTTCTAGGTTTCCCTAGGTGCCGGCTGAGCTAGAGGCCAAAATCTACAGGTAGGCACTTTGCAAAAAACACCTCTGTTTTCTTTAAAAAAATGTGGTGTGTCCACGTTGCGTTTTGGGGCATTTCCTGTCGCGGGCGCTAGGCCTACCCACACAAGTGAGGTATCATTTTAATCAGGAGACTTGGGGGAATGCTGGGTGGAAGGAAATTTGTGTCTCCTCTCTGATTCCAGAACTATCTGTCACCAAAATGTGAGGAAAACGTGTTTTTTTAGCCAAATTTTGAGGTTTGCAAAGGTTTCTGGGTAACAGAACCTGGTCAGAGCCCCACAAGTCACCCCATCTTGCATTCCCCTAGGTCTCTAGTTTTCACAAATGCACAGGTTTTGTAGGTTTCCCTAGGTGCCGGCTGAGCTAGAGGCCAAAATCTACAGGTAGGCACTTTGCAAAAAACACCTCTGTTTTCTTTAAAAAAATGTGATGTGTCCACGTTGCGTTTTGGGGCATTTCCTGTCGCGGGCGCTAGGCCTACCCACACAAGTGAGGTATCATTTTTATCAGGAGACTTGGGGGAATGCTGGGTGGAAGGAAATTTGTGGCTCCTCTCTGATTCCAGAACTATCTGTCACCAAAATGTGAGGAAAATATATATTTTTAGCCAAATTTTGAGATTTGCAAAGGATTCTGGGTAACAGAACGTGGTCAGAGCCCCACATAGCACCCCATCTTGGATTCCCCTAGGTCTCTAGTTTTCAAAAATGCACAGGTTTGGTAGGTTTCCCTAGGTGCCGGCTGAGCTAGAGGCCAAAATCTACAGGTAGTCAGTTTGCAAAAAACACCTCTGTTTTCTTTCAAAAAATGTGATGTGTCCACGTTGCGTTTTGGGGCATTTCCTCTCACGAGCGCTAGGCCTACCCACACAAGTGAGGTATCATTTTTATCAGGAGACTTAGGGAAATTCTGGGTGTAAGGAAATTTGTGGCTCCTCTCTGATTCCAGAACTATCTGTCACCAAAATGTGAGGAAAATGTGTTTTTTTAGCCAAATTTTGAGGTTTGCAAAGGATTCTGGGTAACAGAACCTGGTCAGAGCCCCACAAGTCACCCCATCTTGGATTCCCCTAGGTCTCTAGTTTTCAAAAATGCACAGGTTTTCTAGGTTTACCTAGGTGCCGGCTGAGCTAGAGGCCAAAATCTACAGCTAGGCACTTTGCAAAAAACACCTCTGTTTTCTTTAAAAAAATGTGATGTGTCCACGTTGCGTTTTGGGGCATTTCCTGTCGCAGGCGCTAGGCCTACCCACACAAGTGAGGTATCATTTTAATCAGGAGACTTGGGGGAATGCTGGGTGGAAGGAAATTTGTGGCTCTTCTCTGATTCCAGAACTATCTGTCACCAAAATGTGAGGAAAACGTGTTTTTTTAGCCAAATTTTGAGGCTTGCAAAGGATTCTGGGTAACAGAACCTGGTCAGAGCCCCACAAGTCACCCCATCTTGCATTCCCCTAGGTCTCTAGTTTTCAAAAATGCACAGGTTTTGTAGGTTTCCCTAGGTGCCGGCTGAGCTAGAGGCCAAAATCTACAGGTAGGCACTTTGCAAAAAACACCTCTGTTTTCTTTAAAAAAATGCGATGTGTCCACGTTGCGTTTTGGGGCATTTCCTGTCGCGGGCGCTAGGCCTACCCACACAAGTGAGGTAACATTTTTATCAGGAGACTTGGGGGAATGCTGGGTGGAAGGAAATGTGTGGCTCCTCTCTGATTCCAGAACTATCTGTCACCAAAATGTGAGGAAAATATATTTTTGTAGCCAAATTTTGAGGTTTGCAAAGGATTCTGGGTAACAGAACGTGGGCAGAGCCCCACAAGTCACCCCATCTTGCATTCCCCTAGGTCTCTAGTTTTCAAAAATGCACAGGTTTTGTAGGTTTCCCTAGGTGCCGGCTGAGCTAGAGGCCAAAATCTACAGGTAGGCACTTTGCAAAAAACACCTCTGTTTTCTTTAAAAAAATGTGATGTGTCCACATTGCGTTTTGGGGCATTTCCTGTCGCGGTCGCTAGGCCTACCCACACAAGTGAGGTATCATTTTTATCAGGAGACTTGGGGGAATGCTGGGTGGAAGGAAATTTGTGGCTCCTCTCTGATTCCAGAACTATCTGTCACCAAAATGTGAGGAAAATATATTTTTTTAGCCAAATTTTGAGGTTTGCAAAGGATTCTGGGTAACAGAACGTGGTCAGAGCCCCACAAATCACCCCATCTTGGATTCCCCTAGGTCTCTAGTTTTCAAAAATGCACAGGTTTGGTAGGTTTCCCTAGGTGCCGGCTGAGCTAGAGGCCAAAATCTACAGGTAGTCAGTTTGCAAAAAACACCTCTGTTTTCTTTCAAAAAATGTGATGTGTCCACGTTGCGTTTTGGGGCATTTCCTCTCACGGGCGCTAGGCCAACCCACACAAGTGAGGTATCATTTTTATCAGGAGACTTGGGGGAATGCTGGGTGGAAGGAAATTTGTGGCTCCTCTCTGATTCCAGAACTATCTGTCACCAAAATGTGAGGAAAACGTGTTTTTTTAGCCAAATTTTGAGGTTTGCAAAGGATTCTGGGTAACAGAACCTGGTCAGAGCCCCACAAGTCACCCCATCTTGGATTCCCCTAGGTCTCTAGTTTTCAGAAATGCACAGGTTTTCTAGGTTTCCCTAGGTGCCGGCTGAGCTAGAGGCCAAAATCTACAGGTAGGCACTTTGCAAAAAACACCTCTGTTTTCTTTAAAAAAATGTGATGTGTCCACGTTGCGTTTTGGGGCATTTCCTGTCGCAGGCGCTAGGCCTACCCACACAAGTGAGGTATCATTTTAATCAGGAGACTTGGGGGAATGCTGGGTGGAAGGAAATTTGTGGCTCTTCTCTGATTCCAGAACTATCTGTCACCAAAATGTGAGGAAAACGTGTTTTTTTAGCCAAATTTTGAGGCTTGCAAAGGATTCTGGGTAACAGAACCTGGTCAGAGCCCCACAAGTCACCCCATCTTGCATTCCCCTAGGTCTCTAGTTTTCAAAAATGCACAGGTTTTGTAGGTTTCCCTAGGTGCCGGCTGAGCTAGAGGCCAAAATCTACAGGTAGGCACTTTGCAAAAAACACCTCTGTTTTCTTTAAAAAAATGCGATGTGTCCACGTTGCGTTTTGGGGCATTTCCTGTCGCGGGCGCTAGGCCTACCCACACAAGTGAGGTAACATTTTTATCAGGAGACTTGGGGGAATGCTGGGTGGAAGGAAATGTGTGGCTCCTCTCTGATTCCAGAACTATCTGTCACCAAAATGTGAGGAAAATATATTTTTGTAGCCAAATTTTGAGGTTTGCAAAGGATTCTGGGTAACAGAACGTGGGCAGAGCCCCACAAGTCACCCCATCTTGCATTCCCCTAGGTCTCTAGTTTTCAAAAATGCACAGGTTTTGTAGGTTTCCCTAGGTGCCGGCTGAGCTAGAGGCCAAAATCTACAGGTAGGCACTTTGCAAAAAACACCTCTGTTTTCTTTAAAAAAATGTGATGTGTCCACATTGCGTTTTGGGGCATTTCCTGTCGCGGTCGCTAGGCCTACCCACACAAGTGAGGTATCATTTTTATCAGGAGACTTGGGGGAATGCTGGGTGGAAGGAAATTTGTGGCTCCTCTCTGATTCCAGAACTATCTGTCACCAAAATGTGAGGAAAATATATTTTTTTAGCCAAATTTTGAGGTTTGCAAAGGATTCTGGGTAACAGAACGTGGTCAGAGCCCCACAAATCACCCCATCTTGGATTCCCCTAGGTCTCTAGTTTTCAAAAATGCACAGGTTTGGTAGGTTTCCCTAGGTGCCGGCTGAGCTAGAGGCCAAAATCTACAGGTAGTCAGTTTGCAAAAAACACCTCTGTTTTCTTTCAAAAAATGTGATGTGTCCACGTTGCGTTTTGGGGCATTTCCTCTCACGGGCGCTAGGCCAACCCACACAAGTGAGGTATCATTTTTATCAGGAGACTTGGGGGAATGCTGGGTGGAAGGAAATTTGTGGCTCCTCTCTGATTCCAGAACTATCTGTCACCAAAATGTGAGGAAAACGTGTTTTTTTAGCCAAATTTTGAGGTTTGCAAAGGATTCTGGGTAACAGAACCTGGTCAGAGCCCCACAAGTCACCCCATCTTGGATTCCCCTAGGTCTCTAGTTTTCAGAAATGCACAGGTTTTCTAGGTTTCCCTAGGTGCCGGCTGAGCTAGAGGCCAAAATCTACAGGTAGGCACTTTGGAAAAAACACCTCTGTTTTCTTTAAAAAAATGTGATGTGTCCACTTTGCGTTTTGGGGCATTTCCTGTCACGGGCGCTAAGCCTACCCACACAAGTGAGGTATCATTTTTATCAGGAGACTTGGGGGAATGCTGGGTGGAAGGAAATTTGTGGCTCCTCTCTGATTCCAGAACTATCTGTCACCAAAATGTGAGGAAAATATATTTTTTTAGCCAAATTTTGGGGTTTGCAAAGGATTCTGGGTAACAGAACGTGGTCAGAGCCCCACAAATCACCCCATCTTGGATTCCCCTAGGTCTCTAGTTTTCAAAAATGCACAGGTTTGGTAGGTTTCCCTAGGTGCCGGCTGAGCTAGAGGCCAAAATCTACAGGTAGTCAGTTTGCAAAAAACACCTCTGTTTTCTTTCAGAAAATGTGATGTGTCCACGTTGCGTTTTGGGGCATTTCCTCTCACGGGCGCTAGGCCAACCCACACAAGTGAGGTATCATTTTTATCAGGAGACTTGGGGGAATGCTGGGTGGAAGTAAATTTGTGGCTCCTCTCTGATTCCAGAACTATCTGTCACCAAAATGTGAGGAAAACGTGTTTTTTTAGCCAAATTTTGAGGTTTGCAAAGGATTCTGGGTAACAGAACCTGGTCAGAGCCCCACAAGTAACCCCATCTTGGATTCCCCTATGTCTCTAGTTTTCAGAAATGCACAGGTTTTCTAGGTTTCCCTAGGTGCCGGCTGAGCTAGAGGCCAAAATCTACAGGTAGGCACTTTGGAAAAAACACCTCTGTTTTCTTTAAAAAAATGTGATGTGTCCACGTTGCAATTTGGGGCATTTCCTGTCGCGGGCGCTAGGCCTACCCACACAAGTGAGGTATCATTTTTATCAGGAGACTTGGGGGAATGCTGGGTGGAAGGAAATTTGTGGCTCCTCTCTGATTCCAGAACTATCTGTCACCAAAATGTGAGCACAATGTGTTTTTTTAGTCAAATTTTGAGGTTTGCAAAGGATTCTGGGTAACAGAACCTGGTCAGAGCCCCACAAGTCACCCCATCTTGCATTCCCCTAGGTCTCTAGTTTTAAAAAATGCACAGGTTTTGTAGGTTTCCCTAGGTGCCGGCTGAGCTAGAGGCCAAAACCTTCAGGTAGTCACTTTGCAAAAAACACCTCTGTTTTCTTTAAAAAAATGTGATGTGTCCACGTTGCGTTTTGGGGCATTTCCTGTCACGGGCGCTAAGCCTACCCACACAAGTGAGGTATCATTTTTATCGGGAGATTTGGGGGAACGCTGGGTGGAAGGAAATTTGTGGCTCCTCTCTGATTCCAGAACTATCTGTCACCAAAATGTGAGGAAAACGTGTTTTTTTAGCCAAATTTTGATGTTTGCAAAGGATTCTGGGTAAAAGAACCTGGTCAGAGCCCCACAAGTCACCCCATCTTGCATTCCCCTAGGTCTCTAGTTTTAAAAAATGCACAGGTTTGGTAGGTTTCCTTAGGTGCCGGCTGAGCTAGAGGCCAAAATCTACAGGTAGGCACTTTGCAAAAAACACCTCTGTTTTCTTTAAAAAAATGTGATGTGTCCACGTTGCGTTTTGGGGCATTTCCTGTCGCGGGCGCTAGGCCTACCCACACAAGTGAGGTATCATTTTTATCAGGAGACTTGTGGGAATGCTGGGTGGAAGGAAATTTTTTGCTCCTCTCTGATACCAGAACTATCTGTCACCAAAATGTGAGGAAAACTTGTTTTTTTAGCCAAATTTTGAGGTTTGCAAAGGATTCTGGGTAACAGAACCTGGTCAGAGCCCCACAAGTCACCCCATCTTGCATTACCCTAGGTCTCTAGTTTTCAAAAATGCACAGGTTTGGTAGGTTTCCCTAGGTGCCGGCTGAGCTAGAGGCCAAAATCTACAGGTAGGCACTTTGCAAAAAACACCTCTGTTTTCTTTCAAAAAATGTGATTTGTCCACGTTGCGTTTTGGGACATTTCCTGTCACGGGCGCTAGGCCTACCCACACAAGTGAGGTATCATTTTTATCAGGAGACTTGAGGGAATGCTGGGTGGAAGGAAATTTGTGGCTCCTCTATGATTCCAGAACTATCTGTCACCAAAATGTGAGGAAAAGTGTTTTTTTTAGCCAAATTTTGAGGTTTGCAAAGGATTCTGGGTAACAGTACCTGGTCAGAGCCCCACAAGTCACCCCATTCTGGATTCCCCTAGGTCTCTAGTTTTCAAAAATGCACAGGTTTGGTAGGTTTCAATAGGTGCCGGCTGAGCTAGAGGCCAAAACCTACAGGTAGGCACTTCGCAAAAAACACCTCTGTTTTCTTTAAAAAAATGTTATGTGTCCACGTTGCGTTTTGGGGCATTTCCTGTCGCGGGCGCTAGGCCTACCCACACAAGTGAGATATCATTTTTATCAGGAGACTTGGGGGAATGCTGGGTGGAAGGGAATTTGTGGCTCCTCTCTGATTCCAGAACTATCTGTCACCAAAATGTGAGGAACATATATTTTTTTAGCCAAATTTTGAGGTTTGCAAAGGATTCTGGGTAACAGAACGTGGTCAGAGCCCCACAAGTCACCCCATCTTGGATTCCCCTAGGTCTCTAGTTTTCAAAAATGAACAGGTTTTCTAGGTTTCCCTAGGTGCCGGCTGAGCTAGAGGCCAAAATCTACAGGTAGGCACTTTGCAAAAAACACCTCTGTTTTCTTTAAAAAAATGTGATGTGTCCACGTTGCGTTTTGGGGCATTTCCTGTCGCGGGCGCTAGGCCTACCCACACAAGTGAGGAATCATTTTTATCAGGAGACTTGGGGGAATGCTCGGTGGAAGGAAATTTGTGGCTCCTCTCTGAGTCCAGAACTATCTGTCACCAAAATGTGAGGACAACGTGTTTTTTTAGCCAAATTTTGAGGTTTGCAAAGGATTCTGGGTAACAGAACCTGGTCAGAGCCCCACAAGTCACCCCATCTTGCATTCCCCTAGGTCTCTAGTTTTCAAAAATGCACAGGTTTTGTTGGTTTCCGTAGGTGCCGGCTGAGCTAGAGGCCAAAATCTACAGGTAGGCACTTTGCAAAAAACACCTCTGTTTTCTTTAAAAAAAATGTGATGTGTCCACGTTGCGTTTTGGGGCATTTCCTGTCACGGGTGCTAAGCCTACCCACACAAGTGATGTATCATTTTTATCGGGAGATTTGGGGGAACGCTGGGTGGAAGGAAATTTGTGGCTCCTCTCTGATTCCAGAAATATCTGTCACCAAATATGAGGAAAACTTGTTTTTTTAGCCGAATTTTGAGGTTTGCAAAGGATTCTGGGTAACAGAACTTGGTCAGAACCCCACAAGTCACCCCATCTTGCATTCCCCTAGGTCTCTAGTTTTCAAAAATGCACAGGTTTAGTTGGTTTCCCTAGGTGCCGGCTGAGCTAGAGGCCAAAATCTACAGGTAGGCACTTTGCAAAAAACACCTCTGTTTTCTTTCGAAAAATGTGATGTGTCCACGTTGCGTTTTGGGGCATTTCCTGTCACGGGCGCTAGGCCTACCCACACAAGTGAGGTATCATTTTTATCAGGAGACTTGGGGGAATGCTGGGTGGAAGGAAATTTGTGGCTCCTCTCTGATTCCAGAACTATCTGTCACCAAAATGTGAGGAAAACGTGTTTTTTTAGCCAAATTTTGAGGTTTGCAAAGGATTCTGGGTAAAAGAACCTGGTCAGAGCCCCACAAGTCACCCCATCTTGGATTCCCCTAGGTCTCTAGTTTTCAAAAATGCACAGGTTTTCTAGGTTTCCCTAGGTGCCGGCTGAGCTAGAGGCCAAAATCTACAGGTAGGCACTTTGCAAAAAACACTTCTGTTTTCTTTAAAAAAATGTGATGTGTCCACGTTGCGTTTTGGGGCATTTCCTGTCGCGGGCGCTAGGCCTACCCACACAAGTGAGGTATCATTTTTATCAGGAGACTTGGGGGAATGCTGGGTGGAAGGAAATTTGTGGCTCCTCTCTGATTCCAGAACTATCTGTCACCAAAATGTGAGGAAAACGTGTTTTTTTAGCCAAATTTTGAGGTTTGCAAAGGATTCTGGGTAACAGAACCTGGTCAGAGCCCCACAAGTCACCCCATCTTGGATTCCCCTAGGTCTCTAGTTTTCAGAAATGCACAGGTTTTCTAGGTTTCCCTAGGTGCCGGCTGAGCTAGAGGCCAAAATCTACAGGTAGGCACTTTGCAAAAAACATCTCTGTTTTCTTTAAAAAAATGTGATGTGTCCACGTTGCGTTTTGGGGCATTTCCTGTCGCGGGCGCTAGGCCTACCCACACAAGTGAGGTATCATTTTTATCAGGAGACTTGGGGGAATGCTGGGTGGAAGGAAATTTGTGGCTCCTCTCTGATTCCAGAACTATCTGTCACCAAAATGTGAGGACAACATGTTTTTTTAGCCAAATTTTGAGGTTTGCAAAGGATTCTGGGTAACAGAACCTGGTCAGAGCCCCACAAGTCACCCCATCTTGCATTCCCCTAGGTCTCTAGTTTTCAAAAATGCACAGGTTTTGTAGGTTTCCCTAGGTGCCGGCTGAGCTAGAGGCCAAAATCTTCAGGTAGTCACTTTGCAAAAAACACCTCTGTTTTCTTTAAAAAAATGTGATGTGTCCACGTTGCGTTTTGGGGCATTTCCTGTCACGGGCGCTAAGCCTACCCACACAAGTGATTTATCATTTTTATCGGGAGATTTGGGGGAACGCTGGGTGGAAGGAAATTTGTGGCTCCTCTCTGATTCCAGAACTATCTGTCACCAAAATGTGAGGACAACATGTTTTTTTAGCCAAATTTTGAGGTTTGCAAAGGATTCTGGGTAACAGAACGTGGTCAGAGCCCCACAAATCACCCTATCTTGGATTCCCCTAGGTCTCTAGTTTTCAAAAATGCACAGGTTTGGTAGGTTTCCCTAGGTGCCGGCTGAGCTAGAGGCCAAAATCTACAGGTAGTCAGTTTGCAAAAAACACCTCTGTTTTCTTTCAAAAAATGTGATGTGTCCACGTTGCGTTTTGGGGCATTTCCTGTCACAGGCGCTAGGCCTACCCACACAAGTGAGGTATCATTTTTATCAGGAGACTTGGGGGAATGCTGGGTGGAAGGAAATTTGTGGCTCCTCTCTGATTCCAGAACTATCTGTCACCAAAATGTGAGGAAAACGTGTTTTTTTAGCCAAATTTTGAGGTTTGCAAAGGATTCTGGGTAACAGAACCTGGTCAGAGCCCCACAAGTCACCCCATCTTGGATTCCCCTAGGTCTCTAGTTTTCAGAAATGCACAGGTTTTCTAGGTTTCCCTAGGTGGCGGCTGAGCTAGAGGCCAAAATCTACAGGTAGGCACTTTGCAAAAAACACCTCTGTTTTCTTTAAAAAAATGTGATGTGTCCACGTTGCGTTTTGGGGCATTTCCTGTCGCGGGCGCTAGGCCTACCCACACAAGTGAGGTATCATTTTTATCAGGAGACTTGTGGGAATGCTGGGTGGAAGGAAATTTGTGGCTCCTCTCTGATTCCAGAACTATCTGTCACCAAAATGTGAGGACAACATGTTTTTTTAGCCAAATTTTGAGGTTTGCAAAGGATTCTGGGTAACAGAACCTGGTCAGAGCCCCACAAGTCACCCCATCTTGCATTCCCCTAGGTCTCTAGTTTTCAAAAATGCACAGGTTTTGTAGGTTTCCCTAGGTGCCGGCTGAGCTAGAGGCCAAAATCTTCAGGTAGTCACTTTGCAAAAAACACCTCTGTTTTCTTTAAAAAAATGTGATGTGTCCACGTTGCGTTTTGGGGCATTTCCTGTCATGGGCGCTAAGCCTACCCACACAAGTGATGTATCATTTTTATCGGGAGATTTGGGGGAACGCTGGGTGGAAGGAAATTTGTGGCTCCTCTCTGATTCCAGAAATATCTGTCACCAAATATGAGGAAAACGTGTTTTTTTAGCCAAATTTTGAGGTTTGCAAAGGATTCTGGGTAAAAGAACCTGGTCAGAGCCCCACAAGTCACCCCATCTTGCATTCCCCTAGGTCTCTAGTTTTAAAAAATGCACAGGTTTGGTAGGTTTCCTTAGGTGCCGGCTGAGCTAGAGGCCAAAATCTACAGGTAGGCACTTTGCAAAAAACACCTCTGTTTTCTTTAAAAAAATGTGATGTGTCCACATTGCGTTTTGGGGCATTTCCTGTCGCGGGCGCTAGGCCTACCCACACAAGTGAGGTATCATTTTTATCAGGAGACTTGTGGGAATGCTGGGTGGAAGGAAATTTGTGGCTCCTCTCTGATACCAGAACTATCTGTCACCAAAATGTGAGGAAAACGTGTTTTTTTAGCCAAATTTTGAGGTTTGCAAAGGATTCTGGGTAACAGAACCTGGTCAGAGCCCCACAAGTCACCCCATCTTGGATTCCCCTAGGTCTCTAGTTTTAAAAAATGCACAGGTTTGGTAGGTTTCCCTAGGTGCCGGCTGAGCTAGAGGCCAAAATCTACAGGTAGGCACTTTGCAAAAAACACCTCTGTTTTCTTTCAAAAAATGTGACTTGTCCACGTTGCGTTTTGGGGCATTTCCTGTCACGGGCGCTAGGCCTACCCACACAAGTGAGGTATCATTTTTATCAGGAGACTTGGGGGAATGCTGGGTGGAAGGAAATTTGTGGCTCCTCTCTATTCCAGAACTATCTGTCACCAAAATGTGAGGAAAAGTGTTTTTTTAGCCAAATTTTGAGGTTTGCAAAGGATTCTGGGTAACAGAACCTGGTCAGAGCCCCACAAGTCACCCCATTCTGGATTCCCCTAGGTCTCTAGTTTTCAAAAATGCACAGGTTTGGTAGGTTTCCCTAGGTGCCGGCTGAGCTAGAGGCCAAAATCTACAGGTAGGCACTTTGCAAAAAACACCTCTGTTTTCTTTAAAAAAATGTGATGTGTCCACGTTGCGTTTTGGGGCATTTCCTGTCGCGGGCGCTAGGCCTACCCACACAAGTGAGGTATCATTTTTATCAGGAGACTTGGGGGAATGCTGGGTGGAAGGAAATTTGTGGCTCCTCTCTGATTCCAGAACTATCTGTCACCAAAATGTGAGGAAAATATATTTTTTTAGCCAAATTTTGGGGTTTGCAAAGGATTCTGGGTAACAGAACGTGGTCAGAGCCCCACAAATCACCCCATCTTGGATTCCCCTAGGTCTCTAGTTTTCAAAAATGGACAGGTTTGGTAGGTTTCCCTAGGTGACGGCTGAGCTAGATGCCAAAATCTACAGGTAGTCAGTTTGCAAAAAACACCTCTGTTTTCTTTAAAAAAATGTGATGTGTCCACGTTGCGTTTTGGGGCATTTCCTCTCACGGGCGCTAGGCCAACCCACACAAGTGAGGTATCATTTTTATCAGGAGACTTGGGGGAATGCTGGGTGGAAGTAAATTTGTGGCTCCTCTCTGATTCCAGAACTATCTGTCACCAAAATGTGAGGAAAACGTGTTTTTTTAGCCAAATTTTGAGGTTTGCAAAGGATTCTGGGTAACAGAACCTGGTCAGAGCCCCACAAGTCACCCCATCTTGGATTCCCCTAGGTCTCTAGTTTTCAGAAATGCACAGGTTTTCTAGGTTTCCCTAGGTGCCGGCTGAGCTAGAGGCCAAAATCTACAGGTATGCACTTTGGAAAAAACACCTCTGTTTTCTTTAAAAAAATGTGATGTGTCCACGTTGCATTTTGGGGCATTTCCTGTCGCGGGCGCTAGGCCTACCCACACAAGTGAGGTATCATTTTTATCAGGAGACTTGGGGGAATGCTGGGTGGAAGGAAATTTGTGGCTCCTCTCTGATTCCAGAACTATCTGTCACCAAAATGTGAGCAGAATGTGTTTTTTTAGTCAAATTTTGAGGTTTGCAAAGGATTCTGGGTAACAGAACCTGGTCAGAGCCCCACAAGTCACCCCATCTTGCATTCCCCTAGGTCTCTAGTTTTAAAAAATGCACAGGTTTTGTAGGTTTCCCTAGGTGCCGGCTGAGCTAGAGGCCAAAACCTTCAGGTAGTCACTTTGCAAAAAACACCTCTGTTTTCTTTAAAAAAATGTGATGTGTCCACGTTGCGTTTTGGGGCATTTCCTGTCACGGGCGCTAAGCCTACCCACACAAGTGAGGTATCATTTTTATCGGGAGATTTGGGGGAACGCTGGGTGGAAGGAAATTTGTGGCTCCTCTCTGATTCCAGAACTATCTGTCACCAAAATGTGAGGAAAACGTGTTTTTTTAGCCAAATTTTGAGGTTTGCAAAGGATTCTGGGTAACAGAACCTGGTCAGAGCCCCACAAGTCACCCCGTCTTGGATTCCCCTAGGTCTCTAGTTTTCAAAAATGCACAGGTTTGGTAGGTTTCCTTAGGTGCCGGCTGAGCTAGAGGCCAAAATCTACAGGTAGGCACTTTGCAAAAAACACCTCTGTTTTCTTAAAAAAATTTGATGTGTCCACGTTGCGTTTTGGGGCATTTCCTGTCACGGGCGCTAGGCCTACCTACACAAGTGAGGTATCATTTTTATCAGGAGACTTGGGGGAATGCTGGGTGGAAGGACATTTGTGGCTCCTCTCTGATTCCAGAACTATCTGTCACCAAAATGTGAGGAAAACGTGTTTTTTTAGCCAAATTTTGAGGTTTGCAAAGGATTCTGGGTAACAGAACCTGGTCAGAGCCCCACAAGTCACCCCATCTTGGATTCCCCTAGGTCTCTAGTTTTCAAAAATGCACAGGTTTGGTAGGTTTCTCTAGGTGCCGGCTGAGCTAGAGGCCAAAATCTACAGGTAGGCACTTTGCAAAAAACACCTCTGTTTTCTTTAAAAAAATGTGATGTGTCCACGTTGCGTTTTGGGGCATTTCCTGTCGCGGGCGCTAGGCCATTCCCACACAAGTGAGGTATCATTTTTATCAGGAGACTTGTGGGAATGCTGGGTGGAAGGAAATTTGTGGCTCCTCTCTGATTCCAGAACTATCTGTCACCAAAATGTGAGGAAAACGTGTTTTTTTAGCCAAATTTTGAGGTTTGCAAAGGTTTCTGGGTAACAGAACCTGGTCAGAGCCCCACACGTCAACACATCTTGGATTCCCCTAGGTCTCTAGTTTTCAAAAATGCACAGGTTTTCTAGGTTTCCCTAGGTGCCGGCTGAGCTAGAGGCCAAAATCTACAGGTAGGCACTTTGCAAAAAACACCTCTGTTTTCTTTAAAAAAATGTGATGTGTCCACGTTGCGTTTTGGGGCATTTCCTGTCGCGGGCGCTAGGCCTACCCACACAAGTGAGGTATCATTTTTATCAGGAGACTTGGGGGAATGCTGGGTGGAAGGAAATTTGTGGCTCCTCCCTGATTCCAGAACTATCTGTCACCAAAATGTGAGGACAACGTGTTTTTTTAGCCAAATTTTGAGGTTTGCAAGGGATTCTGGGTAACAGAACCTGGTCAGAGCCCCACAAGTCACCCCATCTTGCATTCCCCTAGGTCTCTAGTTTTCAAAAATGCACAGGTTTTGTAGGTTTCCCTAGGTGCCGGCTGAGCTAGAGGCCAAAATCTACAGGTAGGCACTTTGCAAAAAACACCTCTGTTTTCTTTAAAAAAATGTGATGTGTCCACGTTGCGTTTTGGGGCATTTCCTGTCGCGGGCCCTAGGCCTACCCACACAAGTGAGATATCATTTTTATCAGGAGACTTGGGGGAATGCTGGGTGGAAGGAAATGTGTGGCTCCTCTCTGATTCCAGAACTATCTGTCACCAAAATGTGAGGAAAATATATTTTTTTAGCCAAATTTTGAGGTTTGCAAAGGATTCTGGGTAACAGAACGTGGTCAGAGCCCCACAAATCACCCCATCTTGGATTCCCCTAGGTCTCTAGTTTTCAAAAATGCACAGGTTTGGTAGGTTTCCCTAGGTGCCGGCTGAGCTAGAGGCCAAAATCTACAGGTAGTCAGTTTGCAAAAAACACCTCTGTTTTCTTTCAAAAAATGTGATGTGTCCACGTTGCGTTTTGGGGCATTTCCTCTCACGGGCGCTAGGCCTATCCACACAAGTGAGGTATCATTTTTATTAGGAGACTTGGGGGAATGCTGGGTGGAAAGAAATTTGTGGCTCCTCTCTGATTCCAGAACTATCTGTCACCAAAATGTGAGGAAAACGTGTTTTTAGCCAAATTTTGAGGTTTGCAAAGGATTCTGGGTAACAGAACCAGGTCAGAGCCCCACAAGTCACCCCATCTTGCATTCCCCTAGGTCTCTAGTTTTCAAAAATGCACAGGTTTTCTAGGTTTCCCTAGGTGCCGGCTGAGCTAGAGGCCAAAATCTACAGGTAGGCACTTTGCAAAAAACACCTCTGTTTTCTTTAAAAAAATGTGATGTGTCCACGTTGCGTTTTGGGGCATTTCCTGTCGCGGGCGCTAGGCCTACCCACACAAGTGAGGTATCATTTTTATCAGGAGACTTGGGGGAATGCTGGGTGGAAGGAAATTTGTGGCTCCTCTCTGATTCCAGAACTATCTGTCACCAAAATGTGAGGACAACGTGTTTTTTTAGCCAAATTTTGAGGTTTGCAAAGGATTCTGGGTAACAGAACCTGGTCAGAGCCCCACAAGTCACCCCATCTTGCATTCCCCTAGGTCTCTAGTTTTCAAAAATGCACAGGTTTTGTAGGTTTCCCTAGGTGCCGGCTGAGCTAGAGGCCAAAATCTACAGGTAGGCACTTTGCAAAAAACACCTCTGTTTTCTTTAAAAAAATGTGATGTGTCCACGTTGCGTTTTGGGGCATTTCCTGTCGCGGGCGCTAGGCCTACCCACACAAGTGAGGTATCATTTTTATCAGGAGACTTGGGGGAATGCTGGGTGGATGGAAATTTGTGGCTCCTTTCTGATTCCAGAACTATCTGTCACCAAAATGTGAGGAAAACTTGTTTTTTTAGCCAAATTTTGAGGTTTGCAAAGGATTCTGGGTAACAGAACCTGGTCAGAGCCCCACAAGTCACCCCATCTTGGATTCCCCTATGTCTCTAGTTTTCAAAAATGCACAGGTTTTGTAGGTTTCCCTAGGTGCCGGCTGAGCTAGAGGCCAAAATCTACAGGTAGGCACTTTGCAAAAAACACATCTGTTTTCTTTAAAAAAATGTGATGTGTCCACGTTGCGTTTTGGGGCATTTCATGTCGCGGGCGCTAGGCCTACCCACACAAGTGAGGTATCATTTTTATCAGGAGACTTGGGGGAATGCTGGGTGGAAGGAAATTTGTGGCTCCTCTCTGATTCCAGAACTACCTCTCACCAAAATGTGAGGAAAATATATTTTTTTTGCCAAATTTTGAGGTTTGCAAAGGATTCTGGGAAACAGAACGTGGTCAGAGCCCCACAAATCACCCCATCTTGGATTCCCCTAGGTCTCTAGTTTTCAAAAATGCACAGGTTTGGTAGGTTTCCCTAGGTGCCGGCTGAGCTAGAGGCCAAAATCTACAGGTAGTCAGTTTGCAAAAAACACCTCTGTTTTCTTTCAAAAAATGTGATGTGTCCACGTTGCGTTTTGGGGCATTTCCTCTCACGGGCGCTAGGCCTACCCACACAAGTGAGGTATCATTTTTATCAGGAGACTTAGGTGAATGCTGGGTGGAAGGAAATTTGTGGCTCCTCTCTGATTCCAGAACTATCTGTCACCAAAATGTGAGGAAAACGTGTTTTTTTAGCCAAATTTTGAGGTTTGCAAAGGATTCTGGGTAACAGAACCTGGTCAGAGCCCCACAAGTCACCCCATCTTGGATTCCCCTAGGTCTCTAGTTTTCAAAAATGCACAGATTTTCTAGGTTTCCCTAGGTGCTGGCTGAGCTAGTGGCCAAAATCTACAGGTAGGCACTTTGCAAAAAACACCTCTGTTTTCTTTAAAAAAATGTGATGTGTCCACGTTGCATTTTGGGGCATTTCCTGTCGCGGGCGCTAGGCCTACCCACACAAGTGAGGTATCATTTTAATCGGGAGACTTGGGGGAATGCTGGGTGGAAGGAAATTTGTGGCTCCTCTCTGATTCCAGGACTATCTGCCACCAAAATGTGAGGAAAACGTGTTTTTTTAGCCAAATTTTGAGGTTTGCAAAGGATTCTGGGTAACAGAACCTGGTCAGAGCCCCACAAGTCACCCCATCTTGCATTCCCCTAGGTCTCTAGTTTTCAAAAATGCACAGGTTTTGTAGGTTTCCCTAGGTGCCGGCTGAGCTAGAGGCCAAAATCTACAGGTAGGCACTTTGCAAAAAACACCTCTGTTTTCTTTAAAAAAATGTGATGTGTCCACGTTGCATTTTGGGGCATTTCCTGTCGCGGGCGCTAGGCCTACCCACACAAGTGAAGTATCATTTTTATCAGGAGACTTGGGGGAATGCTGGGTGGAAGGAAATTTGTGTCTCCTCTCTGATTTCAGAACTATATGTCACCAAAATGTGAGGAAAATATATTTTTTTAGCCAAATTTTGAGGTTTGCAAAGGATTCTGGGTAACAGAACGTGGTCAGAGCCCCACAAATCACCCCATCTTGGATTCCCCTAGGTCTCTAGTTTTCAAAAATGCACAGGTTTGGTAGGTTTCCCTAGGTGCCGGCTGAGCTAGAGGCCAAAATATACAGGTAGTCAGTTTGCAAAAAACACCTCTGTTTTCTTTCAAAAAATGTGATGTGTCCACGTTGCGTTTTGGGGCATTTCCTCTCACGGGCGCTAGGCCTACCCACACAAGTGAGGTATCATTTTTATCAGGAGACTTGGGGGAATGCTGGGTGGAAGGAAATTTGTGGCTCCTCTCTGATTCCAGAACTATCTGTCACCAAAATGTGAGGACAACGTGTTTTTTTAGCCAAATTTTGAGGTTTGCAAAGGATTCTGGGTAACAGAACCTGGTCAGAGCCCCACAAGTCACCCCATCTTGGATTCCCCTAGGTCTCTAGTTTTCAAAAATGCACAGGTTTTCTAGGTTTCCCTAGGTGCCGGCTGAGCTAGAGGCCAAAATCTACAGGTAGGCACTTTGCAAAAAACACCTCTGTTTTCTTTAAAAAAATGTGATGTGTCCACGTTGCGTTTTGGGGCATTTCCTGTCGCGGGCGCTAGGCCTACCCACACAAGTGAGGTATCATTTTTATCAGGAGACGTGGGGGAATGCTGGGTGGAAGGAAATTTGTGGCTCCTCTCTGATTCCAGAACTATCTGTCACCAAAATGTGAGGACAAAGTGTTTTTTGAGCCAAATTTTGAGGTTTGCAAGGGATTCTGGGTAACAGAACCTGGTCAGAGCCCCACAAGTCACCCCATCTTGCATTCCCCTAGGTCTCTAGTTTTCAAAAATGCACAGGTTTTGTTGGTTTCCCTAGGTGCGGCTGAGCTAGAGGCCAAAATCTACAGGTAGGCACTTTGCAAAAAACACCTCTGTTTTCTTTAAAAAAATGTGATGTGTCCACGTTGCGTTTTGGGGCATTTCCTGTCACGGGCGCTAAGCCTACCCACACAAGTGATGTATTATTTTTATCGGGAGATTTGGGGGAACGCTGGGTGGAAGGAAATTTGTGGCTCCTCTCTGATTCCAGAAATATCTGTCACCAAATATGAGGAAAACGTGTTTTTTGAGCCAAATTTTGAGGTTTGCAAAGGATTCTGGGTAACAGAACTTGGTCAGAACCCCACAAGTCACCCCATCTTGCATTCCCCTAGGTCTCTAGTTTTCAAAAATGCACAGGTTTGGTAGGTTTCCCTAGGTGCCGGCTGAGCTAGAGGCCAAAATCTACAGGTAGGCACTTTGCAAAAAACACCTCTGTTTTCTTTCAAAAAATGTGATGTGTCCACGTTGCGTTTTGGGGCATTTCCTGTCACGGGCGCTAGGCCTACCCACACATGTGAGGTATCATTTTTATCAGGAGACTTGGGGGAATAGTGGGTGGATGGAAATTTGTTGCTCCTCTCTGATTCCAGAACTATCTGTCACCAAAATGTGAGGAAAACTTGTTTTTTTAGCCAAATTTTGAGGTTTGCAAAGGATTCTGGGTAAAAGAACCTGATCAGAGCCCCACAAGTCACCCCATCTTGCATTCCCCTAGGTCTCTAGTTTTAAAAAATGCACAGGTTTGGTAGGTTTCCTTAGGTGCCGACTGAGCTAGAGGCCAAAATCTACAGGTAGGCACTTTGCAAAAAACACCTCTGTTTTCTTTAAAAAAAATTGATGTGTCCACGTTGCGTTTTGGGGCATTTCCTGTCATGGGCGCTAGGCCTACCCACACAAGTGAGGTATCATTTTTATCAGGAGACTTGGGGGAATGCTGGGTGGAAGGAAATTTGTGGCTCCTCTCTGATTCCAGAACTATCTGTCACCAAAATGTGAGGAAAACGTGTTTTTTTAGCCAAATTTTGAGGTTTGAAAAGGATTCTGGGTAACAGAACCTGGTCAGAGCCACACAAGTCACACCATCTTGGATTCCCCTAGGTCTCTAGTTTTCAAAAATGCACAGGTTTGGTAGGTTTCCCTAGGTGCCGGCTGAGCTAGAGGCCAAAATCTACAGGTAGGCACTTTGCAAAAAACACCTCTGTTTCCTTTCAAAAAATGTGATTTGTCCACGTTGCGTTTTGGGGCATTTCCTGTCATGGGCGCTAGGCCTACCCACACAAGTGAGGTATCATTTTTATCAGGAGACTTGGGGGAATGCTGGGTGGAAGGAAATTTGTGGCTCCTCTCTGATTCCAGAACTATCTGTCACCAAAATGTGAGGAAAAGTGTTTTTTTAGCCAAATTTTGAGGTTTGCAAAGGATTCTGGGTAACAGAACCTGGTCAGAGCCCCACAAGTCACCCCATTCTGGATTCCCCTAGGTCTCTAGTTTTCAAAAATGCACAGGTTTGGTAGGTTTCCCTAGGTGCCGGCTGAGGTAGAGGCCAAAATCTACAGGTAGGCACTTTGCAAAAAACACCTCTGTTTTCTTTAAAAAAATGTGATGTGTCCACGTTGCGTTTTGGGGCATTTCCTGTCGCGGGCGCTAGACCTACCCACACAAGTGAGGTATCATTTTTATCAGGAGACTTGGGGGAATGCTGGGTGGAAGGAAATTTGTGACTCCTCTCTGATTCCAGAACTATCTGTCACCAAAATGTGAGGAAAATATATTTGTTTAGCCAAATTTTGAGGTTTGAAAAGGATTCTGGGTAACAGAACCTGGTCAGAGCCCCACAAGTCACCCCATCTTGGATTCCCCTAGGTCTCTAGTTTTCAAAAATGCACAGGTTTGGTAGGTTTCCCTAGGTGCCTGCTGAGCTAGAGGCCAAAATCTACAGGTAGTCAGTTTGCAAAAAACACCTCTGTTTTCTTTCCAAAAATGTGATGTGTCCACGTTGCGTTTTGGGGCATTTCCTCTCACGGGCGCTAGGCCTACCCACACAAGTGAGGTATCATTTTTATCAGGAGACTTGGGGGAATGCTGGGTGGAAGGAAATTTGTGGCTCCTCTCTGATTCCAGAAATATCTGTCACCAAATATGAGGAAAACGTGTTTTTTTAGCCAAATTTTGAGGTTTGCAAAGGATTCTGGGTAACAGAACCAGGTCAGAGCCCCACAAGTCACCCCATCTTGCATTCCCCTAGGTCTCTAGTTTTCAAAAATGCACAGGTTTTCTAGGTTTCCCTAGGTGCCGGCTGAGCTAGAGGCCAAAATCTACAGGTAGGCACTTAGCAAAAAACACCTCTGTTTTCTTTAAAAAAATGTGATGTGTCCACGTTGCGTTTTGGGGCATTTCCTGTCGCGGGCGCTAGGCCTACCCACACAAGTGAGGTATCATTTTTATCAGGAGACTTGGGGGAATGCTGGGTGGAAGGAAATGTGTGGCTCCTCTCTGATTCCAGAACTATCTGTCACCAAAATGTGAGGAAAACGTGTTTTTTTAGCCAAATTTTGAGGTTTGCAAAGGATTCTGGGTAACAGAACCTGGTCAGAGCCCCACAAGTCACCCCATTCTGGATTCCCCTAGGTCTCTAGTTTTAAAAAATGCACAGGTTTGGTAGGTTTCCCTAGGTGCCGGCTGAGCTAGAGGCCAAAATCTACAGGTAGGCACTTTGCAAAAAACACCTCTGTTTTCTTTAAAAAAATGTGATGTGTCCACGTTGCGTTTTGGGGCATTTCCTGTCGCGGGCGCTAGGCCTACCCACACAAGTGAGGTATCATTATTATCAGGAGACTTGGGGGAATGCTGGGTGGAAGGAAATTTGTGGCTCCTCTCTGATTCCAGAACTATCTTTCACCAAAATGTGAGGAAAACGTGTTTTTTTAGCCAAATTTTGAGGTTTGCAAAGGATTCTGGGTAACAGAACCAGGTCAGAGCCCCACAAGTCACCCCATCTTGCATTCCCCTAGGTCTCTAGTTTTCAAAAATGCACAGGTTTTGTAGGTTTCCCTAGGTGCCGGCTGAGCTAGAGGCCAAAATCTACAGGTAGGCAGTTTGCAAAAAACACCTCTGTTTTCTTTAAAAAAATGTGATGTGTCCACGTTGCGTTTTGGGGCATTTCCTGTCACAGGCGCTAGGCCTACCCACACAAGTGAGGTATCATTTTTATCAGGAGACTTGGGGGAATGCTGGGTGGAAGGAAATTTGTGGCCCCTCTCTGATTCCAGAACTATCTGTCACCAAAATGTGAGGACAACGTGTTTTTTTAGCCAAATTTTGAGGTTTGCAAAGGATTCTGGGTGACAGAACCTGGTCAGAGCCCCACAAGTCACCCCATCTTGCATTCCCCTAGGTCTCTAGTTTTCAAAAATGCACAGGTTTTGTTGGTTTCCCTAGGTGCCAGCTGAGCTAGAGGCCAAAATCTACAGGTAGGCACTTTGCAAAAAACACATCTGTTTTCTTTAAAAAAATGTGATGTGTCCACGTTGCGTTTTGGGGCATTTCCTGTCACGGGCGCTAAGCCTACCCACACAAGTGATGTATCATTTTTATCGGGAGATTTGGGGGAACGCTGGGTGGAAGGAAATTTGTGGCTCCTCTCTGATTCCAGAAATATCTGTCACCAAATATGAGGAAAACGTGTTTTTTAGCCAAATTTTGAGGTTTGCAAAGGATTCTGGGTAACAGAACTTGGTCAGAACCCCACAAGTCACCCCATCTTGCATTCCCCTAGGTCTCTAGTTTTCAAAAATGCACAGGTTTGGTAGGTTTCCCTAGGTGCCGGCTGAGCTAGAGGCCAAAATCTACAGGTAGGCACTTTGCAAAAAACACCTCTGTTTTCTTTAAAAAAATGTGATGTGTCCACGTTGCGTTTTGGGGCATTTCCTGTCACGGGCGCTAGGCCTACCCACACAAGTGAGGTATAATTTTTATCAGGAGACTTGGGGGAATGCTGGGTGGATGGAAATTTGTGGCTCCTCTCTGATTCCAGAACTATCTGTCACCAAAATGTGAGGAAAACGTGTTTTTTTAGCCAAATATTGAGGTTTGCAAAGGATTCTGGGTAAAAGAACCTGGTCAGAGCCCCACAAGTCACCTCATCTTGCATTCCCCTAGGTCTCTAGTTTTCAAAAATGCACAGGTTTGGTAGGTTTCCTTAGGTGCCGGCTGAGCTAGAGGCCAAAATCTACAGGTAGGCACTTTGCAAAAAACACCTCTGTTTTCTTAAAAAAATTTGATGTGTCCACGTTGCGTTTTGGGGCATTTCCTGTCACGGGCGCTAGGCCTACCTACACAAGTGAGGTATCATTTTTATCAGGAGACTTGGGGGAATGCTGGGTGGAAGGACATTTGTGGCTCCTCTCTGATTCCAGAACTATCTGTCACCAAAATGTGAGGAAAACGTGTTTTTTTAGCCAAATTTTGAGGTTTGCAAAGGATTCTGGGTAACAGAACCTGGTCAGAGCCCCACAAGTCACCCCATCTTGGATTCCCCTAGGTCTCTAGTTTTCAAAAATGCACAGGTTTGGTAGGTTTCTCTAGGTGCCGGCTGAGCTAGAGGCCAAAATCTACAGGTAGGCACTTTGCAAAAAACACCTCTGTTTTCTTTAAAAAAATGTGATGTGTCCACGTTGCGTTTTGGGGCATTTCCTGTCGCGGGCGCTAGGCCATTCCCACACAAGTGAGGTATCATTTTTATCAGGAGACTTGTGGGAATGCTGGGTGGAAGGAAATTTGTGGCTCCTCTCTGATTCCAGAACTATCTGTCACCAAAATGTGAGGAAAACGTGTTTTTTTAGCCAAATTTTGAGGTTTGCAAAGGATTCTGGGTAACAGAACCTGGTCAGAGCCCCACAAGTCACCCTGTCTTGGATTCCCCTAGGTCTCTAGGTTTCAAAAATGCACAGGTTTGGTACTTTTCCCTAGGTGCCGGCTGAGCTAGAGGCTAAAATCTACAGGTAGGCACTTCGCAAAAAACACCTCTGTTTTCTTTAAAAAAATGTGATGTGTCCACGTTGCGTTTTGGGGCATTTCCTCTCACGGGCGCTAGGCCTACCCACACAAGTGAGGTATCATTTTTATCAGGAGACTTGGGGGAATGCTGGGTGGAAGGAAATTTGTGGCTCCTCTCTGATTCCAGAACTATCTGTCACCAAAATGTGAGGAAAACGTGTTTTTTTAGCCAAATTTTGAGGTTTGCAAAGGTTTCTGGGTAACAGAACCTGGTCAGAGCCCCACAAGTCAACACATCTTGGATTCCCCTAGGTCTCTAGTTTTCAAAAATGCACAGGTTTTCTAGGTTTCCCTAGGTGCCGGCTGAGCTAGAGGCCAAAATCTACAGGTAGGCACTTTGCAAAAAACACCTCTGTTTTCTTTAAAAAAATGTGATGTGTCCACGTTGCGTTTTGGGGCATTTCCTGTCGCGGGCGCTAGGCCTACCCACACAAGTGAGGTATCATTTTTATCAGGAGACTTGGGGGAATGCTGGGTGGAAGGAAATTTGTGGCTCCTCCCTGATTCCAGAACTATCTGTCACCAAAATGTGAGGACAACGTGTTTTTTTAGCCAAATTTTGAGGTTTGCAAGGGATTCTGGGTAACAGAACCTGGTCAGAGCCCCACAAGTCACCCCATCTTGCATTCCCCTAGGTCTCTAGTTTTCAAAAATGCACAGGTTTTGTAGGTTTCCCTAGGTGCCGGCTGAGCTAGAGGCCAAAATCTACAGGTAGGCACTTTGCAAAAAACACCTCTGTTTTCTTTAAAAAAATGTGATGTGTCCACGTTGCGTTTTGGGGCATTTCCTGTCGCGGGCCCTAGGCCTACCCACACAAGTGAGATATCATTTTTATCAGGAGACTTGGGGGAATGCTGGGTGGAAGGAAATGTGTGGCTCCTCTCTGATTCCAGAACTATCTGTCACCAAAATGTGAGGAAAATATATTTTTTTAGCCAAATTTTGAGGTTTGCAAAGGATTCTGGGTAACAGAACGTGGTCAGAGCCCCACAAATCACCCCATCTTGGATTCCCCTAGGTCTCTAGTTTTCAAAAATGCACAGGTTTGGTAGGTTTCCTTAGGTGCCGGCTGAGCTAGAGGCCAAAATCTACAGGTAGTCAGTTTGCAAAAAACACCTCTGTTTTCTTTAAAAAAATGTGATGTGTCCACGTTGCGTTTTGGGGCATTTCCTCTCACGGGCGCTAGGCCTATCCACACAAGTGAGGTATCATTTTTATTAGGAGACTTGGGGGAATGCTGGGTGGAAAGAAATTTGTGGCTCCTCTCTGATTCCAGAACTATCTGTCACCAAAATGTGAGGAAAACGTGTTTTTAGCCAAATTTGGAGGTTTGCAAAGGATTCTGGGTAACAGAACCAGGTCAGAGCCCCACAAGTCACCCCATCTTGCATTCCCCTAGGTCTCTAGTTTTCAAAAATGCACAGGTTTTCTAGGTTTCCCTAGGTGCCGGCTGAGCTAGAGGCCAAAATCTACAGGTAGGCACTTTGCAAAAAACACCTCTGTTTTCTTTAAAAAAATGTGATGTGTCCACGTTGCGTTTTGGGGCATTTCCTGTCGCGGGCGCTAGGCCTACCCACACAAGTGAGGTATAATTTTTATCAGGAGACTTGGGGGAATGCTGGGTGGAAGGAAATTTGTGGCTCCTCTCTGATTCCAGAACTATCTGTCACCAAAATGTGAGGACAACGTGTTTTTTTAGCCAAATTTTGAGGTTTGCAAAGGATTCTGGGTAACAGAACCTGGTCAGAGCCCCACAAGTCACCCCATCTTGCATTCCCCTAGGTCTCTAGTTTTCAAAAATGCACAGGTTTTGTAGGTTTCCCTAGGTGCCGGCTGAGCTAGAGGCCAAAATCTACAGGTAGGCACTTTGCAAAAAACACCTCTGTTTTCTTTAAAAAAATGTGATGTGTCCACGTTGCGTTTTGGGGCATTTCCTGTCGCGGGCGCTAGGCCTACCCACACAAGTGAGATATCATTTTTATCAGGAGACTTGGGGGAATGCTGGGTGGAAGGAAATGTGTGGCTCCTCTCTGATTCCAGAACTATCTGTCACCAAAATGTGAGGAAAATATATTTTTTTAGCCAAATTTTGAGGTTTGCAAAGGATTCTGGGTAACAGAACGTGGTCAGAGCCCCACAAATCACCCCATCTTGGATTCCCCTAGGTCTCTAGTTTTCAAAAATGCACAGGTTTGGCAGGTTTCCCTAGGTGCCGGCTGAGCTAGAGGCCAAAATCTACAGGTAGTCAGTTTGCAAAAAACACCTCTGTTTTCTTTCAAAAAATGTGATGTGTCCACGTTGCGTTTTGGGGCATTTCCTCTCACGGGCGCTAGGCCTATCCACACAAGTGAGGTATCATTTTTATTAGGAGACTTGGGGGAATGCTGGGTGGAAAGAAATTTGTGGCTCCTCTCTGATTCCTGAACTATCTGTCACCAAAATGTGAGGAAAACGTGTTTTTAGCCAAATTTTGAGGTTTGCAAAGGATTCTGGGTAACAGAACCTGGTCAGAGCCCCACAAGTCACCCCATCTTGCATTCCCCTAGGTCTCTAGTTTTCAAAAATGCACAGGTTTTGTAGGTTTCCCTAGGTGCCGGCTGAGCTAGAGGCCAAAATCTACAGGTAGGCACTTTGCAAAAAACACCTCTGTTTTCTTTAAAAAAATGTGATGATTCCACATTGCGTTTTGGGGCATTTCCTGTCACGGGCGCTAAGCCTACCCACACAAGTGATGTATCATTTTTATCGGGAGATTTGGGGGAACGCTGGGTGGAAGGAAATTTGTGGCTCCTCTCTGATTCCAGAAATATCTGTCACCAAATATGAGGAAAACGTGGTTTTTTAGCCAAATTTTGAGGTTTGCAAAGGATTCTGGGTAACAGAACTTGGTCAGAACCCCACAAGTCACCCCATCTTGCATTCCCCTAGGTCTCTAGTTTTCAAAAATGCACAGGTTTGGTAGGTTTCCCTAGGTGCCGGCTGAGCTAGAGGCCAAAATCTACAGGTAGGCACTTTGCAAAAAACACCTCTGTTTTCTTTCAAAAAATGTGATGTGTCCACGTTGCGTTTTGGGGCATTTCCTGTCACGGGCGCTAGGCCTACCCACACACGTGAGGTATCATTTTTATCAGGAGACTTGGGGGAATGCTGGGTGGATGGAAATTTGTGGCTCCACTCTGATTCCAGAACTATCTGTCTCCAAAATGTGAGGAAAACGTGTTTTTTTAGCCAAA
Source organism: Pleurodeles waltl (assembly GCF_031143425.1). NCBI lineage: Eukaryota > Metazoa > Chordata > Amphibia > Caudata > Salamandridae > Pleurodeles > Pleurodeles waltl. Next base: position 53,483 of record NW_027149866.1, on the reverse strand, counting down.
TTTTGAGGTTTGCAAAGGATTCTGGGTAAAAGAACCTGGTCAGAGCCCCACAAGTCACCCCATCTTGCATTCCCCTAGGTCTCTAGTTTTAAAAAATGCACAGGTTTGGTAGGTTTCCTTAGGTGCCGGCTGAGCTAGAGGCCAAAATCTACAGGTAGGCACTTTGCAAAAAACACCTCTGTTTTCTTGAAAAGAATTTGATGTGTCCACGTTGCGTTTTGTGGCATTTCCTGTCACGGGCGCTAGGCCTACCCACACAAGTGAGGTATCATTTTTATCAGGAGACTTGGGGGAATGCTGGGTGGAAGGAAATTTGTGGCTCCTCTCTCATTCCAGAACTATCTGTCACCAAAATGTGAGGAAAATATATTTTTTTAGTCAAATTTTGAGGTTTGCAAAGGATTCTGGGTAACAGAACGTGGTCAGAGCCCCACAAATCACCCCATCTTGGATTCCCCTAGGTCTCTAGTTTTCAAAAATGCACAGGTTTGGTAGGTTCCCCTAGGTGCCGGCTGAGCTAGAGGCCAAAATCTACAGGTAGTCAGTTTGCAAAAAACACCTCTGTTTTCTTTAAAAAAATGTGATGTGTCCACGTTGCGTTTTGGGGCATTTCCTCTCACGGGCGCTAGGCCTACCCACACAAGTGAGGTATCATTTTTATCAGGAGACTTGGGGGAATGCTGGGTGGAAGGAAATGTGTGGCTCCTCTCTGATTCCAGAACTATCTGTCACCAAAATGTGAGGAAAACGTGTTTTTTATCCAAATTTTGAGGTTTGCAAAGGATTCTGGGAAACAGAACCTGGTCAGAGCCCCACAAGTCACCCCATCTTGGATTCCCCTAGGTCTCTAGTTTTCAAAAATGCACAGGTTTTCTAGGTTTCCCTTGGTGCCGGCTGAGCTAGAGGCCAAAATCTACAGGTAGGCACTTTGCAAAAAACACCTCTGTTTTCTTTAAAAAAATGTGATGTGTCCACGTTGCGTTTTGGGGCATTTCCTGTTGCGGGCGCTAGGCCTACCCACACAAGTGATGTATCATTTTTATCAGGAGACGTGGGGGAATGCTGGGTGGAAGGAAATTTGTGGCCCCTCTCTGATTCCAGAACTATCTGTCACCAAAATGTGAGGACAACGTGTTTTTTTAGCCAAATTTTGAGGTTTGCAAAGGATTCTGGGTGACAGAACCTGGTCAGAGCCCAACAAGTCACCCCATCTTGCATTCCCCTAGGTCTCTAGTTTTCAAAAATGCACAGGTTTTGTTGGTTTCCCTAGGTGCCGGCTGAGCTAGAGGCCAAAATCTACAGGTAGGCACTTTGCAAAAAACACCTCTGTTTTCTTTAAAAAAATGTGATGAGTCCACGTTGCGTTTTGGGGCATTTCCTGTCACGGGCGCTAAGCCTACCCCCACATGTGATGTATCATTTTTATCGGGAGATTTGGGGGAACGCTGGGTGGAAGGAAATTTGTGGCTCCTCTCTGATTCCAGAAATATCTGTCACCAAATATGAGGAAAACGTGTTTTTTTAGCCAAATTTTGAGGTTTGCAAAGGATTCTGGGTAACAGAACCAGGTCAGAGCCCCACAAGTCACCCCATCTTGCATTCCCCTAGGTCTCTAGTTTTCAAAAATGCACAGGTTTTGTAGGTTTCCCTAGGTACCGGCTGAGCTAGAGGCCAAAATCTACAGGTAGTCAGTTTGCAAAAAACACCTCTGTTTTCTTTAAAAAAATGTGATGTGTCCACGTTGCGTTTTGGGGCATTTCCTCTCACGGGCGCTAGGCCTACCCACACAAGTGAGGTATCATTTTTATCAGGAGACTTGGGGGAATGCTGGGTGGAAGGAAATTTGTGGATCCTCTCTGATTCTAGAACTATCTGTCACCAAAATGTGAGGAAAACGTGTTTTTTTAGCCAAATTTTGAGGTTTGCAAAGGTTTCTGGGTAACAGAACCTGGTCAGAGCCCCACAAGTCAACACATCTTGGATTCCCCTAGGTCTCTAGTTTTCAAAAATGCACAAGTTTTCTAGGTTTCCCTAGGTGCCGGCTGAGCTAGAGGCCAAAATCTACAGGTAGGCACTTTGCAAAAAACACCTCTGTTTTCTTTAAAAAAATGTGATGTGTCCACGTTGCGTTTTGGGGCATTTCCTGTCGCGGGCACTAGGCCTACCCACACAAGTGAGGTATCATTTTTATCAGGAGACTTGGGGGAATGCTGGGTGGAAGGAAATTTGTGGCTCCTCTCTGATTCCAGAACTATCTGTCACCAAAATGTGAGGACAACGTGTTTTTTTAGCCAAATTTTGAGGTTTGCAAAGGATTCTGGGTAACAGAACCTGGTCAGAGCCCCACAAGTCACCCCATCTTGCATTCCCCTAGGTCTCTAGTTTTCAAAAATGCACAGGTTTTGTAGGTTTCCCTAGGTGCCGGCTGAGCTAGAGGCCAAAATCTACAGGTAGGCACTTTGCAAAAAACACCTCTGTTTTCTTTAAAAAAATGTGATGTGTCCACGTTGCGTTTTGGGGCATTTCCTGTCGCGGGCGCTAGGCCTACCCACACAAGTGAGGTATCATTTTTATCAGGAGACTTGGGGGAATGCTGGGTGGAAGGAAATTTGTGGCTCCTCTCTGATTCCAGAACTATCTGTCACCAAAATGTGAGGAAAATATATTTTTTTAGTCAAATTTTGAGGTTTGCAAAGGATTCTGGGTAACAGAACGTGGTCAGAGCCCCACAAATCACCCCAACTTGGATTCCCCTAGGTCTCTAGTTTTCAAAAATGCACAGGTTTGGTAGGTTTCCCTAGGTGCCGGCTGAGCTAGAGGCCAAAATCTACAGGTAGTCAGTTTGCAAAAAACACCTCTGTTTTCTTTCAAAAAATGTGATGTGTCCACGTTGCGTTTTGGGGCATTTCCTCTCACGGGCGCTAGGCCTACCCACACAAGTGAGGTATCATTTTTATCAGGAGACTTGGGGGAATGCTGGGTGGAAGGAAATGTGTGGCTCCTCTCTGATTCCAGAACTATCTGTCACCAAAATGTGAGGAAAACGTGTTTTTTATCCAAATTTTGAGGTTTGCAAAGGATTCTGGGAAACAGAACCTGGTCAGAGCCCCACAAGTCACCCCATCTTGGATTCCCCTAGGTCTCTAGTTTTCAAAAATGCACAGGTTTTCTAGGTTTCCCTAGGTGCCGGCTGAGCTAGAGGCCAAAATCTACAGGTAGGCACTTTGCAAAAAACACCTCTGTTTTCTTTAAAAAAATGTGATGTGTCCACGTTGCGTTTTGGGGCATTTCCTGTTGCGGGCGCTAGGCCTACCCACACAAGTGAGGTATCATTTTTATCAGGAGACGTGGGGGAATGCTGGGTGGAAGGAAATTTGTGGCCCCTCTCTGATTCCAGAACTATCTGTCACCAAAATGTGAGGACAACGTGTTTTTTTAGCCAAATTTTGAGGTTTGCAAAGGATTCTGGGTGACAGAACCTGGTCAGAACCCCACAAGTCACCCCATCTTGCATTCCCCTAGGTCTCTAGTTTTCAAAAATGCACAGGTTTGGTAGGTTTCCCTAGGTGCCGGCTGAGCTAGAGGCCAAAATCTACAGGTAGGCACTTTGCAAAAAACACCTCTGTTTTCTTTCAAAAAATGTGATGTGTCCACGTTGCGTTTTGGGGCATTTCCTGTCACGGGCGCTAGGCCTACCCACACAAGTGAGGTATCATTTTTATCAGGAGACTTGGGGGAATGCTGGGTGGATGGAAATTTGTGGCTCCACTCTGATTCCAGAACTATCTGTCTCCAAAATGTGAGGAAAACGTGTTTTTTTAGCCAAATTTTGAGGTTTGCAAAGGATTCTGGGTAAAAGAACATGGTCAGAGCCCCACAAGTCACCCCATCTTGCATTCCCCTAGGTCTCTAGTTTTAAAAAATGCACAGGTTTGGTAGGTTTCCTTAGGTGCCGGCTGAGCTAGAGGCCAAAATCTACAGGTAGGCACTTTGCAAAAAACACCTCTGTTTTCTTGAAAAGAATTTGATGTGTCCACGTTGCGTTTTGTGGCATTTCCTGTCACGGGCGCTAGGCCTACCCACACAAGTGAGCTATCATTTTTATCAGGAGACTTGGGGGAATGCTGGGTGGAAGGAAATTTGTGGCTCCTCTCTGATTCCAGAACTATCTGTCACCAAAATGTGAGGAAAACTTGTTTTTTTAGCCAAATTTTGAGGTTTGCAAAGGATTCTGGGTAACAGAACCTGGTCAGAGCCCCACAAGTCACCCCATCTGGATTCCCCTAGGTCTCTAGTTTTCAAAAATGCACAGGTTTGGTAGGTTTCTCTAGGTGCCGGCTGAGCTAGAGGCCAAAATCTACAGGTAGGCACTTTGCAAAAAACACCTCTGTTTTCTTTAAAAAAATGTGATGTGTCCACGTTGCGTTTTGGGGCATTTCCTGTCGCGGACGCTAGGCCTACCCACACAAGTGAGGTATCATTTTTATCAGGAGACTTGTGGGAATGCTGGGTGGAAGGAAATTTGTGGCTCCTCTCTGATTCCAGAACTATCTGTCACCAAAATGTGAGGAAAACGTGTTTTTTTAGCCAAATTTTGAGGTTTGCAAAGGATTCTGGGTAACAGAACCTGGTCAGAGCCCCACAAGTCTCCCCGTCTTGGATTCCCCTAGGTCTCTAGTTTTCAAAAATGCACAGGTTTGGTACTTTTCCCTAGGTGCCGGCTGAGCTAGAGGCCAAAATCTACAGGTAGGCACTTCGCAAAAAACACCTCTGTTTTCTTTAAAAAAATTTGATGTGTCCACGTTGCGTTTTGGGGCATTTCCTGTCACAGGCGCTAGGCCTACCCACACAAGTGAGGTATCATTTTTATCAGGAGACTTGGGGGAATGCTGGGTGGAAGGAAATTTGTGGCTCCTCTCTGATTCCAGAACTACCTGTCACCAAAATGTGAGGAAAACGTGTTTTTTTAGCCAAATTTTGAGGTTTGCAAAGGATTCTGGGTAACAGAACCTGGTCAGAGCCCCACAAGTCACCACATCTTGGATTCCCCTAGGTCTCTAGTTTTCAAAAATGCACAGGTTTGGTAGGTTTCCCTAGGTGCCGGCTGAGCTAGAGGCCAAAATCTACAGGTAGGCACTTTGCAAAAAACACCTCTGTTTTCTTTAAAAAAATGTGATGTGTCCACGTTGCGTTTTGGGGCATTTCCTGTCGCGGGCGCTAGGCCTACCCACACAAGTGAGGTATCATTTTTATCAGGAGACTTGGGGGAATGCTGGGTGGAAGGAAATTTGTGGCTCCTCTCTGATTCCAGAACTACCTGTCACCAAAATGTGAGGAAAACGTATTTTTTTAGCCAAATTTTGAGGTTTGCAAAGGATTCTGGGTAACAGAACCTGGTCAGAGCCCCACAAGTCACCACATCTTGGATTCCCCTAGGTCTCTAGTTTTCAAAAATGCACAGGTTTGGTAGGTTTCCCTAGGTGCCGGCTGAGCTAGAGGCCAAAATCTACAGGTAGGCACTTTGCAAAAAACACCTCTGTTTTCTTTAAAAAAATGTGATGTGTCCACGTTGCGTTTTGGGGCATTTCCTGTCGCGGGCGCAAGGCCTACCCACACAAGTGAGGTATCATTTTTATCAGGAGACTTGGGGGAATGCTGGGTGGAAGGAAATTTGTGGCTCCTCTCTGATTCCAGAACTATCTGTCACCAAAATGTGAGGACAACGTGTTTTTTTAGCCAAATTTTGAGGTTTGCAAAGGATTCTGGGTAACAGAACCTGGTCAGAGCCCCACAAGTCACCCCATCTTGCATTCCCCTAGGTCTCTAGTTTTCAAAAATGCACAGGTTTTGTAGGTTTCCCTAGGTGCCGGCTGAGCTAGAGGCCAAAATCTACAGGTAGGCACTTTGCAAAAAACACCTCTGTTTTCTTTAAAAAAATGTGATGTGTCCACGTTGCGTTTTGGGGCATTTCCTGTCGCGGGCGCTAGGCCTACCCACACAAGTGAGGTATCATTTTTATCAGGAGACTTGGGGGAATGCTGGGTGGAAGGAAATGTGTGGCTCCTCTCTGATTCCAGAACTATCTGTCACCAAAATGTGAGGAAAATATATTTTTTTAGCCAAATTTTGAGGTTTGCAAAGGATTCTGGGTAACAGAACGTGGTCAGAGCCCCACAAATCACCCCATCTTGGATTCCCCTAGGTCTCTAGTTTTAAAAAATGCACAGGTTTGGTAGGTTATCCCAAGGTGCCGGCTGAGCTAGAGGCCAAAATCTACAGGTAGTCAGTTTGCAAAAAACACCTCTGTTTTCTTTCAAAAAATGTGATGTGTCCACGTTGCGTTTTGGGGCATTTCCTCTCACGGGCGCTAGGCCTATCCACACAAGTGAGGTATCATTTTTATCAGGAGACTTGGGGGAATGCTGGGTGGAAGGAAATTTGTGGCTCCTCTCTGATTCCAGAACTATCTGTCACCAAAATGTGAGGAAAACGTGTTTTTTAGCCAAATTTTGAGGTTTGCAAAGGATTCTGGGTAACAGAACCTGGTCAGAGCCCCACAAGTCACCCCATCTTGGATTCCCCTAGGTCTCTAGTTTTCAAAAATGCACAGGTTTTCTAGGTTTCCCTAGGTGCCGGCTGAGCTAGAGGCCAAAATCTACAGGTAGGCACTTTGCAAAAAACACCTCTGTTTTCTTTAAAAAAATGTGATGTGTCCACGTTGCGTTTTGGGGCATTTCCTGTCACGGGCGCTAAGCCTACCCACACAAGTGATGTATCATTTTTATCGGGAGATTTGGGGGAACGCTGGGTGGAAGGAAATTTGTGGCTCCTCTCTGATTCCAGAAATATCTGTCACCAAATATGAGGAAAACGTGTTTTTTTAGCCAAATTTTGAGGTTTGCAAAGGATTCTGGGTAACAGAACCAGGTCAGAGCCCCACAAGTCACCCCATCTTGCATTCCCCTAGGTCTCTAGTTTTAAAAAATGCACAGGTTTGGTAGGTTTCCCTAGGTGCCGGCTGAGCTAGAGGCCAATATCTACAGGTAGTCAGTTTGCAAAAAACACCTCTGTTTTCTTTCAAAAAATGTGATGTGTACACGTTGCGTTTTGGGGCATTTCCTCTCACGGGCGCTAGGCCTACCCACACAAGTGAGGTATCATTTTTATCAGGAGACTTGGGGGAATGCTGGGTGGAAGGAAATTTGTGGCTCCTCTCTGATTCCAGAACTATCTGTCACCAAAATGTGAGGAAAACGTGTCTTTTTAGCCTAATTTTGAGGTTTGCAAAGGATTCTGGGTAACAGAACCTGGTCAGAGCCCCACAAGTCACCCCATCTTGGATTCCCCTAGGTCTCTAGTTTTCAAAAATGCACAGGTTTCTAGGTTTCCCTAGGTGCCGGCTGAGCTAGAGGCCAAAATCTACAGGTAGGCACTTTGCAAAAAACACCTCTGTTTTCTTTAAAAAAATGTGATGTGTCCACGTTGCGTTTTGGGGCATTTCCTGTCACGGGCGCTAAGCCTACCCACACAAGTGATGTATCATTTTTATCGGGAGATTTGGGGGAACGCTGGGTGGAAGGAAATTTGTGGCTCCTCTCTGATTCCAGAAATATCTGTCACCAAATATGAGGAAAACGTGTTTTTTTAGCCAAATTGTGAGGTTTGCAAAGGATTCTGGGTAACAGAACTTGGTCAGAACCCCACAAGTCACCCCATCTTGCATTCCCCTAGGTCTCTAGTTTTCAAAAATGCACAGGTTTGGTAGGATTCCCTAGGTGCCGGCTGAGCTAGAGGCCAAAATCTACAGGTAGGCACTTTGCAAAAAACACCTCTGTTTTCTTTCAAAAAATGTGATTTGTCCACGTTGCGTTTTGGGGTATTTCCTGTCGCGGGCGCTAGGCCTACCCACACAAGTGAGGTATCATTTTTATCAGGAGACTTGGGGGAATGCTGGGTGGAAGGAAATTTGTGGCTCCTCTCTGATTCCAGAAATATCTGTCACCAAATATGAGGAAAACGTGTTTTTTTAGCCAAATTTTGAGGTTTGCAAAGGATTCTGGGTAACAGAACCAGGTCAGAGCCCCACAAGTCACCCCATCTTGCATTCCCCTAGGTCTCTAGTTTTCAAAAATGCACAGGTTTTGTAGGTTTCCCTAGGTGCCGGCTGAGCTAGAGGCCAAAATCTACAGGTAGGCACTGTGCAAAAAACACCTCTGTTTTCTTTAAAAAAATGTGATGTGTCCACGTTGCGTTTTGGGGCATTTCCTGTCGCGGGCGCTAGGCCTACCCACACAAGTGAGGTATCATTTTTATCAGGAGACTTGGGGGAATGCTGGGTGGAAGGAAATTTGTGGCTCCTCTCTGATTCCAGAACTATCTGTCACCAAAATGTGAGGAAAACGTGTTTTTTTAGCCAAATTTTGAGGTTTGCAAAGGATTCTGGGTAACAGAACCTGGTCAGAGCCCCACAAGTCACCCCATTCTGGATTCCCCTAGGTCTCTAGTTTTAAAAAATGCACACGTTTGGTAGGTTTCCCTAGGTGCCGGCTGAGCTAGAGGCCAAAATCTACAGGTAGGCACTTTGCAAAAAACACCTCTGTTTTCTTTAAAAAAATGTGATGTGTCCACGTTGCGTTTTGGGGCATTTCCTGTCGCGGGCGCTAGGCCTACCCACACAAGTGAGGTATCATTTTTATCAGGAGACTTGGGGGAATGCTGGGTGGAAGGAAATTTGTGGCTCCTCTCTGATTCCAGAACTATCTTTCACCAAAATGTGAGGACAACGTGTTTTTTTAGCCAAATTTTGAGGTTTGCAAAGGATTCTGGGTAACAGAACCAGGTCAGAGCCCCACAAGTCACCCCATCTTGCATTCCCCTAGGTCTCTAGTTTTCAAAAATGCACAGGTTTTGTAGGTTTCCCTAGGTGCCGGCTGAGCTAGAGGCCAAAATCTACAGGTAGGCAGTTTGCAAAAAACACCTCTGTTTTCTTTAAAAAAATGTGATGTGTCCACGTTGCGTTTTGGGGCATTTCCTGTCACAGGCGCTAGGCCTACCCACACAAGTGAGGTATCATTTTTATCAGGAGACTTGGGGGAATGCTGGGTGGAAGGAAATTTGTGGCTCCTCTCTGATTCCAGAACTATCTGTCACCAAAATGTGAGGAAAACGTGTTTTTTAGCCAAATTTTGAGGTTTGCAAAGGATTCTGGGAAACAGAACCTGGTCAGAGCCCCACAAGTCACCCCATCTTGGATTCCCCTAGGTCTCTAGTTTTCAAAAATGCACAGGTTTTCTAGGTTTCCCTAGGTGCCGGCTGAGCTAGAGGCCAAAATCTACAGGTAGGCACTTTGCAAAAAACACCTCTGTTTTCTTTAAAAAAATGTGATGTGTCCACGTTGCGTTTTGGGGCATTTCCTGTCACAGGCGCTATGCCTACCCACACAAGTGAGGTATCATTTTTATCAGGAGACGTGGGGGAATGCTGGGTGGAAGGAAATTTGTGGCTCCTCTCTGATTCCAGAACTATCTGTCACCAAAATGTGAGGAAAACGTGTTTTTTTAGCCAAATTTTGAGGTTTGCAAAGGATTCTGGGTAACAGAACCTGGTCAGAGCCCCACAAGTCACCCCATTCTGGATTCCCCTAGGTCTCTAGTTTTAAAAAATGCACACGTTTGGTAGGTTTCCCTAGGTGCCGGCTGAGCTAGAGGCCAAAATCTACAGGTAGGCACTTTGCAAAAAACACCTCTGTTTTCTTTAAAAAAATGTGATGTGTCCACGTTGCGTTTTGGGGCATTTCCTGTCGCGGGCGCTAGGCCTACCCACACAAGTGAGGTATCATTTTTATCAGGAGACTTGGGGGAATGCTGGGTGGAAGGAAATTTGTGGCTCCTCTCTGATTCCAGAACTATCTTTCACCAAAATGTGAGGACAACGTGTTTTTTTAGCCAAATTTTGAGGTTTGCAAAGGATTCTGGGTAACAGAACCAGGTCAGAGCCCCACAAGTCACCCCATCTTGCATTCCCCTAGGTCTCTAGTTTTCAAAAATGCACAGGTTTTGTAGGTTTCCCTAGGTGCCGGCTGAGCTAGAGGCCAAAATCTACAGGTAGGCAGTTTGCAAAAAACACCTCTGTTTTCTTTAAAAAAATGTGATGTGTCCACGTTGCATTTTGGGGCATTTCCTGTCACAGGCGCTAGGCCTACCCACACAAGTGAGGTATCATTTTTATCAGGAGACTTGGGGGAATGCTGGGTGGAAGGAAATTTGTGGCTCCTCTCTGATTCCAGAACTATCTGTCACCAAAATGTGAGGAAAACGTGTTTTTTAGCCAAATTTTGAGGTTTGCAAAGGATTCTGGGAAACAGAACCTGGTCAGAGCCCCACAAGTCACCCCATCTTGGATTCCCCTAGGTCTCTAGTTTTCAAAAATGCACAGGTTTTCTAGGTTTCCCTAGGTGCCGGCTGAGCTAGAGGCCAAAATCTACAGGTAGGCACTTTGCAAAAAACACCTCTGTTTTCTTTAAAAAAATGTGATGTGTCCACGTTGCGTTTTGGGGCATTTCCTGTCACAGGCGCTATGCCTACCCACACAAGTGAGGTATCATTTTTATCAGGAGACGTGGGGGAATGCTGGGTGGAAGGAAATTTGTGGCCCCTCTCTGATTCCAGAACTATCTGTCACCAAAATGTGAGGACAACGTGTTTTTTTAGCCAAATTTTGAGGTTTGCAAAGGATTCTGGGTGACAGAACCTGGTCAGAGCCCCACAAGTCACCCCATCTTGCATTCCCCTAGGTCTCTAGTTTTCAAAAATGCACAGGTTTTGTTGGTTTCCCTAGGTGCCAGCTGAGCTAGAGGCCAAAATCTACAGGTAGGCACTTTGCAAAAAACACCTCTGTTTTCTTTAAAAAAATGTGATGTGTCCACGTTGCGTTTTGGGGCATTTCCTGTCACGGGCGCTAAGCCTACCCACACAAGTGATGTATCATTTTTATCGGGAGATTTGGGGGAACGCTGGGTGGAAGGAAATTTGTGGCTCCTCTCTGATTACAGAAATATCTGTCACCAAATATGAGGAAAACGTGTTTTTTTAGCCAAATTTTGAGGTTTGCAAAGGATTCTGGGTAACAGAACCAGGTCAGAGCCCCACAAGTCACCCCATCTTGCATTCCCCTAGGTCTCTAGTTTTCAAAAATGCACAGGTTTTGTAGGTTTCCCTAGGTGCCGGCTGAGCTAGAGGCCAAAATCTACAGGTAGGCACTTTGCAAAAAACACCTCTGTTTTCTTTAAAAAAATGTGATGTGTCCACGTTGCGTTATGGGCATTTCCTGTCGCGGGCGCTAGGCCTACCCACACAAGTGAGGTATCATTTTTATCAGGAGACTTGGGGGAATGCTGGGTGGAAGGAAATTTGTGGCTCCTCTCTGATTCCAGAACTATCTGTCACCAAAATGTGAGGAAAACGTGTTTTTTTAGCCAAATTTTGAGGTTTGCAAAGGATTCTGGGTAACAGAACCTGGTCAGAGCCCCACAAGTCACCCCATTCTGGATTCCCCTAGGTCTCTAGTTTTAAAAAATGCACAGGTTTGGTAGGTTTCCCTAGGTGCCGGCTGAGCTAGAGGCCAAAATCTACAGGTAGGCACTTTGCAAAAAACACCTCTGTTTTCTTTAAAAAAATGTGATGTGTCCACGTTGCGTTTTGGGGCATTTCCTGTCGCGGGCGCTAGGCCTACCCACACAAGTGAGGTATCATTTTTATCAGGAGACTTGGGGGAATGCTCGGTGGAAGGAAATTTGTGGCTCCTCTCTGATTCCAGAACTATCTTTCACCACAATGTGAGGACAACGTGTTTTTTTAGCCAAATTTTGAGGTTTGCAAAGGATTCTGGGTAACAGAACCAGGTCAAAGCCCCACAAGTCACCCCATCTTGCATTCCCCTAGGTCTCTAGTTTTCAAAAATGCACAGGTTTTGTAGGTTTCCCTAGGTGCCGGCTGAGCTAGAGGCCAAAATCTACAGGTAGGCAGTTTGCAAAAAACACCTCTGTTTTCTTTAAAAAAATGTGATGTGTCCACGTTGCGTTTTGGGGCATTTCCTGTCGCGGGCGCTAGGCCTACCCACACAAGTGAGGTATCATTTTTATCAAGAGACTTGGGGGAATGCTGGGTGGAAGGAAATTTGTGGCTCCTCTCTGATTCCAGAACTATCTGTCACCAAAATGTGAGGAAAATATATTTTTTTAGCCAAATTTTGAGGTTTGCAAAGGATTCTGGGTAACAGAACGTGGTCAGAGCCCCACAAATCACCCCATCTTGGATTCCCCTAGGTCTCTAGTTTTCAAAAATGCACAGGTTTGGTAGGTTTCGCTAGGTGCCGGCTGAGCTAGAGGCCAAAATCTACAGGTAGTCAGTTTGCAAAAAACACCTCTGTTTTCTTTCAAAAAATGTGATGTGTCCACGTTGCGTTTTGGGGCATTTCCTCTCACGGGCGCTAGGCCTACCCACACAAGTGAGGTATCATTTTTATCAGGAGACTTGGGAGAATGCCGGGTGGAAGGAAATTTGTGGCTCCTCTCTGATTCCAGAACTATCTGTCACCAAAATGTGAGGAAAACCTGTTTTTTTAGCCAAATTTTGAGGTTTGCAAAGGTTTCTGGGTAACAGAACCTGGTCAGAGCCCCACAAGTCAACACATCTTGGATTCCCCTAGGTCTCTAGTTTTCAAAAATGCACAGGTTTTCTAGGTTTCCCTAGGTGCCGGCTGAGCTAGAGGCCAAAATCTACAGGTAGGCACTTTGCAAAAAACACCTCTGTTTTCTTTAAAAAAATGTGATGTGTCCACGTTGCGTTTTGGGGCATTTCCTGTCACGGGCGCTAGGCCTACCCACACAAGTGAGGTATCATTTTTATCAGGAGACTTGGGGGAATGCTGGGTGGAAGGAAATTTGTGGCTCCTCTCTGATTCCAGAACTATCTGTCACCAAAATGTGAGGAAAACGTGTCTTTTTAGCCAAATTTTGAGGTTTGCAAAGGATTCTGGGTAACAGAACCTGGTCAGAGCCCCACAAGTCACCCCATCTTGGATTCCCCTAGGTCTCTAGTTTTCAAAAATGCACAGGTTTTCTAGGTTTCCCTAGGTGCCGGCTGAGCTAGAGGCCAAAATCTACAGGTAGGCACTTTGCAAAAAACACCTCTGTTTTCTTTAAAAAAATGTGATGTGTCCACGTTGCGTTTTGGGGCATTTCCTGTCTCGGGCGCTAGGCCTACCCACACAAGTGAGGTATCATTTTTATCAGGAGACGTGGGGGAATGCTGGGTGGAAGGAAATTTGTGGCTCCTCTCTGATTCCAGAACTATCTGTCACCAAAATGTGAGGACAACGTGTTTTTTTAGCCAAATTTTGAGGTTTGCAAAGGATTCTGGGTGACAGAACCTGGTCAGAGCCCCACAAGTCACCCCATCTTGCATTCCCCTAGGTCTCTAGTTTTCAAAAATGCACAGGTTTTGTACGTTTCCCTAGGTGCCGGCTGAGCTAGAGGCCAAAATCTACAGGTAGGCACTTTGCAAAAAACATCTCTGTTTTCTTTAAAAAAATGTGATTATTCCACATTGCGTTTTGGGGCATTTCCTGTCACGGGCGCTAAGCCTACCCACACAAGTGATGTATCATTTTTATCGGGAGATTTGGGGGAACGCTGGGTGGAAGGAAATTTGTGGCTCCTCTCTGATTCCAGAAATATCTGTCACCAAATATGAGGAAAACGTGTTTTTTTAGCCAAATTTTGAGGTTTGCAAAGGATTCTGGGTAACAGAACTTGGTCAGAACCCCACAAGTCACCCCATCTTGCATTCCCCTAGGTCTCTAGTTTTCAAAAATGCACAGGTTTGGTAGGTTTCCCTAGGTGCCGGCTGAGCTAGAGGCCAAAATCTACAGGTAGGCACTTTGCAAAAAACACCTCTGTTTTCTTTCAAAAAATGTGATGTGTCCACGTTGCGTTTTGGGGCATTTCCTGTCACGGGCGCTAGGCCTACCCACACACGTGAGGTATCATTTTTATCAGGAGACTTGGGGGAATGCTGGGTGGATGGAAATTTGTGGCTCCACTCTGATTCCAGAACTATCTGTCTCCAAAATGTGAGGAAAACGTGTTTTTTTAGCCAAATTTTGAGGTTTGCAAAGGATTCTGGGGAAAAGAACCTGGTCAGAGCCCCACAAGTCACCCCATCTTGCATTCCCCTAGGTCTCTAGTTTTAAAAAATGCACAGGTTTGGTAGGTTTCCTTAGGTGCCGGCTGAGCTAGAGGCCAAAATCTACAGGTAGTCAGTTTGCAAAAAACACCTCTGTTTTCTTTCAAAAAATGTGATGTGTCCACGTTGCGTTTTGGGGCATTTCCTCTCACGGGCGCTAGGCCTACCCACACAAGTGAGGTATCATTTTTATCAGGAGTCTTGGGAGAATGCTGGGTGGAAGGAAATTTGTGGCTCCTCTCTGATTCCAGAACTATCTGTCACCAAAATGTGAGGAAAACGTGTTTTTTTAGCCAAATTTTGAGGTTTGCAAAGGTTTCTGGGTAACAGAACCTGGTCAGAGCCCCACAAGTCAACACATCTTGGATTCCCCTAGGTCTCTAGTTTTCAAAAATGCACAGGTTTTCTAGGTTTCCCTAGGTGCCGGCTGAGCTAGAGGCCAAAATCTACAGGTAGGCACTTTGCAAAAAACACCTCTGTTTTCTTTAAAAAAATGTGATGTGTCCACGTTGCGTTTTGGGGCATTTCCTGTCACGGGCGCTAGGCCTACCCACACAAGTGAGGTATCATTTTTATCAGGAGACTTGGGGGAATGCTGGGTGGACGGAAATTTGTGGCTCCTCTCTGATTCCAGAACTATCTGTCACCAAAATGTGAGGACAACGTGATTTTTTAGCCAAATTTTGAGGTTTGCAAAGGATTCTGGGTAACAGAACCTGGTCAGAGCCCCACAAGTCACCCCATCTTGCATTCCCCTAGGTATCTAGTTTTCAAAAATGTACAGGTTTTGTAGGTTTCCCTAGGTGCCGGCTGAGCTAGAGGCCAAAATCTACAGGTAGGCACTTTGCAAAAAACACCTCTGTTTTCTTTAAAAAAATGTGATGTGTCCACGTTGCGTTTTGGGGCATTTCCTCTCACGGGCGCTAGGCCTACCCACACAAGTGAGGTATCATTTTTATCAGGAGACTTGGGAGAATGCTGGGTGGAAGGAAATTTGTGGCTCCTCTCTGATTCCAGAACTATCTGTCACCAAAATGTGAGGAAAACCTGTTTTTTTAGCCAAATTTTGAGGTTTGCAAAGGTTTCTGGGTAACAGAACCTGGTCAGAGCCCCACAAGTCAACACATCTTGGATTCCCCTAGGTCTCTAGTTTTCAAAAATGCACAGGTTTTCTAGGTTTCCCTAGGTGCCGGCTGAGCTAGAGGCCAAAATCTACAGGTAGGCACTTTGCAAAAAACACCTCTGTTTTCTTTAAAAAAATGTGATGTGTCCACGTTGCGTTTTGGGGCATTTCCTGTCACGGGCGCTAGGCCTACCCACACAAGTGAGGTATCATTTTTATCAGGAGACTTGGGGGAATGCTGGGTGGAAGGAAATTTGTGGCTCCTCTCTGATTCCAGAACTATCTGTCACCAAAATGTGAGGAAAACGTGTCTTTTTAGCCAAATTTTGAGGTTTGCAAAGGATTCTGGGTAACAGAACCTGGTCAGAGCCCCACAAGTCACCCCATCTTGGATTCCCCTAGGTCTCTAGTTTTCAAAAATGCACAGGTTTTCTAGGTTTCCCTAGGTGACGGCTGAGCTAGAGGCCAAAATCTACAGGTAGGCACTTTGCAAAAAACACCTCTGTTTTCTTTAAAAAAATGTGATGTGTCCACGTTGCGTTTTGGGGCATTTCCTGTCTCGGGCGCTAGGCCTACCCACACAAGTGAGGTATCATTTTTATCAGGAGACGTGGGGGAATGCTGGGTGGAAGGAAATTTGTGGCTCCTCTCTGATTCCAGAACTATCTGTCACCAAAATGTGAGGACAACGTGTTTTTTTAGCCAAATTTTGAGGTTTGCAAAGGATTCTGGGTGACAGAACCTGGTCAGAGCCCCACAAGTCACCCCATCTTGCATTCCCCTAGGTCTCTAGTTTTCAAAAATGCACAGGTTTTGTACGTTTCCCTAGGTGCCGGCTGAGCTAGAGGCCAAAATCTACAGGTAGGCACTTTGCAAAAAACATCTCTGTTTTCTTTAAAAAAATGTGATTATTCCACATTGCGTTTTGGGGCATTTCCTGTCACGGGCGCTAAGCCTACCCACACAAGTGATGTATCATTTTTATCGGGAGATTTGGGGGAACGCTGGGTGGAAGGAAATTTGTGGCTCCTCTCTGATTCCAGAAATATCTGTCACCAAATATGAGGAAAACGTGTTTTTTTAGCCAAATTTTGAGGTTTGCAAAGGATTCTGGGTAACAGAACTTGGTCAGAACCCCACAAGTCACCCCATCTTGCATTCCCCTAGGTCTCTAGTTTTCAAAAATGCACAGGTTTGGTAGGTTTCCCTAGGTGCCGGCTGAGCTAGAGGCCAAAATCTACAGGTAGGCACTTTGCAAAAAACACCTCTGTTTTCTTTCAAAAAATGTGATGTGTCCACGTTGCGTTTTGGGGCATTTCCTGTCACGGGCGCTAGGCCTACCCACACACGTGAGGTATCATTTTTATCAGGAGACTTGGGGGAATGCTGGGTGGATGGAAATTTGTGGCTCCACTCTGATTCCAGAACTATCTGTCTCCAAAATGTGAGGAAAACGTGTTTTTTTAGCCAAATTTTGAGGTTTGCAAAGGATTCTGGGGAAAAGAACCTGGTCAGAGCCCCACAAGTCACCCCATCTTGCATTCCCCTAGGTCTCTAGTTTTAAAAAATGCACAGGTTTGGTAGGTTTCCTTAGGTGCCGGCTGAGCTAGAGGCCAAAATCTACAGGTAGTCAGTTTGCAAAAAACACCTCTGTTTTCTTTCAAAAAATGTGATGTGTCCACGTTGCGTTTTGGGGCATTTCCTCTCACGGGCGCTAGGCCTACCCACACAAGTGAGGTATCATTTTTATCAGGAGTCTTGGGAGAATGCTGGGTGGAAGGAAATTTGTGGCTCCTCTCTGATTCCAGAACTATCTGTCACCAAAATGTGAGGAAAACGTGTTTTTTTAGCCAAATTTTGAGGTTTGCAAAGGTTTCTGGGTAACAGAACCTGGTCAGAGCCCCACAAGTCAACACATCTTGGATTCCCCTAGGTCTCTAGTTTTCAAAAATGCACAGGTTTTCTAGGTTTCCCTAGGTGCCGGCTGAGCTAGAGGCCAAAATCTACAGGTAGGCACTTTGCAAAAAACACCTCTGTTTTCTTTAAAAAAATGTGATGTGTCCACGTTGCGTTTTGGGGCATTTCCTGTCACGGGCGCTAGGCCTACCCACACAAGTGAGGTATCATTTTTATCAGGAGACTTGGGGGAATGCTGGGTGGACGGAAATTTGTGGCTCCTCTCTGATTCCAGAACTATCTGTCACCAAAATGTGAGGACAACGTGATTTTTTAGCCAAATTTTGAGGTTTGCAAAGGATTCTGGGTAACAGAACCTGGTCAGAGCCCCACAAGTCACCCCATCTTGCATTCCCCTAGGTATCTAGTTTTCAAAAATGTACAGGTTTTGTAGGTTTCCCTAGGTGCCGGCTGAGCTAGAGGCCAAAATCTACAGGTAGGCACTTTGCAAAAAACACCTCTGTTTTCTTTAAAAAAATGTGATGTGTCCACGTTGCGTTTTGGGGCATTTCCTGTCGCGGGCGCTAGGCCTACCCACACAAGTGAGGTATCATTTTTATCAGGAGACTTGGGGGAATGCTGGGTGGAAGGAAATTTGTGGCTCCTCTCTGATTCCAGAACTATCTGTCACCAAAATGTGAGGACAACGTGTTTTTTTAGCCAAATTTTGAGGTTTGCAAAGGATTCTGGGTGACAGAACCTGGTCAGAGCCCCACAAGTCACCCCATCTTGCATTCCCCTAGGTCTCTAGTTTTCAAAAATGCACAGGTTTTGTTGGTTTCCCTAGGTGCCGGCTGAGCTAGAGGCCAAAATCTACAGGTAGGCAGTTTGCAAAAAACATCTCTGTTTTCTTTAAAAAAATGTGATGATTCCACATTGCGTTTTGGGGCATTTCCTGTCACGGGCGCTAAGCCTACCCACACAAGTGATGTATCATTTTTATCGGGAGATTTGGGGGAACGCTGGGTGGAAGGAAATTTGTGGCTCCTCTCTGATTCCAGAAATATCTGTCACCAAATATGAGGAAAACGTTTTTTTTAGCCAAATTTTGAGGTTTGCAAAGGATTCTGGGTAACAGAACTTGGTCAGAACCCCACAAGTCACCCCATCTTGCATTCCCCTAGGTCTCTAGTTTTCAAAAATGCACAGGTTTGGTAGGTTTCCCTAGGTGCCGGCTGAGCTAGAGGCCAAAATCTACAGGTAGGCACTTTGCAAAAAACACCTCTGTTTTCTTTCAAAAAATGAGATGTGTCCACGTTGCGTTTTGGGGCATTTCCTGTCACGGGCGCTAGGCCTACCCACACACGTGAGGTATCATTTTTATCAGGAGAATTGGGGGAATGCTGGGTGGATGGAAATTTGTGGCTCCACTCTGATTCCAGAACTATCTGTCTCCAAAATGTGAGGAAAACGTGTTTTTTTAGCCAAATTTTGAGGTTTGCAAAGGATTCTGGGTAAAAGAACCTGGTCAGAGCCCCACAAGTCACCCCATCTTGCATTCCCCTAGGTCTCTAGTTTTAAAAAATGCACAGGTTTGGTAGGTTTCCCTAGGTGCCGGCTGAGCTAGAGGCCAAAATCTACAGGTAGTCAGTTTGCAAAAAACACCTCTGTTTTCTTGAAAAGAATTTGATGTGTCCACGTTGCGTTTTGTTGCATTTCCTGTCACGGGCGCTAGGCCTACCCACACAAGTGAGGTATCATTTTTATCAGGAGACTTGGGGGAATGCTGGGTGGAAGGAAATTTGTGGCTCCTCTCTGATTCCAGAACTATCTGTCACCAAAATGTGAGGAAAATATATTTTTTTAGTCAAATTTTGAGGTTTGCAAAGGATTCTGGGTAACAGAACGTGGTCCGAGCCCCACAAATCACCCCATCTTGGATTCCCCTAGGTCTCTAGTTTTCAAAAATGCACAGGTTTGGTAGGTTTCCCTAGGTGCCGGCTGAGCTAGAGGCCAAAGTCTACAGGTAGTCAGTTTGCAAAAAACACCTCTGTTTTCTTTCAAAAAATGTGATGTGTCCACGTTGCGTTTTGGGGCATTTCCTCTCACGGGCGCTAGGCCTACCCACACAAGTGAGGTATCATTTTTATCAGGAGACTTGGGGGAATGCTGGGTGGAAGGAAATTTGTGGCTCCTCTCTGATTCCAGAACTATCTGTCACCAAAATGTGAGGAAAACGTGTTTTTTAGCCAAATTTTGAGGTTTGCAAATGATTCTGGGAAACAGAACCTGGTCAGAGCCCCACAAGTCACCCCATCTTGGATTCCCCTAGGTCTCTAGTTTTCAAAAATGCACAGGTTTTCTAGGTTTCCCTAGGTGCCGGCTGAGCTAGAGGCCAAAATCTACAGGTAGGCACTTTGCAAAAAACACCTCTGTTTTCTTTAAAAAATGTGATGTGTCCACGTTGCGTTTTGGGGCATTTCCTGTTGCGGGCGCTAGGCCTACCCACACAAGTGATGTATCATTTTTATCAGGAGACGTGGGGGAATGCTGGGTGGAAGGAAATTTGAGGCCCCTCTCTGATTCCAGAACTATCTGTCACCAAAATGTGAGGACAACGTGTTTTTTTAGCCAAATTTTGAGGTTTGCAAAGGATTCTGGGTGACAGAACCTGGTCAGAGCCCCACAAGTCACCCCATCTTGCATTCCCCTAGGTCTCTACTTCTCAAAAATGCACAGGTTTTGTTGGTTTCCCTAGGTGCCGGCTGAGCTAGAGGCCAAAATCTACAGGTAGGCACTTTGCAAAAAACACCTCTGTTTTCTTTAAAAAAATGTGATGTGTCCACGTTGCGTTTTGGGGCATTTCCTGTCACGGGCGCTAAGCCTACCCCCACATGTGATGTATCATTTTTAATCGGAGATTTGGGGGAACGCTGGGTGGAAGGAAATTTGTGGCTCCTCTCTGATTCCAGAAATGTCTGTCACCAAATATGAGGAAAACGTGTTTTTTTAGCCAAATTTTGAGGTTTGCAAAGGATTCTGGGTAACAGAACCAGGTCAGAGCCCCACAAGTCACCCCATCTTGCATTCCCCTAGGTCTCTAGTTTTCAAAAATGCACAGGTTTTGTAGGTTTCCCCAGGTGCCGGCTGAGCTAGAGGCCAAAATCTACAGGTAGTCAGTTTGCAAAAAACACCTCTGTTTTCTTTAAAAAAATGTGATGGGTCCACGTTGCGTTTTGGGGCATTTCCTCTCACGGGCGCTAGGCCTACCCACACAAGTGAGGTATAATTTTTATCAGGAGACTTGGGGGAATGCTGGGTGGAAGGAAATTTGTGGCTCCTCTCTGATTCCAGAACTATCTGTCACCAAAATGTGAGGAAAACGTGTTTTTTTAGCCAAATTTTGAGGTTTGCAAAGGTTTCTGGGTAACAGAACCTGGTCAGAGCCCCACAAGTCAACACATCTTGGATTCCCCTAGGTCTCTATTTTTCAAAAATGCACAGGTTTTCTAGGTTTCCCTAGGTGCCGGCTGAGCTAGAGGCCAAAATCTACAGGTAGGCACTTTGCAAAAAACACCTCTGTTTTCTTTAAAAAAATGTGATGTGTCCACGTTGCGTTTTGGGGCATTTCCTGTCGCGGGCACTAGGCCTACCCACACAAGTGAGGTATCATTTTTATCAGGAGACTTGGGGGAATGCTGGGTGGAAGGAAATTTGTGGCTCCTCTCTGATTCCAGAACTATCTGTCACCAAAATGTGAGGACAACGTGTTTTTTTAGCCAAATTTTGAGGTTTGCAAAGGATTCTGGGTAACAGAACCTGGTCAGAGCCCCACAAGTCACCCCATCTTGCATTCCCCTAGGTCTCTAGTTTTCAAAAATGCACAGGTTTTGTAGGTTTCCCTAGGTGCCGGCTGAGCTAGAGGCCAAAATCTACAGGTAGGCACTTTGCAAAAAACACCTCTGTTTTCTTTAAAAAAATGTGATGTGTCCACGTTGCGTTTTGGGGCATTTCCTGTCGCGGGCGCTAGGCCTACCCACACAAGTGAGGTATCATTTTTATCAGGAGACTTGGGGGAATGCTGGGTGGAAGGAAATTTGTGGCTCCTCTCTGATTCCAGAACTATCTGTCACCAAAATGTGAGGAAAACGTGTTTTTTTAGCCAAATTTTGAGGTTTGCAAAGGATTCTGGGTAACAGAACCTGGTCAGAGCCCCACAAGTCACCCCATTCTGGATTCCCCTAGGTCTCTAGTTTTAAAAAATGCACACGTTTGGTAGGTTTCCCTAGGTGCCGGCTGAGCTAGAGGCCAAAATCTACAGGTAGGCACTTTGCAAAAAACACCTCTGTTTTCTTTAAAAAAATGTGATGTGTCCACGTTGCGTTTTGGGGCATTTCCTGTCGCGGGCGCTAGGCCTACCCACACAAGTGAGGTATCATTTTTATCAGGAGACTTGGGGGAATGCTGGGTGGAAGGAAATTTGTGGCTCCTCTCTGATTCCAGAACTATCTTTCACCAAAATGTGAGGACAACGTGTTTTTTTAGCCAAATTTTGAGGTTTGCAAAGGATTCTGGGTAACAGAACCAGGTCAGAGCCCCACAAGTCACCCCATCTTGCATTCCCCTAGGTCTCTAGTTTTCAAAAATGCACAGGTTTTGTAGGTTTCCCTAGGTGCCGGCTGAGCTAGAGGCCAAAATCTACAGGTAGGCAGTTTGCAAAAAACACCTCTGTTTTCTTTAAAAAAATGTGATGTGTCCACGTTGCGTTTTGGGGCATTTCCTGTCACAGGCGCTAGGCCTACCCACACAAGTGAGGTATCATTTTTATCAGGAGACTTGGGGGAATGCTGGGTGGAAGGAAATTTGTGGCTCCTCTCTGATTCCAGAACTATCTGTCACCAAAATGTGAGGAAAACGTGTTTTGTAGCCAAATTTTGAGGTTTGCAAAGGATTCTGGGAAACAGAACCTGGTCAGAGCCCCACAATTCACCCCATCTTGGATTCCCCTAGGTCTCTAGTTTTCAAAAATGCACAGGTTTTCTAGGTTTCCCTAGGTGCCGGCTGAGCTAGAGGCCAAAATCTACAGGTAGGCACTTTGCAAAAAACACCTCTGTTTTCTTTAAAAAATGTGATGTGTCCACGTTGCGTTTTGGGGCATTTCCTGTTGCGGGCGCTAGGCCTACCCACACAAGTGATGTATCATTTTTATCAGGAGACGTGGGGGAATGCTGGGTGGAAGGAAATTTGAGGCCCCTCTCTGATTCCAGAACTATCTGTCACCAAAATGTGAGGACAACGTGTTTTTTTAGCCAAATTTTGAGGTTTGCAAAGGATTCTGGGTGACAGAACCTGGTCAGAGCCCCACAAGTCACCCCATCTTGCATTCCCCTAGGTCTCTACTTTTCAAAAATGCACAGGTTTTGTTGGTTTCCCTAGGTGCCGGCTGAGCTAGAGGCCAAAATCTACAGGTAGGCACTTTGCAAAAAACACCTCTGTTTTCTTTAAAAAAATGTGATGTGTCCACGTTGCGTTTTGGGGCATTTCCTGTCACGGGCGCTAAGCCTACCCCCACATGTGATGTATCATTTTTAATCGGAGATTTGGGGGAACGCTGGGTGGAAGGAAATTTGTGGCTCCTCTCTGATTCCAGAAATGTCTGTCACCAAATATGAGGAAAACGTGTTTTTTTAGCCAAATTTTGAGGTTTGCAAAGGATTCTGGGTAACAGAACCAGGTCAGAGCCCCACAAGTCACCCCATCTTGCATTCCCCTAGGTCTCTAGTTTTCAAAAATGCACAGGTTTTGTAGGTTTCCCCAGGTGCCGGCTGAGCTAGAGGCCAAAATCTACAGGTAGTCAGTTTGCAAAAAACACCTCTGTTTTCTTTAAAAAAATGTGATGGGTCCACGTTGCGTGTTGGGGCATTTCCTCTCACGGGCGCTAGGCCTACCCACACAAGTGAGGTATAATTTTTATCAGGAGACTTGGGGGAATGCTGGGTGGAAGGAAATTTGTGGCTCCTCTCTGATTCCAGAACTATCTGTCACCAAAATGTGAGGAAAACGTGTTTTTTTTAGCCAAATTTTGAGGTTTGCAAAGGTTTCTGGGTAACAGAACCTGGTCAGAGCCCCACAAGTCAACACATCTTGGATTCCCCTAGGTCTCTAGTTTTCAAAAATGCACAGGTTTTCTAGGTTTCCCTAGGTGCCGGCTGAGCTAGAGGCCAAAATCTACAGGTAGGCACTTTGCAAAAAACACCTCTGTTTTCTTTAAAAAAATGTGATGTGTCCACGTTGCGTTTTGGGGCATTTCCTGTCGCGGGCACTAGGCCTACCCACACAAGTGAGGTATCATTTTTATCAGGAGACTTGGGGGAATGCTGGGTGGAAGGAAATTTGTGGCTCCTCTCTGATTCCAGAACTATCTGTCACCAAAATGTGAGGACAACGTGTTTTTTTAGCCAAATTTTGAGGTTTGCAAAGGATTCTGGGTAACAGAACCTGGTCAGAGCCCCACAAGTCACCCCATCTTGCATTCCCCTAGGTCTCTAGTTTTCAAAAATGCACAGGTTTTGTAGGTTTCCCTAGGTGCCGGCTGAGCTAGAGGCCAAAATCTACAGGTAGGCACTTTGCAAAAAACACCTCTGTTTTCTTTAAAAAAATGTGATGTGTCCACGTTGCGTTTTGGGGCATTTCCTGTCGCGGGCGCTAGGCCTACCCACACAAGTGAGGTATCATTTTTATCAGGAGACTTGGGGGAATGCTGGGTGGAAGGAAATTTGTGGCTCCTCTCTGATTCCAGAACTATCTGTCACCAAAATGTGAGGAAAACGTGTTTTTTTAGCCAAATTTTGAGGTTTGCAAAGGATTCTGGGTAACAGAACCTGGTCAGAGCCCCACAAGTCACCCCATTCTGGATTCCCCTAGGTCTCTAGTTTTAAAAAATGCACACGTTTGGTAGGTTTCCCTAGGTGCCGGCTGAGCTAGAGGCCAAAATCTACAGGTAGGCACTTTGCAAAAAACACCTCTGTTTTCTTTAAAAAAATGTGATGTGTCCACGTTGCGTTTTGGGGCATTTCCTGTCGCGGGCGCTAGGCCTACCCACACAAGTGAGGTATCATTTTTATCAGGAGACTTGGGGGAATGCTGGGTGGAAGGAAATTTGTGGCTCCTCTCTGATTCCAGAACTATCTTTCACCAAAATGTGAGGACAACGTGTTTTTTTAGCCAAATTTTGAGGTTTGCAAAGGATTCTGGGTAACAGAACCAGGTCAGAGCCCCACAAGTCACCCCATCTGGCATTCCCCTAGGTCTCTAGTTTTCAAAAATGCACAGGTTTTGTAGGTTTCCCTAGGTGCCGGGTGAGCTAGAGGCCAAAATCTACAGGTAGGCAGTTTGCAAAAAACACCTCTGTTTTCTTTAAAAAAATGTGATGTGTCCACGTTGCGTTTTGGGGCATTTCCTGTCACAGGCGCTAGGCCTACCCACACAAGTGAGGTATCATTTTTATCAGGAGACTTGGGGGAATGCTGGGTGGAAGGAAATTTGTGGCTCCTCTCTGATTCCAGAACTATCTGTCACCAAAATGTGAGGAAAACGTGTTTTGTAGCCAAATTTTGAGGTTTGCAAAGGATTCTGGGAAACAGAACCTGGTCAGAGCCCCACAAGTCACCCCATCTTGGATTCCCCTAGGTCTCTAGTTTTCAAAAATGCACAGGTTTTCTAGGTTTCCCTAGGTGCCGGCTGAGCTAGAGGCCAAAATCTACAGGTAGGCACTTTGCAAAAAACACCTCTGTTTTCTTTAAAAAAATGTGATGTGTCCACGTTGCGTTTTGGGGCATTTCCTGTCACAGGCGCTATGCCTACCCACACAAGTGAGGTATCATTTTTATCAGGAGACGTGGGGGAATGCTGGGTGGAAGGAAATTTGTGGCTCCTCTCTGATTCCAGAACTATCTGTCACCAAAATGTGAGGAAAACGTGTTTTTTAGCCAAATTTTGAGGTTTGCAAATGATTCTGGGAAACAGAACCTGGTCAGAGCCCCACAAGTCACCCCATCTTGGATTCCCCTAGGTCTCTAGTTTTCAAAAATGCACAGGTTTTCTAGGTTTCCCTAGGTGCCGGCTGAGCTAGAGGCCAAAATCTACAGGTAGGCACTTTGCAAAAAACACCTCTGTTTTCTTTAAAAAAATGTGATGTGTCCACGTTGCGTTTTGGGGCATTTCCTGTTGCGGGCGCTAGGCCTACCCACACAAGTGATGTATCATTTTTATCAGGAGACGTGGGGGAATGCTGGGTGGAAGGAAATTTGAGGCCCCTCTCTGATTCCAGAACTATCTGTCACCAAAATGTGAGGACAACGTGTTTTTTTAGCCAAATTTTGAGGTTTGCAAAGGATTCTGGGTGACAGAACCTGGTCAGAGCCCCACAAGTCACCCCATCTTGCATTCCCCTAGGTCTCTACTTTTCAAAAATGCACAGGTTTTGTTGGTTTCCCTAGGTGCCGGCTGAGCTAGAGGCCAAAATCTACAGGTAGGCACTTTGCAAAAAACACCTCTGTTTTCTTTAATAAAATGTGATGTGTCCACGTTGCGTTTTGGGGCATTTCCTGTCACGGGCGCTAAGCCTACCCCCACATGTGATGTATCATTTTTAATCGGAGATTTGGGGGAACGCTGGGTGGAAGGAAATTTGTGGCTCCTCTCTGATTCCAGAAATGTCTGTCACCAAATATGAGGAAAACGTGTTTTTTTAGCCAAATTTTGAGGTTTGCAAAGGATTCTGGGTAACAGAACCAGGTCAGAGCCCCACAAGTCACCCCATCTTGCATTCCCCTAGGTCTCTAGTTTTCAAAAATGCACAGGTTTTGTAGGTTTCCCTAGGTGCCGGCTGAGCTAGAGGCCAAAATCTACAGGTAGTCAGTTTGCAAAAAACACCTCTGTTTTCTTTAAAAAAATGTGATGTGTCCACGTTGCGTTTTGGGGCATTTCCTCTCACGGGCGCTAGGCCTACCCACACAAGTGAGGTATAATTTTTATCAGGAGACTTGGGGGAATGCTGGGTGGAAGGAAATTTGTGGCTCCTCTCTGATTCCAGAACTATCTGTCACCAAAATGTGAGGAAAACGTGTTTTTTTAGCCAAATTTTGAGGTTTGCAAAGGTTTCTGGGTAACAGAACCTGGTCAGAGCCCCACAAGTCAACACATCTTGGATTCCCCTAGGTCTCTAGTTTTCAAAAATGCACAGGTTTTCTAGGTTTCCCTAGGTGCCGGCTGAGCTAGAGGCCAAAATCTACAGGTAGGCACTTTGCAAAAAACACCTCTGTTTTCTTTAAAAAAATGTGATGTGTCCACGTTGCGTTTTGGGGCATTTCCTGTCGCGGGCACTAGGCCTACCCACACAAGTGAGGTATCATTTTTATCAGGAGACTTGGGGGAATGCTGGGTGGAAGGAAATTTGTGGCTCCTCTCTGATTCCAGAACTATCTGTCACCAAAATGTGAGGACAACGTGTTTTTTTAGCCAAATTTTGAGGTTTGCAAAGGATTCTGGGTAACAGAACCTGGTCAGAGCCCCACAAGTCACCCCATCTTGCATTCCCCTAGGTCTCTAGTTTTCAAAAATGCACAGGTTTTGTAGGTTTCCCTAGGTGCCGGCTGAGCTAGAGGCCAAAATCTACAGGTAGGCACTTTGCAAAAAACACCTCTGTTTTCTTTAAAAAAATGTGATGTGTCCACGTTGCGTTTTGGGGCATTTCCTGTCGCGGGCGCTAGGCCTACCCACACAAGTGAGGTATCATTTTTATCAGGAGACTTGGGGGAATGCTGGGTGGAAGGAAATTTGTGGCTCCTCTCTGATTCCAGAACTATCTGTCACCAAAATGTGAGGAAAACGTGTTTTTTTAGCCAAATTTTGAGGTTTGCAAAGGATTCTGGGTAACAGAACCTGGTCAGAGCCCCACAAGTCACCCCATTCTGGATTCCCCTAGGTCTCTAGTTTTAAAAAATGCACACGTTTGGTAGGTTTCCCTAGGTGCCGGCTGAGCTAGAGGCCAAAATCTACAGGTAGGCACTTTGCAAAAAACACCTCTGTTTTCTTTAAAAAAATGTGATGTGTCCACGTTGCGTTTTGGGGCATTTCCTGTCGCGGGCGCTAGGCCTACCCACACAAGTGAGGTATCATTTTTATCAGGAGACTTGGGGGAATGCTGGGTGGAAGGAAATTTGTGGCTCCTCTCTGATTCCAGAACTATCTTTCACCAAAATGTGAGGACAACGTGTTTTTTTAGCCAAATTTTGAGGTTTGCAAAGGATTCTGGGTAACAGAACCAGGTCAGAGCCCCACAAGTCACCCCATCTTGCATTCCCCTAGGTCTCTAGTTTTCAAAAATGCACAGGTTTTGTAGGTTTCCCTAGGTGCCGGCTGAGCTAGAGGCCAAAATCTACAGGTAGGCAGTTTGCAAAAAACACCTCTGTTTTCTTTAAAAAAATGTGATGTGTCCACGTTGCGTTTTGGGGCATTTCCTGTCACAGGCGCTAGGCCTACCCACACAAGTGAGGTATCATTTTTATCAGGAGACTTGGGGGAATGCTGGGTGGAAGGAAATTTGTGGCTCCTCTCTGATTCCAGAACTATCTGTCACCAAAATGTGAGGAAAACGTGTTTTGTAGCCAAATTTTGAGGTTTGCAAAGGATTCTGGGAAACAGAACCTGGTCAGAGCCCCACAAGTCACCCCATCTTGGATTCCCCTAGGTCTCTAGTTTTCAAAAATGCACAGGTTTTCTAGGTTTCCCTAGGTGCCGGCTGAGCTAGAGGCCAAAATCTACAGGTAGGCACTTTGCAAAAAACACCTCTGTTTTCTTTAAAAAAATGTGATGTGTCCACGTTGCGTTTTGGGGCATTTCCTGTCACAGGCGCTATGCCTACCCACACAAGTGAGGTATCATTTTTATCAGGAGACGTGGGGGAATGCTGGGTGGAAGGAAATTTGTGGCTCCTCTCTGATTCCAGAACTATCTGTCACCAAAATGTGAGGAAAACGTGTTTTTTTAGCCAAATTTTGAGGTTTGCAAAGGATTCTGGGTAACAGAACCTGGTCAGAGCCCCACAAGTCACCCCATTCTGGATTCCCCTAGGTCTCTAGTTTTAAAAAATGCACACGTTTGGTAGGTTTCCCTAGGTACCGGCTGAGCTAGAGGCCAAAATCTACAGGTAGGCACTTTGCAAAAAACACCTCTGTTTTCTTTAAAAAAATGTGATGTGTCCACGTTGCGTTTTGGGGCATTTCCTGTCGCGGGCGCTAGGCCTACCCACACAAGTGAGGTATCATTTTTATCAGGAGACTTGGGGGAATGCTGGGTGGAAGGAAATTTGTGGCTCCTCTCTGATTCCAGAACTATCTTTCACCAAAATGTGAGGACAACGTGTTTTTTTAGCCAAATTTTGAGGTTTGCAAAGGATTCTGGGTAACAGAACCAGGTCAGAGCCCCACAAGTCACCCCATCTTGCATTCCCCTAGGTCTCTAGTTTTCAAAAATGCACAGGTTTTGTAGGTTTCCCTAGGTGCCGGCTGAGCTAGAGGCCAAAATCTACAGGTAGGCAGTTTGCAAAAAACACCTCTGTTTTCTTTAAAAAAATGTGATGTGTCCACGTTGCGTTTTGGGGCATTTCCTGTCACAGGCGCTAGGCCTACCCACACAAGTGAGGTATCATTTTTATCAGGAGACTTGGGGGAATGCTGGGTGGAAGGAAATTTGTGGCTCCTCTCTGATTCCAGAACTATCTGTCACCAAAATGTGAGGAAAACGTGTTTTTTAGCCAAATTTTGAGGTTTGCAAAGGATTCTGGGAAACAGAACCTGGTCAGAGCCCCACAAGTCACCCCATCTTGGATTCCCCTAGGTCTCTAGTTTTCAAAAATGCACAGGTTTTCTAGGTTTCCCTAGGTGCCGGCTGAGCTAGAGGCCAAAATCTACAGGTAGGCACTTTGCAAAAAACACCTCTGTTTTCTTTAAAAAAATGTGATGTGTCCACGTTGCGTTTTGGGGCATTTCCTGTCACAGGCGCTATGCCTACCCACACAAGTGAGGTATCATTTTTATCAGGAGACGTGGGGGAATGCTGGGTGGAAGGAAATTTGTGGCCCCTCTCTGATTCCAGAACTATCTGTCACCAAAATGTGAGGAAAACGTGTTTTTTTAGCCAAATGTTGAGGTTTGCAAAGGATTCTGGGTAACAGAACCTGGTCAGAGCCCCACAAGTCACCACATCTTGGATTCCCCTAGGTCTCTAGTTTTCAAAAATGCACAGGTTTGGTAGGTTTCCCTAGGTGCCGGCTGAGCTAGAGGCCAAAATCTACAGGTAGGCACTTTGCAAAAAACACCTCTGTTTTCTTTAAAAAAATTTGATTTGTCCACGTTGCGTTTTGGGGCATTTCCTGTCGCGGGCGCTAGGCCTACCCACACAAGTGAGGTATCATTTTTATCAGGAGACTTGGGGGAATGCTGGGTGGAAGGAAATTTGTGGCTCCTCTCTGATTCCAGAACTATCTGTCACCAAAATGTGAGGAAAATATATTTTTTAGCCAAATTTTGAGGTTTGCAAAGGATTCTGGGTAACAGAACGTGGTCAGAGCACTACAAATCACCCCATCTTGGATTCCCCTAGGTCTCTAGTTTTCAAAAATGCACAGGTTTGGTAGGTTTCCCTAGGTGCCGGCTGAGCTAGAGGCCAAAATCTACAGGTAGTCAGTTTGCAAAAAACACCTCTGTTTTCTTTCAAAAAATGTGATGTGTCCATGTTGCGTTTTGGGGCATTTCCTCTCACGGGCGCTAGGCCTACCCACACAAGTGAGGTATCATTTTTATCAGGAGACTTGGGGGAATGCTGGGTGGAAGGAAATTTGTGGCTCCTCTCTGATTCCAGAACTATCTGTCACCAAAATGTGAGGAAAACGTGTTTTTTAGCCAAATTTTGAGGTTTGCAAAGGATTCTGGGTAACAGAACCTGGTCAGAGCCCCACAAGTCACCCCATCTTGGATTCCCCTAGGTCTCTAGTTTTCAAAAATGCACAGGTTTTCTAGGTTTCCCTAGGTGCCGGCTGAGCTAGAGGCCAAAATCTACAGGTAGGCACTTTGCAAAAAACACCTCTGTTTTCTTTTAAAAAATGTGATGTGTCCACGTTGCGTTTTGGGGCATTTCCTGTCACGGGCGCTAAGCCTACCCACACAAGTGATGTATCATTTTTATCGGGAGATTTGGGGGAACGCTGGGTGGAAGGAAATTTGTGGCTCCTCTCTGATTCCAGAAATATCTGTCACCAAATATGAGGAAAACATGTTTTTTTAGCCAAATTTTGAGGTTTGCAAAGGATTCTGGGTAACAGAACCTGGTCAGAGCCTAACAAGTCACCCCATCTTGGATTCCCCTAGGTCTCTAGTTTTCAAAAATGCACAGGTTTGGTAGGTTTCTCTAGGTGCCGGCTGAGCTAGAGGCCAAAATCTACAGGTAGGCACTTTGCAAAAAACAGTTCTGTTTT
This sequence comes from Pleurodeles waltl, assembly GCF_031143425.1. NCBI lineage: Eukaryota > Metazoa > Chordata > Amphibia > Caudata > Salamandridae > Pleurodeles > Pleurodeles waltl. Next base: position 22,687 of record NW_027149866.1, on the reverse strand, counting down.
CTTTAAAAAAATGTGATGTGTCCACGTTGCGTTTTGGGGCATTTCCTGTCGCGGACGCTAGGCCTACCCACACAAGTGAGGTATCATTTTTATCAGGAGACTTGTGGGAATGCTGGGTGGAAGGAAATTTGTGGCTCCTCTCTGATTCCAGAACTATCTGTCACCAAAATGTGAGGAAAACGTGTTTTTTTAGCCAAATTTTGAGGTTTGCAAAGGATTCTGGGTAACAGAACCTGGTCAGAGCCCCACAAGTCTCCCCGTCTTGGATTCCCTTAGGTCTCTAGTTTTCAAAAATGCACAGGTTTGGTACTTTTCCCTAGGTGCCGGCTGAGCTAGAGGCCAAAATCTACAGGTAGGCACTTCGCAAAAAACACCTCTGTTTTCTTTAAAAAAATTTGATGTGTCCACGTTGCGTTTTGGGGCATTTCCTGTCACGGGCGCTAGGCCTACCTACATAAGTGAGGTATCATTTTTATCAGGAGACTTGGGGGAATGCTGGGTGGAAGGACATTTGTGGCTCCTCTCTGATTCCAGAACTATCTGTCACCAAAATGTGAGGAAAACGTGTTTTTTTAGCCAAATTTTGAGGTTTGCAAAGGATTCAGGGTAACAGAACCTGGTCAGAGCCCCACAAGTCACCACATCTTGGATTCCCCTAGGTCTCTAGTTTTCAAAAATGCACAGGTTTGGTAGGTTTCCCTAGGTGCCGGCTGAGCTAGAGGCCAAAATCTACAGGTAGGCACTTTGCAAAAAACACCTCTGTTTTCTTTAAAAAAATGTGATTTGTCCACGTTGCGTTTTGGGGCATTTCCTGTCGCGGGCGCTAGGCCTACCCACACAAGTGAGGTATCATTTTTATCAGGAGACTTGGGGGAATGCTGGGTGGAAGGAAATTTGTGGCTCCTCTCTGATTCCAGAACTATCTGTCACCAAAATGTGAGGAAAATATATTTTTTTAGCCAAATTTTGAGGTTTGCAAAGGATTCTGGGTAACAGAACGTGGTCAGAGCCCTACAAATCACCCCATCTTGGATTCCCCTAGGTCTCTAGTTTTCAAAAATGCACAGGTTTGGTAGGTTTCCCTAGGTGCCGGCTGAGCTAGAGGCCAAAATCTACAGGTAGTCAGTTTGCAAAAAACACCTCTGTTTTCTTTCAAAAAATGTGATGTGTCCATGTTGCGTTTTGGGGCATTTCCTCTCACGGGCGCTAGGCCTACCCACACAAGTGAGGTATCATTTTTATCAGGAGACTTGGGGGAATGCTGGGTGGAAGGAAATTTGTGGCTCCTCTCTGATTCCAGAACTATCTGTCACCAAAATGTGAGGAAAACGTGTTTTTTAGCCAAATTTTGAGGTTTGCAAAGGATTCTGGGTAACAGAACCTGGTCAGAGCCCCACAAGTCACCCCATCTTGGATTCCCCTAGGTCTCTAGTTTTCAAAAATGCACAGGTTTTCTAGGTTTCCCTAGGTGCCGGCTGAGCTAGAGGCCAAAATCTACAGGTAGGCACTTTGCAAAAAACACCTCTGTTTTCTTTTAAAAAATGTGATGTGTCCACGTTGCGTTTTGGGGCATTTCCTGTCACGGGCGCTAAGCCTACCCACACAAGTGATGTATCATTTTTATCGGGAGATTTGGGGGAACGCTGGGTGGAAGGAAATTTGTGGCTCCTCTCTGATTCCAGAAATATCTGTCACCAAATATGAGGAAAACGTGTTTTTTTAGCCAAATTTTGAGGTTTGCAAAGGATTCTGGGTAACAGAACTTGGTCAGAACCCCACAAGTCACCCCATCTTGCATTCCCCTAGGTCTCTAGTTTTCAAAAATGCACAGGTTTGGTAGGTTTCCCTAGGTGCCGGCAGGAGCTAGAGGCCAAAATCTACAGGTAGGCACTTTGCAAAAAACACCTCTGTTTTCTTTCAAAAAATGTGATGTGTCCACGTTGCGTTTTGGGGCATTTCCTGTCACAGGCGCTAGGCCTACCCACACAAGTGAGGTATCATTTTTATCAGGAGACTTGGGGGAATGCTGGGTGGATGGAAATTTGTGGCTCCACTCTGATTCCAGAACTATCTGTCTCCAAAATGTGAGGAAAACGTGTTTTTTTAGCCAAATTTTGAGGTTTGCAAAGGATTCTGGGTAAAAGAACCTGGTCAGAGCCCCACAAGTCACCCCATCTTGCATTCCCCTAGGTCTCTAGTTTTCAAAAATGCACAGGTTTGGTAGGTTTCCTTAGGTGCCGGCTGAGCTAGAGGCCAAAATCTACAGGTAGGCACTTTGCAAAAAACACCTCTGTTTTCTTGAAAAAAATGTGATGTGTCCACGTTGCGTTTTGTGGCATTTCCTGTCACGGGCGCTAGGCCTACCCACACAAGTGAGGTAACATTTTTATCAGGAGACTTGGGGGAATGCTGGGTGGAAGGAAATTTGTGGCTCCTCTCTGATTCCAGAACTATCTGTCACCAAAATGTGAGGAAAACGTGTTTTTTTAGCCAAATTTTGAGGTTTGCAAAGGATTCTGGGTAACAGAACCTGGTCAGAGCCCCACAAGTCACCCCATCTTGGATTCCCCTAGGTCTCTAGTTTTCAAAAATGCACAGGTTTGGTAGGTTTCTCTAGGTGCTGGCTGAGCTAGAGGCCAAAATCTACAGGTAGGCACTTTGCAAAAAACACCTCTGTTTTCTTTAAAAAAATGTGATGTGTCCACGTTGCGTTTTGGGGCATTTCCTGTCACGGACGCTAGGCCTACCCACACAAGTGAGGTATCATTTTTATCAGGAGACTTGTGGGAATGCTGGGTGGAAGGAAATTTGTGGCTCCTCTCTGATTCCAGAACTATCTGTCACCAAAATGTGAGGAAAACTTGTTTTTTTAGCCAAATTTTGAGGTTTGCAAAGGATTCTGGGTAACAGAACCTGGTCAGAGCCCCACAAGTCTCCCCGTCTTGGATTCCCCTAGGTCTCTAGTTTTCAAAAATGCACAGGTTTGGTACTTTTCCCTAGGTGCCGGCTGAGCTAGAGGCCAAAATCTACATGTAGGCACTTCGCAAAAAACACCTCTGTTTTCTTTAAAAAAATGTGATGTGTCCACGTTGCGTTTTGGGGCATTTCCTGTCACAGGCGCTAGGCCTACCCACACAAGTGAGGTATCATTTTTATCAGGAGACTTGGGGGAATGCTGGGTGGAAGGAAATTTGTGGCTCCTCTCTGATTCCAGAACTACCTGTCACCAAAATGTGAGGAAAACATGGTTTTTTAGCCAAATTTTGAGGTTTGCAAAGGATTCTGGGTAACAGAACCTGGTCAGAGCCCCACAAGTCACCACATCTTGGATTCCCCTAGGTCTCTAGTTTTCAAAAATGCACAGGTTTGGTAGGTTTCCCTAGGTGCCGGCTGAGCTAGAGGCCAAAATCTACAGGTAGGCAGTTTGCAAAAAACACCTCTGTTTTCTTTAAAAAAATGTGATGTGTCCACGTTGCGTTTTGGGGCATTTCCTGTCACGGGCGCTAAGCCTACCCACACAAGTGATGTATCATTTTTATCGGGAGATTTGGGGGAACGCTGGGTGGAAGGAAATTTGTGGCTCCTCTCTGATTCCAGAAATATCTGTCACCAAATATGAGGAAAACGTGTTTTTTTAGCCAAATTTTGAGGTTTGCAAAGGATTCTGGGTAACAGAACTTGGTCAGAACCCCACAAGTCACCCCATCTTGGATTCCCTTAGGTCTCTAGTTTTCAAAAATGCACAGGTTTGGTACTTTACCCTAGGTGCCGGCTGAGCTAGAGGCCAAAATCTACAGGTAGGCACTTCGCAAAAAACACCTCTGTTTTCTTTAAAAAAATTTGATGTGTCCACGTTGCGTTTTGGGGCATTTCCTGTCACGGGCGCTAGGCCTACCTACACAAGTGAGGTATCATTTTTATCAGGAGACTTGGGGGAATGCTGGGTGGAAGGACATTTGTGGCTCCTCTCTGATTCCAGAACTATCTGTCACCAAAATGTGAGGAAAACGTGTTTTTTTAGCCAAATTTTGAGGTTTGCAAAGGATTCTGGGTAACAGAACCTGGTCAGAGCCCCACAAGTCACCACATCTTGGATTCCCCTAGGTCTCTAGTTTTCAAAAATGCACAGGTTTGGTAGGTTTCCCTAGGTGCCGGCTGAGCTAGAGGCCAAAATCTACAGGTAGGCACTTTGCAAAAAACACCTCTGTTTTCTTTAAAAAAATGTGATTTGTCCACGTTGCGTTTTGGGGCATTTCCTGTCGCGGGCGCTAGGCCTACCCACACAAGTGAGGTATCATTTTTATCAGGAGACTTGGGGGAATGCTGGGTGGAAGGAAATTTGTGGCTCCTCTCTGATTCCAGAACTATCTGTCACCAAAATGTGAGGAAAATATATTTTTTTAGCCAAATTTTGAGGTTTGCAAAGGATTCTGGGTAACAGAACGTGGTCAGAGCCCTACAAATCACCCCATCTTGGATTCCCCTAGGTCTCTAGTTTTCAAAAATGCACAGGTTTGGTAGGTTTACCTAGGTGCCGGCTGAGCTAGAGGCCAAAATCTACAGGTAGTCAGTTTGCAAAAAACACCTCTGTTTTCTTTCAAAAAATGTGATGTGTCCATGTTGCGTTTTGGGGCATTTCCTCTCACGGGCGCTAGGCCTACCCACACAAGTGAGGTATCATTTTTACCAGGAGACTTGGGGGAATGCTGGGTGGAAGGAAATTTGTGGCTCCTCTCTGATTCCAGAACTATCTGTCACCAAAATGTGAGGAAAACTTGTTTTTTAGCCAAATTTTGAGGTTTGCAAAGGATTCTGGGTAACAGAACCTGGTCAGAGCCCCACAAGTCTCCCCGTCTTGGATTCCCCTAGGTCTCTAGTTTTCAAAAATGCACAGGTTTTCTAGGTTTCCCTAGGTGCCGGCTGAGCTAGAGGCCAAAATCTACAGGTAGGCACTTTGCAAAAAACACCTCTGTTTTCTTTAAAAAAATGTGATGTGTCCACGTTGCGTTTTGGGGCATTTCCTGTCGCGGACGCTAGGCCTACCCACACAAGTGAGGTATCATTTTTATCAGGAGACTTGTGGGAATGCTGGGTGGAAGGAAATTTGTGGCTCCTCTCTGATTCCAGAACTATCTGACACCAAAATGTGAGGAAAACGTGTTTTTTTAGCCAAATTTTGAGGTTTGCAAAGGATTCTGGGTAAAAGAACCTGGTCAGAGCCCCACAAGTCACCCCATCTTGCATTCCCCTAGGTCTCTAGTTTTCAAAAATGCACAGGTTTGGTAGGTTTCCCTAGGTGCCGGCTGAGCTAGAGGCCAAAATCTACAGGTAGGCACTTTGCAAAAAAACACCTCTGTTTTCTTGAAAAAAATTTGATGTGTCCACGTTGCGTTTTGTGGCATTTCCTGTCACGGGCGCTAGGCCTACCCACACAAGTGAGGTATCATTTTTATCAGGAGACTTGGGGGAATGCTGGGTGGAAGGAAATTTGTGGCTCCTCTCTGATTCCAGAACTATCTGTCACCAAAATGTGAGGAAAACGTGTTTTTTTAGCCAAATTTTGAGGTTTGCAAAGGATTCTGGGTAACAGAACCTGGTCAGAGCCCCACAAGTCACCCCATCTTGGATTCCCCTAGGTCTCTAGTTTTCAAAAATGCACAGGTTTGGTAGGTTTCTCTAGGTGCTGGCTGAGCTAGAGGCCAAAATCTACAGGTAGGCACTTTGCAAAAAACACCTCTGTTTTCTTTAAAAAAATGTGATGTGTCCACGTTGCGTTTTGGGGCATTTCCTGTCGCGGACGCTAGGCCTACCCACACAAGTGAGGTATCATTTTTATCAGGAGACTTGTGGGAATGCTGGGTGGAAGGAAATTTGTGGCTCCTCTCTGATTCCAGAACTATCTGTCACCAAAATGTGAGGAAAACGTGTTTTTTTAGCCAAATTTTGAGGTTTGCAAAGGATTCTGGGTAACAGAACCTGGTCAGAGCCCCACAAGTCTCCCCGTCTTGGATTCCCCTAGGTCTCTAGTTTTCAAAAATGCACAGGTTTGGTACTTTTCCCTAGGTGCCGGCTGAGCTAGAGGCCAAAATCTACAGGTAGGCACTTCGCAAAAAACACCTCTGTTTTCTTTAAAAAAATGTGATGTGTCCACGTTGCGTTTTGGGGCATTTCCTGTCACAGGCGCTAGGCCTACCCACACAAGTGAGGTATCATTTTTATCAGGAGACTTGGGGGGAACGCTGGGTGGAAGGAAATTTGTGGCTCCTCTCTGATTCCAGAACTACCTGTCACCAAAATGTGAGGAAAACATGTTTTTTTAGCCAAATTTTGAGGTTTGCAAAGGATTCTGGGTAACAGAACCTGGTCAGAGCCCCACAAGTCACCACATCTTGGATTCCCCTAGGTCTCTAGTTTTCAAAAATGCACAGGTTTGGTAGGTTTCCCTCGGTGCCGGCTGAGCTAGAGGCCAAAATCTACAGGTAGGCAGTTTGCAAAAAACACCTCTGTTTTCTTTAAAAAAATGTGATGTGTCCACGTTGCGTTTTGGGGCATTTCCTGTCACGGGCGCTAAGCCTACCCACACAAGTGATGTATCATTTTTATCGGGAGATTTGGGGGGAACGCTGGGTGGAAGGAAATTTGTGGCTCCTCTCTGATTCCAGAAATATCTGTCACCAAATATGAGGAAAACGTGTTTTTTTAGCCAAATTTTGAGGTTTGCAAAGGATTCTGGGTAACAGAACTTGGTCAGAACCCCACAAGTCACCCCATCTTGCATTCCCCTAGGTCTCTAGTTTTCAAAAATGCACAGGTTTGGTAGGTTTCCCTAGGTGCCGGCTGAGCTAGAGGCCAAAATCTACAGGTAGGCACTTTGCAAAAAAACACCTCTGTTTTCTTTCAAAAAATGTGATGTGTCCACGTTGCGTTTTGGGGCATTTCCTGTCACGGGCGCTAGGCCTACCCACACAAGTGAGGTATCATTTTTATCAGGAGACTTGGGGGAATGCTGGGTGGAAGGAAATTTGTGGCTCCTCTCTGATTCCAGAACTATCTGTCACCAAAATGTGAGGAAAACTTGTTTTTTTAGCCAAATTTTGAGGTTTGCAAAGGATTCTGGGTAACAGAACCTGGTCAGAGCCTAACAAGTCACCCCATCTTGGATTCCCCTAGGTCTCTAGTTTTCAAAAATGCACAGGTTTGGTAGGTTTCTCTAGGTGCCGGCTGAGCTAGAGGCCAAAATCTACAGGTAGGCACTTTGCAAAAAACACCTCTGTTTTCTTTAAAAAAATGTGATGTGTCCACGTTGCGTTTTGGGGCATTTCCTGTCGCGGACGCTAGGACTACCCACACAAGTGAGGTATCATTTTTATCAGGAGACTTGTGGGAATGCTGGGTGGAAGGAAATTTGTGGCTCCTCTCTGATTCCAGAACTATCTGTCACCAAAATGTGAGGAAAACGTGTTTTTTTAGCCAAATTTTGAGGTTTGCAAAGGATTCTGGGTAACAGAACCTGGTCAGAGCCCCACAAGTCTCCCCGTCTTGGATTCCCTTAGGTCTCTAGTTTTAAAAAATGCAAAGGTTTGGTACTTTACCCTAGGTGCCGGCTGAGCTAGAGGCCAAAATCTACAGGTAGGCACTTCGCAAAAAACACCTCTGTTTTCTTTAAAAAAATTTGATGTGTCCACGTTGCGTTTTGGGGCATTTCCTGTCACGGGCGCTAGGCCTACCTACACAAGTGAGGTATCATTTTTATCAGGAGACTTGGGGGAATGCTGGGTGGAAGGACATTTGTGGCTCCTCTCTGATTCCAGAACTATCTGTCACCAAAATGTGAGGAAAACGTGTTTTTTTAGCCAAATTTTGAGGTTTGCAAAGGATTCTGGGTAACAGAACCTGGTCAGAGCCCCACAAGTCACCACATCTTGGATTCCCCTAGGTCTCTAGTTTTCAAAAATGCACAGGTTTGGTAGGTTTCCCTAGGTGCCGGCTGAGCTAGAGGCCAAAATCTACAGGTAGGCACTTTGCAAAAAACACCTCTGTTTTCTTTAAAAAAATGTGATTTGTCCACGTTGCGTTTTGGGGCATTTCCTGTCGCGGGCGCTAGGCCTACCCACACAAGTGAGGTATCATTTTTATCAGGAGACTTGGGGGAATGCTGGGTGGAAGGAAATTTGTGGCTCCTCTCTGATTCCAGAACTATCTGTCACCAAAATGTGAGGAAAACGTGTTTTTTTAGCCAAATTTTGAGGTTTGCAAAGGATTCTGGGTAACAGAACCTGGTCAGAGCCCCACAAGTCTCCCCGTCTTGGATTCCCCTAGGTCTCTAGTTTTCAAAAATGCACAGGTTTGGTACTTTTCCCTAGGTGCCGGCTGAGCTAGAGGCCAAAATCTACAGGTAGGCACTTCGCAAAAAACACCTCTGTTTTCTTTAAAAAAATGTGATGTGTCCACGTTGCGTTTTGGGGCATTTCCTGTCACAGGCGCTAGGCCTACCCACACAAGTGAGGTATCATTTTTATCAGGAGACTTGGGGGGAATGCTGGGTGGAAGGAAATTTGTGGCTCCTCTCTGATTCCAGAACTACCTGTCACCAAAATGTGAGGAAAACGTGTTTTTTTAGCCAAATTTTGAGGTTTGCAAAGGATTCTGGGTAACAGAACCTGGTCAGAGCCCCACAAGTCACCACATCTTGGATTCCCCTAGGTCTCTAGTTTTCAAAAATGCACAGGTTTGGTAGGTTTCCCTAGGTGCCGGCTGAGCTAGAGGCCAAAATCTACAGGTAGGCAGTTTGCAAAAAACACCTCTGTTTTCTTTAAAAAAATGTGATGTGTCCACGTTGCGTTTTGGGGTATTTCCTGTCACCGGCGCTAGGCCTACCCACACAAGTGATGTATCATTTTTATCGGGAGATTTGGGGGAACGCTGCGTGGAAGGAAATTTGTGGCTCCTCTCTGATTCCAGAACTTTCTGTCACCAAAATTTGAGGAAAATTTGTTTTTTTAGCCAAATTTTGAGGTTTGCAAAGTATTCTGGGTAACAGAACTTGGTCAGAACCCCACAAGTCACGCCATCCTGCATTCCCCTAGGTCTCTAGTTTTAAAAAATGCACAGGTTTGGTAGGTTTCCCTAGGTGCCGGCTGGGCTACAGGCCAAAATCTACAGGTAGGCACTTTGCAAAAAACACCTCTGTTTTCTTTAAAAAAATGTGATGTGTCCACGTTGCGTTTTGGGGCATTTCCTGTCACGGGCGCTAGGCCTACCCACACAAGTGAGGTATCATTTTTATCAGGAGACTTGGGGGAATGCTGGGTGGAAGGAAATTTGTGGCTCCTCTCTGATTCCAGAACTATCTGTCTCCAAAATGTGAGGAAAACGTGTTTTTTTAGCCAAATTTTGAGGTTTGCAAAGGATTATGGGTAAAAGAACCTGGTCAGAGCCCCACAAGTCACCACATCTTGCATTCCCCTAGGTCTCTAGTTTTAAAAAATGCACAGGTTTGGTAGGTTTCCTTAGGTGCCGGCTGAGCTAGAGGCCAAAATCTACAGGTAGGCACTTTGCAAAAAACACCTCTGTTTTCTTTTAAAAAATGTGATGTGTCCACGTTGCGTTTTGGGGCATTTCCTGTCACGGGCGCTAGGCCTACCCACACAAGTGAAGTATCATTTTTATCAGGAGACTTGGGGGAATGCTGGGTGGAAGGAAATTTGTGGCTCCTCTCTGATTCCAGAACTATCTGTCACCAAAATGTCAAGAAAATGTGTTTTTTTAGCCAAATTTTGAGGTTTGCAAAGGATTCTGGGTAACAGAACCTGGTCAGAGCCCCACAAGTCACCCCATCTTGCATTCCCCTAGGTCTCTAGTTTTCAAAAATGCACAGGTTTGGTAGGTTTCCTTAGGTGCCGGCTGAGCTAGAGGCCAAAATCTACAGGTAGGCACTTTGCAAAAAACACCTCTGTTTTCTTTAAAAAAATGTGATGTGTCCACGTTGCGTTTTGGGGCATTTCCTGTCGCGGGCGCTAGGCATACCCACACAAGTGAGGTATCATTTTTATCAGGAGACTTGGGGGAATGCTGGGTGGAAGGAAATTCGTGGCTCCTCTCTGATTCCAGAACTATCTGTCACCAAAATGTGAGGAAAATATATTTTTTTTAGCCAAATTTTGAGGTTTGGAAAGGATTCTGGGTAACAGAACGTGGTCAGAGCCCCACAAATCACCCCATCTTGGATTCCCCTAGGTCTCTAGTTTTCAAAAATGCACAGGTTTGGTAGGTTTCCCTAGGTGCCGGCTGAGCTAGAGGCCAAAATCTACAGGTAGGCACTTTGCAAAAAACACCTCTGTTTTCTTTCAAAAAATGTGATTTGTCCACGTTGCGTTTTGGGGCATTTCCTGTCACGGGCGCTAGGCCTACCCACACAAGTGAGGTATCATTTTTATCAGGAGACTTGGGGGAATGCTGGGTGGAAGGAAATTTGTGGCTCCTCTCTGATTCCAGAACTATCTGTCACCAAAATGTGAGGAAAAGTGTTTTTTTAGCCAAATTTTGAGGTTTGCAAAGGATTCTGGGTAACAGAACCTGGTCAGAGCCCCACAAGTCACCCCATTCTGGATTCCCCTAGGTCTCTAGTTTTCAAAAATGCACAGGTTTGGTAGGTTTCCCTAGGTGCCGGCTGAGCTAGAGGCCAAAATCTACAGGTAGTCAGTTTGCAAAAAACACCTCTGTTTTCTTTAAAAAAATGTGATGTGTCCACGTTGCGTTTTGGGGCATTTCCTCTCACGGGCGCTAGGCCTACCCACACAAGTGAGGTATCATTTTTATCAGGAGACTTGGGGGAATGCTGGGTGGAAGGAAATTTGTGGCTCCTCTCTGATTCCAGAACTATCTGTCACCAAAATGTGAGGACAACGTGTTTTTTTAGCCAAATTTTGAGGTTTGCAAAGGATTCTGGGTAACAGAACCTGGTCAGAGCCCCACAAGTCACCCCATCTTGGATTCCCCTAGGTCTCTAGTTTTCAAAAATGCACAGGTTTTGTTGGTTTCCCTAGGTGCCGGCTGAGCTAGAGGCCAAAATCTACAGGTAGGCACTTTGCAAAAAACACCTCTGTTTTCTTTAAAAAAATGTGATGTGTCCACGTTGCGTTTTGGGGCATTTCCTGTCACGGGCGCTAAGCCTACCCACACAAGTGATGTATCATTTTTATCGGGAGATTTGGGGGAACGCTGGGTGGAAGGAAATTTGTGGCTCCTCTCTGATTCCAGAAATATCTGTCACCAAATATGAGGAAAACGTGTTTTTTTAGCCAAATTTTGAGGTTTGCAAAGGATTCTGGGTAAAAGAACCTGGCAGAGCCCCACAAGTCACACCATCTTGGATTCCCCTAGGTCTCTAGTTTTCAAAAATGCACAGGTTTGGTAGGTTTCTCTAGGTGCCGGCTGAGCTAGAGGCCAAAATCTACAGGTAGGCACTTTGCAAAAAACACCTCTGTTTTCTTTAAAAAAATGTGATGTGTCCACGTTGCGTTTTGGGGCATTTCCTGTCGCGGGCGCTAGGCCTACCCACACAAGTGAGGTATCATTTTTATCAGGAGACTTGTGGGAATGCTGGGTGGAAGGAAATTTGTGGCTTCTCTCTGATTCCAGAACTATCTGTCACCAAAATGTGAGGAAAACGTGTTTTTTTAGCCAAATTTTGAGGTTTGCAAAGGATTCTGGGTAACAGAACCTGGTCAGAGCCCCACAAGTCACCCCATCTTGGATTCCCCTAGGTCTCTAGTTTTCAAAAATGCACAGGTTTTCTAGGTTTCCCTAGGTGCCGGCTGAGCTAGAGGCCAAAATCTACAGGTAGGCACTTTGCAAAAAACACCTCTGTTTTCTTTTAAAAAATGTGATGTGTCCACGTTGCGTTTTGGGGCATTTCCTGTCACGGGCGCTAAGCCTACCCACACAAGTGATGTATCATTTTTATCGGGAGATTTGGGGGAACGCTGGGTGGAAGGAAATTTGTGGCTCCTCTCTGATTCCAGAAATATCTGTCACCAAATATGAGGAAAACTTGTTTTTTTAGCCAAATTTTGAGGTTTGCAAAGGATTCTGGGTAAAAGAACCTGGCAGAGCCCCACAAGTCACACCATCTTGGATTCCCCTAGGTCTCTAGTTTTCAAAAATGCACAGGTTTGGTAGGTTTCTCTAGGTGCCGGCTGAGCTAGAGGCCAAAATCTACAGGTAGGCACTTTGCAAAAAACACCTCTGTTTTCTTTAAAAAAATGTGATGTGTCCACGTTGCGTTTTGGGGCATTTCCTGTCGCGGACGCTAGGCCTACCCACACAAGTGAGGTATCATTTTTATCAGGAGACTTGTGGGAATGCTGGGTGGAAGGAAATTTGTGGCTCCTCTCTGATTCCAGAACTATCTGACACCAAAATGTGAGGAAAACGTGTTTTTTTAGCCAAATTTTGAGGTTTGCAAAGGATTCTGGGTAAAAGAACCTGGTCAGAGCCCCACAAGTCACCCCATCTTGCATTCCCCTAGGTCTCTAGTTTTCAAAAATGCACAGGTTTGGTAGGTTTTCCTTAGGTGCCGGCTGAGCTAGAGGCCAAAATCTACAGGTAGGCACTTTGCAAAAAACACCTCTGTTTTCTTGAAAAAAATTTGATGTGTCCACGTTGCGTTTTGTGGCATTTCCTGTCACGGGCGCTAGGCCTACCCACACAAGTGAGGTATCATTTTTATCAGGAGACTTGGGGGAATGCTGGGTGGAAGGAAATGTGTGGCTCCTCTCTGATTCCAGAACTATCTGTCACCAAAATGTGAGGAAAACGTGATTTTTTAGCCAAATTTTGAGGTTTGCAAAGGATTCTGGGTAACAGAACCTGGTCAGAGCCCCACAAGTCACCCCATCTTGGATTCCCCTAGGTCTCTAGTTTTCAAAAATGCACAGGTTTGGTAGGTTTCTCTAGGTGCTGGCTGAGCTAGAGGCCAAAATCTACAGGTAGGCACTTTGCAAAAAACACCTCTGTTTTCTTTAAAAAAATGTGATGTGTCCACGTTGCGTTTTGGGGCATTTCCTGTCGCGGACGCTATGCCTACCCACACAAGTGAGGTATCATTTTTATCAGGAGACTTGTGGGAATGCTGGGTGGAAGGAAATTTGTGGCTCCTCTCTGATTCCAGAACTATCTGTCACCAAAATGTGAGGAAAACGTGTTTTTTTAGCCAAATTTTGAGGTTTGCAAAGGATTCTGGGTAACAGAACCTGGTCAGAGCCCCACAAGTCTCCCCGTCTTGGATTCCCCTAGGTCTCTAGTTTTCAAAAATGCACAGGTTTGGTACTTTTCCCTAGGTGCCGGCTGAGCTAGAGGCCAAAATCTACAGGTAGGCACTTCGCAAAAAACACCTCTGTTTTCTTTAAAAAAATTTGATGTGTCCACGTTGCGTTTTGGGGCATTTCCTGTCACAGGCGCTAGGCCCTACCCACACAAGTGAGGTATCATTTTTATCAGGAGACTTGGGGGAATGCTGGGTGGAAGGAAATTTTTGGCTCCTCTCTGATTCCAGAACTACCTGTCACCAAAATGTGAGGAAAACGTGTTTTTTTAGCCAAATTTTGAGGTTTGCAAAGGATTCTGGGTAACAGAACCTGGTCAGAGCCCCACAAGTCACCACATCTTGGATTCCCCTAGGTCTCTAGTTTTCAAAAATGCACAGGTTTGGTAGGTTTCCCTAGGTGCCGGCTGAGCTAGAGGCCAAAATCTACAGGTAGGCAGTTTGCAAAAAACACCTCTGTTTTCTTTAAAAAAATGTGATGTGTCCACGTTGCGTTTTGGGGTATTTCCTGTCACGGGCGCTAGGCCTACCCACACAAGTGATGTATCATTTTTATCGGGAGATTTGGGGGAACGCTGCGTGGAAGGAAATTTGTGGCTCCTCTCTGATTCCAGAACTTTCTGTCACCAAAATTTGAGGAAAATTTGTTTTTTTAGCCAAATTTTGAGGTTTGCAAAGTATTCTGGGTAACAGAACTTGGTCAGAACCCCACAAGTCACGCCATCCTGCATTCCCCTAGGTCTCTAGTTTTCAAAAATGCACAGGTTTGGTAGGTTTCCCTAGGTGCCGGCTGGGCTACAGGCCAAAATCTACAGGTAGGCACTTTGCAAAAAACACCTCTGTTTTCTTTAAAAAAATGTGATGTGTCCACGTTGCGTTTTGGGGCATTTCCTGTCACGGGCGCTAGGCCTACCCACACAAGTGAGGTATCATTTTTATCAGGAGACTTGGGGGAATGCTGGGTGGAAGGAAATTTGTGGCTCCTCTCTGATTCCAGAACTATCTGTCTCCAAAATGTGAGGAAAACGTGTTTTTTTAGCCAAATTTTGAGGTTTGCAAAGGATTCTGGGTAAAAGAACCTGGTCAGAGCCCCACAAGTCACCCCATCTTGCATTCCCCCAGGTCTCTAGTTTTCAAAAATGCACAGGTTTGGTAGGTTTCCTTAGGTGTCGGCTGAGCTAGAGGCCAAAATCTACAGGTAGGCACTTTGCAAAAAACACCTTTGTTTTCTTTAAAAAAATGTGATGTGTCCACGTTGCGTTTTGGGGCATTTCCTGTCATGGGCGCTAGGCCTACCCACACAAGTGAGGTATCATTTTTATCAGGAGACTTGGGGGAATGCTGGGTGGAAGGAAATTTGTGGCTCCTCTCTGATTCCAGAACTATCTGTCACCAAAATGTGAGGAAAACGTGTTTTTTTAGCCAAATTTTGAGGTTTGCAAAGGATTCTGGGTAACAGAACCTGGTCAGAGCCCCACAAGTCACCCCATCTTGGATTCCCCTAGGTCTCTAGTTTTAAAAAATGCACAGGTTTGGTAGGTTTCCCTAGGTGCCGGCTGAGCTAGAGGCCAAAATCTACAGGTAGGCACTTTGCAAAAAACACCTCTGTTTTCTTTAAAAAAATGTGATGTGTCCACGTTGCGTTTTGGGGCATTTCCTGTCGCGGGCGCTAGGCATACCCACACAAGTGAGGTATCATTTTTATCAGGAGACTTGGGGGAATGCTGGGTGGAAGGAAATTCGTGGCTCCTCTCTGATTCCAGAACTATCTGTCACCAAAATGTGAGGAAAATATATTTTTTTAGCCAAATTTTGAGGTTTGGAAAGGATTCTGGGTAACAGAACGTGGTCAGAGCCCCACAAATCACCCCATCTTGGATTCCCCTAGGTCTCTAGTTTTCAAAAATGCACAGGTTTGGTAGGTTTCCCTAGGTGCCGGCTGAGCTAGAGGCCAAAATCTACAGGTAGGCACTTTGCAAAAAACACCTCTGTTTTCTTTCAAAAAATGTGATTTGTCCACGTTGCGTTTTGGGGCATTTCCTGTCACGGGCGCTAGGCCTACCCACACAAGTGAGGTATCATTTTTATCAGGAGACTTGGGGGAATGCTGGGTGGAAGGAAATTTGTGGCTCCTCTCTGATTCCAGAACTATCTGTCACCAAAATGTGAGGAAAAGTGTTTTTTTAGCCAAATTTTGAGGTTTGCAAAGGATTCTGGGTAACAGAACCTGGTCAGAGCCCCACAAGTCACCCCATTCTGGATTCACCTAGGTCTCTAGTTTTCAAAAATGCACAGGTTTGGTAGGTTTCCCTAGGTGCCGGCTGAGCTAGAGGCCAAAATCTACAGGTAGTCAGTTTGCAAAAAACACCTCTGTTTTCTTTCAAAAAATGTGATGTGTCCACGTTGCGTTTTGGGGCATTTCCTCTCACGGGCGCTAGGCCTACCCACACAAGTGAGGTATCATTTTTATCAGGAGACTTGGGGGAATGCTGGGTGGAAGGAAATTTGTGGCTCCTCTCTGATTCCAGAACTATCTGTCACCAAAATGTGAGGACAACGTGTTTTTTTAGCCAAATTTTGGGGTTTGCAAAGGATTCTGGGTAACAGAACCTGGTCAGAGCCCCACAAGTCACCCCATATTGGATTCCCCTAGGTCTCTAGTTTTCAAAAATGCACAGGTTTTGTTGGTTTCCCTAGGTGCCGGCTGAGCTAGAGGCCAAAATCTACAGGTAGGCACTTTGCAAAAAACACCTCTGTTTTCTTTAAAAAAATGTGATGTGTCCACGTTGCGTTTTGGGGCATTTCCTGTCACGGGCGCTAAGCCTACCCACACAAGTGATGTATCATTTTTATCGGGAGATTTGGGGGAACGCTGGGTGGAAGGAAATTTGTGGCTCCTCTCTGATTCCAGAAATATCTGTCACCAAATATGAGGAAAACGTGTTTTTTTAGCCAAATTTTGAGGTTTGCAAAGGATTCTGGGTAAAAGAACCTGGCAGAGCCCCACAAGTCACACCATCTTGGATTCCCCTAGGTCTCTAGTTTTCAAAAATGCACAGGTTTGGTAGGTTTCTCTAGGTGCCGGCTGAGCTAGAGGCCAAAATCTACAGGTAGGCACTTTGCAAAAAACACCTCTGTTTTCTTTAAAAAAATGTGATGTGTCCACGTTGCGTTTTGGGGCATTTCCTGTCGCGGACGCTAGGCCTACCCACACAAGTGAGGTATCATTTTTATCAGGAGACTTGTGGGAATGCTGGGTGGAAGGAAATTTGTGGCTCCTCTCTGATTCCAGAACTATCTGTCACCAAAATGTGAGGAAAACGTGTTTTTTTAGCCAAATTTTGAGGTTTGCAAAGGATTCTGGGTAAAAGAACCTGGTCAGAGCCCCACAAGTCACCCCATCTTGCATTCCCCTAGGTCTCTAGTTTTCAAAAATGCACAGGTTTGGTAGGTTTCCTTAGGTGCCGGCTGAGCTAGAGGCCAAAATCTACAGGTAGGCACTTTGCAAAAAACACCTCTGTTTTCTTGAAAAAAATTTGATGTGTCCACGTTGCGTTTTGTGGCATTTCCTGTCACGGGCGCTAGGCCTACCCACACAAGTGAGGTATCATTTTTATCAGGAGACTTGGGGGAATGCTGGGTGGAAGGAAATTTGTGGCTCCTCTCTGATTCCAGAACTATCTGTCACCAAAATGTGAGGAAAACGTGTTTTTTTAGCCAAATTTTGAGGTTTGCAAAGGATTCTGGGTAACAGAACCTGGTCAGAGCCCCACAAGTCACCCCATCTTGGATTCCCCTAGGTCTCTAGTTTTCAAAAATGCACAGGTTTGGTAGGTTTCTCTAGGTGCTGGCTGAGCTAGAGGCCAAAATCTACAGGTAGGCACTTTGCAAAAAACACCTCTGTTTTCTTTAAAAAAATGTGATGTGTCCACGTTGCGTTTTGGGGCATTTCCTGTCGCGGACGCTAGGCCTACCCACACAAGTGAGGTATCATTTTTATCAGGAGACTTGTGGGAATGCTGGGTGGAAGGAAATTTGTGGCTCCTCTCTGATTCCAGAACTATCTGTCACCAAAATGTGAGGGAAAACGTGTTTTTTTAGCCAAATTTTGAGGTTTGCAAAGGATTCTGGGTAACAGAACCTGGTCAGAGCCCCACAAGTCTCCCCGTCTTGGATTCCCCTAGGTCTCTAGTTTTCAAAAATGCACAGGTTTGGTACTTTTCCCTAGGTGCCGGCTGAGCTAGAGGCCAAAATCTACAGGTAGGCAGTTTGCAAAAAACACCTCTGTTTTCTTTAAAAAAATGTGATGTGTCCACGTTGCGTTTTGGGGTATTTCCTGTCACGGGCGCTAGGCCTACCCACACAAGTGATGTATCATTTTTATCGGGAGATTTGGGGGAACGCTGCGTGGAAGGAAATTTGTGGCTCCTCTCTGATTCCAGAACTTTCTGTCACCAAAATTTGAGGAAAATTTGTTTTTTTAGCCAAATTTTGAGGTTTGCAAAGTATTCTGGGTAACAGAACTTGGTCAGAACCCCACAAGTCATGCCATCCTGCATTCCCCTAGGTCTCTAGTTTTCAAAAATGCACAGGTTTGGGAGGTTTCCCTAGGTGCCGGCTGGGCTACAGGCCAAAATCTACAGGTAGGCACTTTGCAAAAAACACCTCTGTTTTCTTTAAAAAAATGTGATGTGTCCACGTTGCGTTTTGGGGCATTTCCTGTCACGGGCGCTAGGCCTACCCACACAAGTGAGGTATCATTTTTATCAGGAGACTTGGGGGAATGCTGGGTGGAAGGAAATTTGTGGCTCCTCTCTGATTCCAGAACTATCTGTCTCCAAAATGTGAGGAAAACGTGTTTTTTTAGCCAAATTTTGAGGTTTGCAAAGGATTCTGGGTAAAAGAACCTGGTCAGAGCCCCACAAGTCACCACATCTTGCATTCCCCTAGGTCTCTAGTTTTAAAAAATGCACAGGTTTGGTAGGTTTCCTTAGGTGCCGGCTGAGCTAGAGGCCAAAATCTACAGGTAGGCACTTTGCAAAAAACACCTCTGTTTTCTTTTAAAAAATGTGATGTGTCCACGTTGCGTTTTGGGGCATTTCCTGTCACGGGCGCTAGGCCTACCCACACAAGTGAGGTATCATTTTTATCAGGAGACTTGGGGGAATGCTGGGTGGAAGGAAATTTGTGGCTCCTCTCTGATTCCAGAACTATCTGTCACCAAAATGTGAAGAAAATGTGTTTTTTTAGCCAAATTTTGAGGTTTGCAAAGGATTCTGGGTAACAGAACCTGGTCAGAGCCCCACAAGTCACCCCATCTTGCATTCCCCTAGGTCTCTAGTTTTCAAAAATGCACAGGTTTGGTAGGTTTCCTTAGGTGCCGGCTGAGCTAGAGGCCAAAATCTACAGGTAGGCACTTTGCAAAAAACACCTCTGTTTTCTTTAAAAAAATGTGATGTGTCCACGTTGCGTTTTGGGGCATTTCCTGTCGCGGGCGCTAGGCATACCCACACAAGTGAGGTATCATTTTTATCAGGAGACTTGGGGGGAATGCTGGGTGGAAGGAAATTCGTGGCTCCTCTCTGATTCCAGAACTATCTGTCACCAAAATGTGAGGAAAATATATTTTTTTAGCCAAATTTTGAGGTTTGGAAAGGATTCTGGGTAACAGAACGTGGTCAGAGCCCCACAAATCACCCCATCTTGGATTCCCCTAGGTCTCTAGTTTTCAAAAATGCACAGGTTTGGTAGGTTTCCCTAGGTGCCGGCTGAGCTAGAGGCCAAAATCTACAGGTAGTCAGTTTGCAAAAAACACCTCTGTTTTCTTTAAAAAAATGTGATGTGTCCACGTTGCGTTTTGGGGCATTTCCTCTCACGGGCGCTAGGCCTACCCACACAAGTGAGGTATCATTTTTATCAGGAGACTTGGGGGAATGCTGGGTGGAAGGAAATTTGTGGCTCCTCTCTGATTCCAGAACTATCTGTCACCAAAATGTGAGGACAACGTGTTTTTTTAGCCAAATTTTGAGGTTTGCAAAGGATTCTGGGTAACAGAACCTGGTCAGAGCCCCACAAGTCACCCCATCTTGGATTCCCCTAGGTCTCTAGTTTTCAAAAATGCACAGGTTTTGTTGGTTTCCCTAGGTGCCGGCTGAGCTAGAGGCCAAAATCTACAGGTAGGCACTTTGCAAAAAACACCTCTGTTTTCTTTAAAAAAATGTGATGTGTCCACGTTGCGTTTTGGGGCATTTCCTGTCACGGGCGCTAAGCCTACCCACACAAGTGATGTATCATTTTTATCGGGAGATTTGGGGGAACGCTGGGTGGAAGGAAATTTGTGGCTCCTCTCTGATTCCAGAAATATCTGTCACCAAATATGAGGAAAACGTGTTTTTTTAGCCAAATTTTGAGGTTTGCAAAGGATTCTGGGTAAAAGAACCTGGCAGAGCCCCACAAGTCACACCATCTTGGATTCCCCTAGGTCTCTAGTTTTCAAAAATGCACAGGTTTGGTAGGTTTCTCTAGGTGCCGGCTGAGCTAGAGGCCAAAATCTACAGGTAGGCACTTTGCAAAAAACACCTCTGTTTTCTTTAAAAAAATGTGATGTGTCCACGTTGCGTTTTTGGGGCATTTCCTGTCGCGGGCGCTAGGCCTACCCACACAAGTGAGGTATCATTTTTATCAGGAGACTTGTGGGAATGCTGGGTGGAAGGAAATTTGTGGCTTCTCTCTGATTCCAGAACTATCTGTCACCAAAATGTGAGGAAAACGTGTTTTTTTAGCCAAATTTTGAGGTTTGCAAAGGATTCTGGGTAACAGAACCTGGTCAGAGCCCCACAAGTCACCCCATCTTGGATTCCCCTAGGTCTCTAGTTTTCAAAAATGCACAGGTTTTCTAGGTTTCCCTAGGTGCCGGCTGAGCTAGAGGCCAAAATCTACAGGTAGGCACTTTGCAAAAAACACCTCTGTTTTCTTTTAAAAAATGTGATGTGTCCACGTTGCGTTTTGGGGCATTTCCTGTCACGGGCGCTAAGCCTACCCACACAAGTGATGTATCATTTTTATCGGGAGATTTGGGGGAACGCTGGGTGGAAGGAAATTTGTGGCTCCTCTCTGATTCCAGAAATATCTGTCACCAAATATGAGGAAAACGTGTTTTTTTAGCCAAATTTTGAGGTTTGCAAAGGATTCTGGGTAAAAGAACCTGGCAGAGCCCCACAAGTCACACCATCTTGGATTCCCCTAGGTCTCTAGTTTTCAAAAATGCACAGGTTTGGTAGGTTTCTCTAGGTGCCGGCTGAGCTAGAGGCCAAAATCTACAGGTAGGCACTTTGCAAAAAAACACCTCTGTTTTCTTTAAAAAAATGTGATGTGTCCACGTTGCGTTTTGGGGCATTTCCTGTCGCGGACGCTAGGCCTACCCACACAAGTGAGGTATCATTTTTATCAGGAGACTTGTGGGAATGCTGGGTGGAAGGAAATTTGTGGCTCCTCTCTGATTCCAGAACTATCTGACACCAAAATGTGAGGAAAACGTGTTTTTTTAGCCAAATTTTGAGGTTTGCAAAGGATTCTGGGTAAAAGAACCTGGTCAGAGCCCCACAAGTCACCCCATCTTGCATTCCCCTAGGTCTCTAGTTTTCAAAAATGCACAGGTTTGGTAGTTTCCTTAGGTGCCGGCTTGAGCTAGAGGCCAAAATCTACAGGTAGGCACTTTGCAAAAAACACCTCTGTTTTCTTGAAAAAAATTTGATGTGTCCACGTTGCGTTTTGTGGCATTTCCTGTCACGGGCGCTAGGCCTACCCACACAAGTGAGGTATCATTTTTATCAGGAGACTTGGGGGAATGCTGGGTGGAAGGAAATTTGTGGCTCCTCTCTGATTCCAGAACTATCTGTCACCAAAATGTGAGGGAAAACGTGTTTTTTTAGCCAAATTTTGAGGTTTGCAAAGGGATTCTGGGTAACAGAACCTGGTCAGAGCCCCACAAGTCACCCCATCTTGGATTCCCCTAGGTCTCTAGTTTTCAAAAATGCACAGGTTTGGTAGGTTTCTCTAGGTGCTGGCTGAGCTAGAGGCCAAAATCTACAGGTAGGCACTTTGCAAAAAACACCTCTGTTTTCTTTAAAAAAATGTGATGTGTCCACGTTGCGTTTTGGGGCATTTCCTGTCGCGGACGCTATGCCTACCCACACAAGTGAGGTATCATTTTTATCAGGAGACTTGTGGGAATGCTGGGTGGAAGGAAATTTGTGGCTCCTCTCTGATTCCAGAACTATCTGTCACCAAAATGTGAGGAAAACGTGTTTTTTTTAGCCAAATTTTGAGGTTTGCAAAGGATTCTGGGTAACAGAACCTGGTCAGAGCCCCACAAGTCTCCCCGTCTTGGATTCCCCTAGGTCTCTAGTTTTCAAAAATGCACAGGTTTGGTACTTTTCCCTAGGTGCCGGCTGAGCTAGAGGCCAAAATCTACAGGTAGGCACTTCGCAAAAAACACCTCTGTTTTCTTTAAAAAAATGTGATGTGTCCACGTTGCGTTTTGGGGCATTTCCTGTCACAGGCGCTAGGCCTACCCACACAAGTGAGGTATCATTTTTATCAGGAGACTTGGGGGAATGCTGGGGTGGAAGGAAATTTTTTGGCTCCTCTCTGATTCCAGAACTACCTGTCACCAAAATGTGAGGAAAACGTGTTTTTTTAGCCAAATTTTGAGGTTTGCAAAGGATTCTGGGTAACAGAACCTGGTCAGAGCCCCACAAGTCACCACATCTTGGATTCCCCTAGGTCTCTAGTTTTCAAAAATGCACAGGTTTGGTAGGTTTCCCTAGGTGCCGGCTGAGCTAGAGGCCAAAATCTACAGGTAGGCAGTTTGCAAAAAACACCTCTGTTTTCTTTAAAAAAATGTGATGTGTCCACGTTGCGTTTTGGGGTATTTCCTGTCACGGGCGCTAGGCCTACCCACACAAGTGATGTATCATTTTTATCGGGAGATTTGGGGGAACGCTGCGTGGAAGGAAATTTGTGGCTCCTCTCTGATTCCAGAACTTTCTGTCACCAAAATTTGAGGAAAATTTGTTTTTTTAGCCAAATTTTGAGGTTTGCAAAGTATTCTGGGTAACAGAACTTGGTCAGAACCCCACAAGTCACGCCATCCTGCATTCCCCTAGGTCTCTAGTTTTCAAAAATGCACAGGTTTGGTAGGTTTCCCTAGGTGCCGGCTGGGCTACAGGCCAAAATCTACAGGTAGGCACTTTGCAAAAAACACCTCTGTTTTCTTTAAAAAAATGTGATGTGTCCACGTTGCGTTTTGGGGCATTTCCTGTCACGGGCGCTAGGCCTACCCACACAAGTGAGGTATCATTT